>NC_057361.1:115642129-115962129 GCF_016509475.1 Prionailurus bengalensis
CCCCTCATGAACTCTGCTCGATTTCTGGCGACATAACTCTAGTGAAGAAGAGGGACACTTGTGACTTTGAGCTGGCTGCAATATGACTCTCTAGGAGAGAACTGTTTTTTATTTAAGACAAAAACCATGTTTGGTTACAACGGCTGACGTAGAGAACAAAGGCAAAAGAAAAAATTAAATCTGCTTCCAACTTACAGCCCATTGACAAGTCCATGTGACAGGCAGTGTGGCCTTCCTCCAGGAACCCAACTGCCTCCATATTAATACTTTAGCTTACCATTAGCCTGACCTCCAGGATCCTGTAAGTCTCCTTTAACACACAAAAATTCCTCTGGAAACTTCCTTTACCTCTATCCCCCAAGATATATGTTAGAAATCATCCTCTGAGCATATGGCCCGCTGACACACATCTGAAGGGTGTCATGGCTAAGGTTTTACTAGACACTAGTAAATGACCTTGTCCTAACAACAGCTAGCCCCTCAAGGTCCCGGAAACCTTGCTTCCAAATTCCTTAGACACTTACGCTGTCCCTAACCCCCTCCCAACTTGGAAGTGTATAATCAGCCACTCCTCACAACCCCAGTACAGTTCTTTCTGCCCATGGGTCCTGTCCCCGTGCCTTAATAAAACCACCCTTTGTGCACTGAGGACGCCTCAAGAATTCTTTCCTGACCGTTCGCTCCAAACCCCAACATTTCACATCCGCCACTTGGCACAGCCCGTACTGTCTGCGCTGAGACCAGCCTAACGGCTAAACTGCTCACCACAAGAAACAAAAAACCGTGAGGTGGTTAGAAGGGTGGTTAGGAGAGGGAGAAAGGAGAGGTAGAAGGCAGGAACAAGAGGCTGTGCAGCACAATGGACAGCTGAAGCACCGACATAAGGGAGGTCTGGGAATATCTCCCACAGGCTAGGGTTGCAGATCCAATTTAACTGAACCTTGTGTTTGAATTTCAAGTGAACGAGGAAAGATTTTTAGTATAAGTATGTCCCAAATATTCCTTGGGATATACTTACACGAAAAAAAACATTCGTTGTTTACCTGAAATTCAAATTTAACTGGGTGTTTAGCTAAGGATTACTAAGAATGTAATCCTTCTCAGGGCTACTGCTAATCCATACCCAATGTCTGGGTTAACTAAAAAAAGGTTCCGCTTCCTCCCAGGACACAGCTTAGGGCACAAGGCTTGGTGAGTGGCTCGTGGACTGAATTTCAGCCCCCACTCGCCCTTCAATCCTGCCTCCTTCCCATGTCTTCAAACCTTTACCAAAGCCCACGGCACACAGCCCTAAATCAAAGGTATGGGGGAGGCAGTGAAGCCCTCCCCCAGCCCAGTGCAGAACTGGCATGGAGAAATATCAGAAAAGAGAAGCAGGTTGAGTCCAGGAGATAAGCCTCAGAGCAAAGATCAAGGATTCAGTGGCTACCAGAGGACAAGATTCAGAGGCAACTTAGTAAAACGGTCTTCAGCCCTTGCCAAGAATCCCCAGAGAGAGCAGAGGTGTTCCAGGCGGCCCACTTTGCCCTGCGCGTGATGAAGTTTTGGGGTGATGGGGTTCGGAGCTGACGGTCAGGAAAGAATTCTTGAAGACATCTTTGGTGCAAAACGGTGATTTTATGAAAGTACGGGGACAGGACCCGTGGGCCGGAAGAGCTGCCTGCACTGGGGTCTGGAGGATGACTGGTTATGGACTTGCGGGAGGTAAAGTCCAAACTGAAGTTTCCAAGGAGACTTTCCGATGCTAAAGACTCGCACAGATCACTGGAAGCCTAGCTATTGCCAAGCTAAGGTGGTTTTTCCCTCTAGCAAAGCATTAAGACAGCAGGGAGTTCCCTGGAGGAACGTCTTCCTCTGCCAGCCTCAAGTAGTTGTCAATGCGCTGCAGGTGACAAGGAAATTCAATTTTACTGGCCATCTCCTTTGTTCCCCACAACGCTATGGAAGGGAGGGTGATTGTGCTCGCTTCAGCAGCACATATACTAAAATTGGAAGGGAGGGTGATATCAGGGGCTCCAGGAAACGGAGTCTATAGGTTTCTAGAGATTAGGCTACTAATAAGATTGCCTTTTGCTTGTCATTTACGAAGGTATTTGTAAACTGACGGAGAGTCTACCAGTTTAACCATTTGTTTTCTGTCCTTTCCTTTGTCCTTGGGCAGCCAGGAGTGCCACACATGTCCCACCTGTGGGGGGTGGGGTAATGCTAGCTTGTGCCGGGCCCCCAGCTTGCCTTATGGTCCCCTCATCAGGCAGGTTTAGAGTCCACCATAAAGGACAGGGTAAAACCTGAAGGTGGGAAGATTTGGGCATATGAAAGTGGTTATATAAATAAAAAGGGAAGTAGAAGAGTTCACGAAGATTTAAAGATCACAGACAAAAGCGAAACCCCAACTCAGACTTCAAGACTGAGGTCAACTGTTGGCAGCTCTGTGAAGCTTCTCCTGATGGCTCCAGGCAGAATTCATTCCTTCTCGGGGCTCCATTGTTCCCGCACCTACCTCCGTTAAGCCACAGGGAAAGAAACCATCAGAATTTAATGTGAGGCTCTCTCCAACTAGGAGTTCGAAGGGGAGATGGGTCACCCCAAAAGATGTCTCTTTGGCATTAATGGATTATCTTGAGCTGGTTATTTTTAAGAAGCACCAGGCACTTGGAGAAGCTCTGAAAGCCTGAACAAGTTACCCTTCTGTGAGACAAATTTAAATGTATAAGGGAAATCTCCATCTGTAAGGGTGTCTCCCTCTCAGCTCCCAGAAGAGGAGGACGACTTAATCTCTAGAAACTCTTACCCAGGCGAAGGCAACGCCTTTAAATCTACATCACAACAGTAAACTGTGCACTGCCTGAAACTTTCCCAGATCGGGCTCCCCTCTCCACCCCCAACACCTTTTGTCTTTAGTTGGAGATGGTACTTAAGGAAATAGATAGGCTAGTGCTATTTGGGGGAGTTATTCCGTTTTCCTGGAAACCTCCCATATATACGAGAGGTATACAGGTCATTAAACTTTGTTTTCCTCCGGGGGTGGGGGATCAGGGTTTCGGCCAAGAACGCACAGAGGCATGGGAAAGTATTTTTCCTCCCCTACAAGTCCTTCGAAGGCACACTGACTTATTACCTTATTGATTTTATAGCCCCAATAACTACCACCTATTAGCCACTGGATACCCTTGTGGTAAAGAGAAAAGATATTCTGATGTTTGAAATTAAGACAATGAGACAAAATAATAGTGGTCTGCATGTATAGAAGGGCTTGTACAGTTGTTCTCCAGGTCCATAGAGGACAAATCAAGAGAACAGACGTTTCAAGTGCAAGGTGAGCGAACTAGGCTAGCTTTTTAAAAAGGGGGGAAAGGAGCCAATGGCTCGTCAGCCGCTGATGCGGGCTTTTAAAAATAGAAAAGCAATCGTTTTTTCACTTCTTTAGTCAGTTGAGTAAGGTCCCACCTCACGGTGCCTTGCCGATCCAGAATCCTGTTGCTGGTAACTTTGAACTGTAAGTACCGTGGAAGCAACGGCATTACCATTTCCCTAACCCAGGAGGGTAATTCACTCTTCCAACTGTAATCCTATGCTAATGACCAGGAGAGCTGACACTCTGGGAACCCGCAGAAGAAACCATAACCCCAAAAAGGAAAACATCGAATTACCAATCCCTAGGTGACCCTGAAATATCTGCTTTGACTCAACTACGAGCTTCACCTTTAAGGAGTGTTGGAACCGTCTGACGGCTCGTCTGAAAGAACTGTGAACAGAAATCCGGAAAGGAGAAAGGAAGGACAGATCGAGTCTGAGAATAATATTGCTAATAGTGATGATGAGAATCTGTGAGCCCTACAAAATCTCACAGGCTTCATGCTCCCTCTTTTGTTCACGTTACGACTCTCAAGAAAGAGCCCCCCTCTCGAAGGTTAAGCACATCCTAATTGGTGCTTTTGTGCCCGTCCCTCTTCTAGGACTTTACCCTATTAATTCTTGCTTTTTCTCACCCTCCTCCTTTCCCCTTTCAAATTCCGCCTCCTCTGGCACCCTTCTCTTGGCCCTCGCACATGCTCAGTTCTCTCCCTGGTTAAATCCCTCTTCTGCTTCTCTGCACCTTCCAGGCAAATCTGACTCATCCTCACCAATACCCACTTCTCTTCTCCGGGGTGAATGAAGCCCGCACTCCCCCCTGCCCTACAGTTAGGTAAGCTCCTGGGGCTAGTTTGGGGCCAATGAATTGAGAGTGGAAGTAACATGTCATTTGGGGACATAAGCTTAGAAGGTCAGTGTGAAATGTCCATGCACTTTTTCTTTGAAGAGGCAACGAAAGAGACGCCGTGTTCCATAAGACAGAGCAAGATGACTGAAGCCTCTGTCGGCCTGTGTCAAATAGAGACCTCTCCACTGGCTTTTGATGGTCATACAGTAGGGGTGAGAAATCAGCATTTCTCACTGCGAAATGGGTTCGAAAACACTGAAATTTAAGGGTGGCTTAGGGCAATATCATCCAGCTAATCCTGATGAATACATATACAAGTCTGTCTCTTTGACCAAGTTTTCCCTTTTTATAAGGACACCAGTCATACTGCATTAGGATCCACCCTAATGACCTCATTTTAACTTGATTACCTCTGTAAAGACCCTACCTGCAAGTAAGGTCACATTCTGAGGCATTAGAAGTTAGGGCTTCAACATATGAATTTTGGGAAGACAATTCCACCAGTAATACTTCCACGGTGAATTTACAAAACAGATGAACATAGAGAAAGGGAAGGAAAAAAAGAGATAAAGACAGAGAGGGAGGCCAACATTAAGAGACTCTTAAATACAGAGAGCTGAGAGTTGCTGGAGGGGAGGTGCGGGGGGATGGGCTAAATGGGTGACGGGCATTAAAAAGGGCACTTGTGGGGATGAGCACTGGGAAATCACCCAGTGATATGTAAGTGATGACATGATACGTAAGTGATGAATCACTAAATTCTACTTCTGAAACCATTATTACACTGCGTGTGAACTGATAAGGTCTTGGGGGTGCCGGTGGGGTTCCAAGCTGACGGCCCAGAAAGAAATCTTAAAGACATCTTTGGTGCAAAAAGGTGGATTTAGTAAGGCATGGAGACAGGACCCCATGGGCAGAAAGAGTGGCACTGGGGTTGCGAACAGTGACTGGTTATACAGTGTGCGGTTGGGGGAGATAAAGTCAAGTGGAAGTTTCTTAAAGGGATTCACATATGCTAAAGAAGACTCACAGATTACTGGAGGCCTAGCTCTTGTCAAGCTAAGGTGGTTTTTCCCTCCAGCAAAGCATTAGCATTAAGACAGTAGGAAGTTCCTGGAGATTAGGCTATTGATAAGATTGCCCTTTCCTTGTAATTTACGAAGATATTTGTAAACTGATGCAGACTATCAGTTTAACCATTTGTTTTCTGTCCTTTCCTTTGCTCTAGGGCAGCCTGGAGTGCCTGAGGAACGTCACACATATCCCCCTTGGGGGGGGGGGGTGCGGGGTGTCAGCTTCCTTATGCTCCTTGTGACAAGGGAGATGATTCATTCATTTTCAGAAATACCAAATAAAAGCTGTGCTGTCTAGTCAACAATAGGTTTACAGTCTATTGGAAATATGTATGAACTACCCGCCTGGGTGCGCCCCCCCCCCACCCCAATGGAATCCCAAACCCTTAGACATCTCACATCCTGGTTCTTCCCCTCTCTGTTTTGTGGTCTTATTTTGCAGGCTTCGCAAGGAGCATGCGCCAAAGAACTGAAGTCTCTCCCTCGCCTCAAGGAATGTACATTTGTTCCATTCAGACTACTTTTTCCCTTACGTGGCCATAGGCGACTTCTGGGTAAGGCTGTAACCTCTGTAGTCCTCAGCCAATGAGGAACCAGGGGAGGGACTTACACGCTAGGAGATAAATGGTCTGCTGTAACTGCCCCAGTGTGCCTGTCCATCGGGCACCTGCTCTTGCAAGAACACTGATTAAAGCTTCGCTTCACTGTGCTCCGAGTCTCTGCGTCTCTCCTCTGACTGGGTCGGCGGGCTTACTGCTCAGACTCCTCATCATTAACTAACTTGTATTTAAATAAAATGTTTAAAAAATAAAAAATTACTGGGGCGCCTGGGTGGCTCAGTGGGTTGGGCGTCCGACTTCGGCTCAGGTCATGATCTCGCAGTCCGTGAGTTCGAGCCCTGCATCGGGCTCTGTGCTGACAGCTCGGAGCCTGGAGCCTGTTTCAGATTCTGTGTCTCCCTCTCTCTCTGACCCTCCCCCTTCATGCTCTGTCTCTCTCTGTCTCAAAAATAAATAAACGTAAAAATAAATAAATAAATAAATAAAAATAAAAAATTACTTCCACAGTGATTTCGTCTACTCAGTGGTTTGAATGATCACTTCTGTGCCTGTGACCCATCAATCTTGGCCTCGACCTCTCTCCCAATCACCAGTGTACCGATTTCAAACAAAAAACAGTACTGTGAACCTATGATTTCTCAGTTACACGCTGAACAAGCAAAGTCTTTCTCTACACAAAGCTAATAGAAACTCATTACACAAAGAGCTGCAAGGGAAGGTGGTGAGGGTAGAGGTAGGCAGAATAACGCAGAGATCTCTAGGACCTTCCGGCAGGGGCATCTATCCTAGTCTTGTGGCACATTTCTGACAGCTTTGGGGGTATTGCTGTTTAGACATTCAACCGGCACCGCAAACCCAACATGTTCGAAACCAGGCAGATCTCCTTTTTCGCATCAATGACTGCAGCTGATTTCTCCATTTCTAGGAGTGCCCCTATTCATCTAGTCGCCCAGGACTGCAAACCTGCTGTCATCTTTGTTGCTCCTCTGCCTTATTTCCAACAGTCAGCCCATCACAAGTCAAAGCCAATTTAGCTCTCCAATACGTCTGTCAGTCCTGCCTCCCCTGTTCTATTCCTACTGTCACCAGGTTAGGTCAGCCTCACTTCATCTCTACTTAAGACTACTGTGGCGGCCGCCTGCCTTCCACGCTTCCAGGATATTCTATACAGTACTGTCCAATTAGCATTCTAAGCAGCTGATCTGGCTAGCAATGGAGTTTACCCCGACCTATCTTTCCAGCCTCATTCCCTGTCACACCCCTACTTTACATGGAATACGAGCAACGTTTTCTAATCTCTTTCCCTGCTTTTAGTATTTGAGACATAAATTTACTGAGAACAGGCAATGTAATACCCATTTCTATTGCTACGTATGCCTTCCTTACTCTAGAGTGTCTTACCCTCAATAAATACAGCTCAGTGACTATGTTTTGAAGTGTGTGATGTTCTGTGTTTCACAAAGGGTATATCATTAATCCCCAAATTAACCCTTCAACATGAGTGCCGCCTTTGGCAGTGGTCTCCCAATTCCACTCGACGTCAAAACATACAATTTTTCATGGTTGTTGGGCCAGGAAAAAAGGAAAGAGCGATTCTAGAGCTTTAGAAGCATGCCCCTTGCCGGGGAAACGTACCAGGCCATGTAGAGGAAGGCTGTGTTCATGAAATGACTTTGGGCACCTGTTTCAGCCCCCTACATTTTGCTCTCCTCCCTGCTTGCTCCCTTACGCTTATCTGGCTTCTAGCTAACACCGCCCTTCCAGTGTGGTGCCCTGTGTGGTCAATCTTGTGGCTCCTGATTCTCCTGCTCTTGATTCCTTCCCAGCTATAAACTGCCTTCGTCCTCCAGACGCAGAACTTCCTGAGACTCAGTTCCAAGACACCATTTGGCTTGGCCCCCGGACCTTTTAACTAGGAGTCGTAGTTCTATCCCAGCCCAGGGGAGTTCATATAACTGTGGAGCCGCTTACAAATTTTGTGCTCGGGTCTGACAGCAATAACTGAAAAACACCTCCCAACTTATTTTAGCATGAGTAGGACAGCTTGCAAAGGCCTGGGTGCGTCACCTTCCATCTGTCATTCCCGAAATCCTGGGTCCTACTGTGGAGGGATGTCAGGACCGGAGTTGATTAGTCTCTCAGCAAAATCTCCATGTTTACTGACCAGAGAGGAACTCTGCCTTGATTCCCCGTTGTCTGCAGTGTCCTGATCAAGTTCCTGGGGCATAAAGCTCCTCGTTGGTACTTTTTCTAGACTGAAAAGAGAGAGCGTAATCGGCTGTTACCCATTCTCACTTGCTGAAAGTCCCGTCAGGCTTTCGTGCTCCTCAGACGGGTGATAGGAAGGTCTTGTCTGAAGAGCTTCAGGATACTAATCCGGACAAATGGCAGATCTGGTATCAAACTGTTTGCTCTGCTTCTCTCTTCACAGTTCCAGAACAGAAAGCACAGGGCCATGAGGAAGATATTTTCTCTTTTATTCCACAAATATCTTTTCTTTACGTTTCTTTATTCGGGAGAGAGAGGGAAAGAGTCCATGAGCGGGGGGAAGGATAGAGAGACAAGGAGAGAGAGAATCCCAAGCAGGCTCCGGACTGTCAGCACAGAGCCCCACATGGGCCTCGATCTCAGGAACCAGGAGATCATGACCCAAGCCATAATCAAGAGTCGGATGCTCAACTGACCGAGCCACCCAGGTGTCTCCTAGTCCACAAATATCTAAGTACAAAGGTCGCCTCCCTCAAGTAGCTCACAGTACAGTAGAGAAGAGCCAGACAGAGCCTTTTTATTATGAGCATTCAAAGCAAGCATTTTCTCACATTTGGGAAGCCCCGGCTCCACTTTTTTCCATCAGCTTCTACCTTCTTTTTTTTCTTGCGAGAGAAAATGAAAGTTTTGCTTAGGGAATCTTGCATATAGACCCAGTGGGCAGAAGATGAGAGATTTTTATGGCAGTAGCTTATTATAGCCTTTTCTTTGCAGAGTTCTTTCAGCCATAGACGACATTCCATTCGAAGGAAAGTTTGCTTAATTCTCCCTCTCCTTTGTCTTGGGGAAACCATAACATCAGGCACCGTGAACTTGAAAATGTCCCACCTCCACAAAGAGATCACTTCCACACACTGTGCTTTAGAGCAGCGGAAGGTGAGGTGACGCCACAGAAGAAGCACAAAGGGCCAGGCCTGGCATCCAGCCCAGATGGAGAAGCCGAGGTCACGAATGACGTCTTAGAGGTGATACTTGAGCCCCATCTGAACCATTAGGGTAAAGAGAGGGGAGTGAGTTGGGCTAAGAAGATCATGGTGGAGGAGGGCCTCACTTCAGGCAGAGCACAGTGGGAGCAATGACATGGGGGTGAGGAACTCAGCACCTAGAGACTGCGGACTATCAGCAGGAGACGGGAGACAACGCTGGCAGGGTAGACTGCGGCGAGTCACTGATGAGCTATCTTTACTTCCTTGGCAAACAGGAACAACAAAATATCTGCAAATTACCTACCTCTGCTGTTTGGGAAACTTCTTCAGAGACACTGGGAAAGATTTTTACCCTGTGTTGCTATAAAGAATTTCCCTTTCTCCGCCAACAGAATAGCATATGTCAAATACAAAATCATTTGAGAGTCTCTCTAAGCAGATTTATTTATATATATACATATATATATATATATATATATATACACACACACACACATATATATACATATATATATATATTTTTTACATTTATTTTTGAGAGACAGAGTACAAGTGGGGGAGGGGCAGAGAGAGACGGAGACACAGAATCCAAAGCAGGCTCCAGGCTTTGAGCTATCAGCACAGAGCCCGACGTGGGGCTCGAACCCATGAACTGTGAGATCATGGCCTGAGCCAAAATTGGACGCTTAACCGACTGAGCCACCCAGGCTGCCATCCCCTCTAAGCAGATACTTTTTAATAAAGTATTTTTATTTTTATATATATATATTTTTTATTTTAGAGAGAGAGCACAAGCACGACAGGGGTGGAAGAGAGGATCTCAAGCAGGCTCCACACCCAGCACGCAGCCCAACACAGGGCTCGATCTCATGACCGTGAGATCATCACCTGAGCCAAAATCAAGAGTCAGATGCTTAACCAACTGAGCCACCCAGGCGCCCCTCTTTAAGCAGCTATCTTAAAGGGTGGTGAAAGTCGATGGGTCTCCTTTGAGAATACAGAGGCCCCGGGCAGCCATTAAAACCCTTTTGAGAATATGTAGTAACAGATGTCTGCCTGCCAAAGAAAACAGAAGGGCAGGCTCTCAGCCTGGACCAAACAGCAGGTGCCGTCCGGAGTGATCGGAAGGAAGGCCTCACAAGTAAGAGTAAAGAGCAGAGGGACAGGGAGGAGGCCAGAATTTCAAAATCAAGGTACCAATCGGCAGGGCTATGCTCCCTCCAGAGGCTCCAGGGGTGAACACTTCCTTGCCAGCTCTGGCTCCGGTATTCCTTTACTTTATAGCCACATCATAAACTCGGCCTTAGCTTTCTCTGCCATGTTTATGCCTTCTCCTCTTCCGTCTCTTATAAACACAGTTCTCATTGGATTTAAAGCCCACCCAGATCATCCAGAACGATCTCAAGATCCTTAATTATATCTGCAAAGACTTCTGTCCAAGTAAAATCACATTCACAGGTTTTAGGAGTTAGGGCACGGACATGTACTCTGGGGGTCCTCCATTCAACCCACAGTGTTTACAAGACAAAGTGGTAACCTCTTTCTCTTCTGATTTGTATATACCCGTTCATTACCAAGAATATAGAAAATACAAAAAAGGCACAAAAATAAAATCAACCTTTAATGCAATAACCCAGAGATAACCACTGTTAACAATTGAGAAATTATATTCTAGACTTCTATGAATGTATACGCATATTTTACCAGGCTCCTACTGTACTGACAATTGTGTCATTTGCTTTTTCCCTAATCACTGATATATTGCAAAATCATCCCATGCCATTAAACATCTTTTTTTTTTTTTAACATTTATTTATCTTAGAGAGAGAGAGACAGAGACAGAAACAGAGCGTGAGAGGGGTAGGGGCAGAGAGAGAGGGAGACACAGAATCCGAAGCAGGCTCCAGGCTCCGAGCTGCCAGCACAGAGCCTGACACGGGGCTCGAACTCACAAGCTGTGAGATCATGACCTGAGCTAAGTCGGATGCTCAACCGACTGAGCCACCCAGGCGCCCCCATTAAACGTCCTTTTACAACAAAAATTTTTATCACCTGCATAACATGCCATCACACGGCTATATCCTAGTTTAACCAGTTCAGTACTATTTGCCATTTGGGCTGTTCCTAATTTTTCAGTGTGAGACGTAACACTGAGATGAGAAGATGCATGCCAGGGTGTTTATAAGAAGACCTGGGTTGTGGGGCGCCTGGGTGGCTCAGTTGGTCAAGCATCCGACTTCGGCTCAGGTCATGATCTCACTGTTCGCGAGTTCAAGCCCTGCGTCGAGCTCTGTGCCGACAAGCTCGGAGCCTGGAGCTTGCTTTGAATTCTGTGTCTCCCCCTCTCTCTCTGCCCCTCCCCCGCTTGCATTCTCTTCTCTCTCTCTCTCTCAAAAATAAACAAACAATAAAAAGAAATAAAAAAAAAAGACAACCTGGGTTGTATGATACAAAAGGATACTGATTATGTTTGCCCTACACTGAGTTTTAGGGTGAAATGTACATGGGGCTGGGCTGAATCGGGTCAGAGTCAGGCCACGGATTTGGCGGGGAGCTGGGAAGCACTTGACTCCTCTTTCTCAAAAAATGCTTCATTGTTCAGTTTTATCTCCTGCCACTCCCTACTTTATGCTTTTTATTTTCGAGGATGGTGGGGGTGGGTAACACAACTGTTGCCTGCATTTAAACCGTAATAATATTTTATTAATGCTTACCATCTTATCTAGCCAAGGAAACCTTCTTACCCAGGGAAGCAGAAATAGAGCTTTTTAAGCTCCGTAACAAAGCCTGAAATGAATAGCACTAGAAAAGTCCACCATGATTTTTTTTCTTTCTAGGCTTGAGCCGAGAAATAGCTGTACCTAGACTAGAAAAATTGGAGGGTAGGAGAGGGGCCATGCGTAAAATGAATAAATAGTTATTTGCAAAGCCATTCAGGCTCCTGAATGACTAGAAAAGATAACCCTCAGATTGATGTAAAAGGCACCCTTATGTTTGAATTACAACAAAATCAATGTAAACCCATCTCCGCGTCTCATATAATCAGGAATACAAAGAGCCTCCAGACTGTTCATTAAAGAAAATTAGTATTTGCTGAAGAAGTCCATTCTTGCATGCAGTCAGCTGGCTTTTGTCGAGTGATACAGGAACTAGGAAGTTCCGATCTACTCATATTTATAGAATTTTGGCCCATACCTCGAGTGCTCTTTCTGGTTTTGGCATTCTGCATTTTTTAAGGGAGAAACTGCTTAGAAAAAAACAAAAGTAAAAGGTCAATCTTTTTAATTTTTTTTTAACATTTATTTATTTTTGAGAGACAGAGAGACAGAGCATGAGCAGGGAAGGGGCAGAGAGAGAGGGAGACACAGAATCCAAAGCAGGCTCCAAGCTGTCAGCACAGAGCCTGACGCGGGGTTCGAACTCACAAACCGCAAGTTCATGACCTGAGCCGAAGTCGGACGCTTAACCGACTGAGCCACTGAGGTGCCCCAAAACTAATTTTTTTTTTTTTGAAATCCAGTCCTAGCTAAGGGGGTTGCTGAGAACTTCAGAAAAACACATTTTAATGCAAACGATCGACTCATTCACAGTAGCTTCTATCATCTCCCAGCCTCCTACCGCTCTCTGCTTTCCACAGTGAGTCTGGATGCAACAGCACGAGCACTTAGCCCTTGGATTGGCCGAATATGCTGTTAGGTTTGTCCCATTCAGTTCCTTCCCCGTTCATCAAGCATCTACTACGCGCACTCCCACGGACCTCAAAATCTAACAGGAGAGGAAATGCACAAATCAAAGTATCCAGCGTGCTAAGCACAGTGAGCATGGCAGGAGCACAGAGGAAAACCCAACACCAGGACGACTTACCATCTCAGCGAACTGCCCAGTGTCCGGGTCCTTCCCAGCTTGGCTACAAGAGCGAACGTTCGGTTTTTATTTATATTGTGCTCGTTGGATAACATCTATTTTTCATACGTTGTATCTCATGTAAATCCTCACGACGACCATACGAGGTAGATACAAATGCCATTTAATGGGCACAGAGAAGATGAATTAAATTGCCCAAGAATTTGAGCCGAGCCTGGCCTAATTCCAGAGCTCCGGTTTATGCCACCTCGCCACGCTGACTCTCAAATTTCAAAAGTGAAGGCGGCTACTAGGGTTAAAAGGTACAGAATGGTGGACCACAGTAAGAAAAGGCCTCTAGATTTAATGATTAGGAAATCCTCCTTGTGCCCACCATGGTCGTGTGTTAGGGCCGCCACAACAAGCCACCACAACTGGGTCGCTTAAACAACGGAAACTCGTTTTCTCACCGGTCTGGAGGCTCCAAGCCCACGATCAAGGTGTTGGCAGGGATGGCTCCTTTTGAGGACTGTGAGGGAGGCTCTGTTCCTTGCCCCTCTCCAAGCTTCTAGTAGCCTCCGGTGTTTCTTGGCCTGTAGATGGTCTCCCCTCTCTGTACATGTCTGTTGTGTCCAAATCTCCCCTGTTTATGTGGACACCAATCATACTGGATTAGGGCCCACCTTAAAGATGTCCTCTTAAGTTGATCACCTCCAAAAAGGCTATTTCTAAATAAGGTCGCTTCTGAAACAAAGGAGAAGCGGAGAGAAGATTCCAACAACTGATAGTTCTGTGCATTTCTGAAGACATCTTCATCACCTACGCCCACCTCTTATTCCCAGACTCTCCAGAAGCCTGCCTCCTATTTCTTCAGCAATTTGCAGTTATGGCTTTATACCATCACTGACAGTGTTCTTTGCCGCTAATTCTCAGGTGCTACTTACCACCTGATGCAAAGTATCACAGGATGATTCCTATAGTTATTTCTAGAAAAATGCCTGAATGATTGAGTGAACAAGTCAAGCGGTGAATATAAAGAGAAGAAGACAAAATAATCCGGTCTTGCTTCTACTTAACTCTGAACTTCAGGGGCGCCCGGGTGGCTCAGGCAGTGAAGCGCCGGACTCTTGATTCCGGCTCAGGTCACGGTCCTCGCAGTTGGTGAGCTGGAGCCCCACGTGGGGCTCTGTGCCGACAGCGCAGAGCCTACTTGGGATTTGGCCTCTTCCTCTCTCTCTGCCCCTCCCCCGCGCGCTCCCTCCTTCTCAAAATAAATAAACACTTTAAAAAACCCCTGAAATTCATACGCTGCCCTGCATGGCTGAGGTTAAAACGAGGCAAAGGCCTGCGTGGACAGATAGGGAGAAAGCACTGAACAAGGATGTCAACGAGGCGAACACCTCTGTGTCAAGACACATGGCAAAGAGGGGTCCTACATCTGCGGAGAAAACGAGCACACGGCCCCCTCACCCTCATTTCCAGCTAGGGTGAGCAGCAGTTAAGCGTGGGGCTGGAACCCCTTATCACATCATGAAGAGGAACGTCACTATTTCAACCTAATTGTCGAAATCCGCAGCTACTGGATAAGGTGCAAGTCCCGCAGATTGGCACGCGATGGGCCTCTGTGAAAATGGATGCTCTGGACGTGGTGGTGACGGACCGGCCCCCAGGGCTCCAGAGATCCGGGCAGCGCCGTGTGGAGCGGGCCCCGGCGCTGCTAACCCGGAACTCGGTCAAGCAGGACTCCTGCCACACCGCGCCGTATTCATTTTGGCGAATTGAGAAAGCCCGTTAGAAAAGCACGAAATGCGTTCCCAGGATCTCTTTAGCAAGTCGGTGCAAGGCTATACAGACTGGGACCCAAAACCCCCCTAGGTGCCCCGCTTCTCTCTCAACCGTGAACAACAGTGGCCTCAAGAATACAAAAGGGGCGCCTGGGTGGCTCAGTCGGTTGGGCGTCTGACTTCGGCTCAGGTCATGATCTCACAGCTTGTGAGTTCGAGCCCCGCGTCGGGCTGTGTGCTGACAGCTCACAGCCTGGAGCCTGCTTCAATTCTGTGTCTCCCTCTCTCTCTCTGCCTCTACCCTGCTTGTGCTCTCTGTCTCTCACAAATGAATAAATGTTAAAAAAAAAAAGAATACAACACAATGCAGAAGCCACTTCTCTCTCCCGTCAAAAGTTCTCTTGGATTCATACGTGTAGGCTCTATTTATGGCAAGAGTTTATTTTTAGCTTACCTGCCTAAGGGCATGAGTCATTCCACATAGAATGTGACATCTTATAATTGAGCACATACTCTATAGTCTTTATTCTCTTACTAACTCGATGGTTCTCTTTTGAAATGAAAAGCTCTCATAAACCAGCACCCTTTGTTTGCAGGTGTGTGCGTCCAGGTGTAATAACCAAGAGAATGTTCTGGTATTTGAATCAAAAAGAGCCTCAACTCCATAAGCCTATCCCAAAAAGAAAATGAAGGTTTCAGAAAACCTGCCAGGCTCAAATCCTAAGCCCGGTCACTTCAAGCTATGATTCACAGAAGTCGATTTTTGAAGTTTTGTATCAAATTATAAAAATCATTACACAGTCCACCTGCTACACTACCTGTTTATAATTCAGAGGTTTTATTTTCAAAGGAGGCTGCACGTGAAGAAACAAAGCCAAGCAACAATGCCCATGGACTAATTCAGTCAAACCATTCACTACTTTGCTTTCTCCCCCACCCCCTTTCCTCTTCTCCTTCTGGGAGCTAAGAGGCAATTAGTGCTGTCTCTATGCGCTCTGGTTAACCACAAAAGAACTCAATTCAGAAAGTCCAACTGGTGCTTGCTCGCGCCAATTAAAGGGCTCTGTGCTTAAATCTGCTCCGGGCCATCTTTTAGAAATGAGTCTTTCTGACCAAAATTCTCAGATGGGGAAAGGCACTGAAAATTAATTAGTACTATTCCTAGGTACATCAAGGATGCTGCACCACCACTGTGCTTTGCGAAGGCTCACCTGGGACTTGAAGATATTCTCAGAATTTGCACCTGCTCACTGATTTTCTAAATTGATTACAAATGACAGATACTGGCAGGCCACTTCAGGGAAGGTAACATTCAAAGAGCAAAGGACCAAAAGTTGGGCTGAGGGTTCAATTCACAATACATACGGCCTGGACCTTCTGCTTCAGAAGACATGTGTATATCAAGGATAGCTCTTCAAACAAACAGAGATATGGAATCAGCTTCCAAGCTGTCACTGGTGACATGACATTTGATGGTGGCAGACGGGAAAAACAGCTCTTGGGTCCTCTTTTGTGTCACCTGTTGTTGAATGTCAGAACCAACGATGTCAAACGTTCAAATAGTCTCTCTTGCTTCATGCTGACCTTTACATCCCTATCCTGCCCGTCCTGTCCCCAAATTGAAAAAAGAAGAAGAAAAGAGAAAGACTGGCAAAGTACTAAAGTAACCCGTCATGAGGATGGAATGCAACAATGTCTTAATTAAAACACTGCATTTGCTAGAACAAAAAGTGGTTCCATTACACTAGTTGCTTTGACACATCTGTCACTGCCCAGTATCTTTGCCATCTTGTAACAAAATCATCAGGGGGTGGTCTCCCCCACCCCAAAACTTTACATGAGGAGACCCCTCACACACAGTCCACTCTGAAGTCCCTCCACCAAGGGCCGAATAGAGCGAAGGACTCCCGGAAACAAATTTTGTTCTGCATTTACTCTGTCAGGCACACACTTGGGGTCGCTCAGATCATCTCGCTGCCATCTCTGTTTTGGTCACCTTTGCTAGCTCCTCCCCGTCTCCCTGACCTTGAAATGTTAGAGGGCTCCGGGGTCCAGTCTTTGGCCGTCGCCCCTTCTCTACACTCACTCTCTTGGTGGTCTCATCCGTCCCGTGTCTTTCAACTCCACCTCTATGCAGAAAACTCACAAATGTAAGCCTATTTTTTTTTTCTGAAGCCCAGATGTGTGTATCCAGCTGCCTCCTCAAGAGTTCCACCTGAGTGTCGAACAGGCACCTCAAATTTAACATGTCTGAAACCAAAACCCAGACTTTCCCCTACAACCTGCCCCTCCTCAGTCTTCCCCCATCCAAGTTAACAATCACATCCTTCCTACTGTTCAGGCCAAATCCTTAGTCATTCTGACTCCTCGCCTTCTCTCACACCCATACTCCATCTGTGAGAAGATCCTACTGGCAATACCTTCAGAATACATCTAGAACCCCAGCATTTCTCACTCCCTCCATGGTCACCGCCCTGGTCCGGCTGCCATCATTTCTGCCCCAGACTGCTGCAATAGCTTCCTGAGTGAGCTGTTTCGGCCCATGCTTCTTTCCATCTGTTTTCAACACAGCGGGTGGAGGGATCCGGGTAACACGTGTCGGATCATATCCCTTCTCTGTGCAGACGCTGGCACTGGCTCCCAACTTCTTCCGGAATCTGGGTTCAAATCCTGGCACTAGACTACAAGACCCTCCGTGATCTGGACCTCCATGTGATTTGTGATTTTGTCTGCCATCATGGTCCACCTCCTTTACTCAACTCTAGTCATCTGACATTTCACATAACTGGCTATACAGAGGCTACTCTCCCTCTGCCTGGAATGTTCTTTCTCCCTGGTGTCTGCATGCATCACTCCCTCAAATCCTCTATGTCTTCACTCAAATGGCACCTTATCAGCAAGGCCTTCCCTTGCCACCCGGTCCCAAATGGTACCATCTCCCATATACCACAAGTACACTCCCTGTCTCTCTATGTTCCTTTATTTTACGCCATGGCACTTATCGCCAACATACCGTACTTTTTATTTACTGTTTGATTCTGTCTCCCCTGTCACTTGAATCTATATTTTATAAGGTCAGGGATATATTCCTGCCTTACTTTTTGCTTTATCTCTAGGGCCTAGAACAGTACCTAACACATAGTGAGTGCTCAACAAATACTATATGAATAAATGAACTTAACCTCAAGGCAACAGTAAACTCAGAGTAAAAATAAGGCTATTAAAGTAGGTATACACTGAAGAAAAGGTGCACTCAGGGGCGCCCAGGTGGCTCAGCCGGTTGAGTGTCCGACTTCGGCTCAGGTCACGATCTCGAGGTCCGTGAGTTCGAGCCCCGCATCAGGCTCTGTGCTGACGGCTCAGAGCCTGGAACCTCCTTCGGATTCTGTGTCTCCCTCTCTCTCTGCCCCTCCCCCACTCATGCTCTGTCTCTGTCAAAAATAAATAAACATTAAAAAAAATTTTTAAAGGTGCACTCAGCCAGTTATTTACACACACACACACACACACACACACAGCGCCTACACCAGTCAGCAATGAAGGAATACAGACAAGAAGGGGTGTGACGTGGCTGAACAGAGGCGTTTCCAGTCCCTTGGGTCACCACTAGGGTGAAGGCCAATTTTGTAGGCCTAATGCTCTACAAAAATCTTGCAAAGCTTATGATGAAGCACTACTGGCAATTCAATTAACCATACAAAAAAGCAGATGCATCCAACCCTTGGCTGAAAGCTCTTCATTTTGCTATATCAAATGGATATAATCAGTTATAAACAGTTACCAAGTCTGATTATTTTTTCATCTGATAGCTCATCATCAAACAGAGAAACAGACTAGGCCCAATAGAAGGAAAATGATCAATGCTCCAGGAGGGAAAGTGAGGTTTACTAATGAATTAATAATCATGTTTGTCCTTTCTACTATAGTCCTGCCTTTCTCACCACTCGTTTCTGTCATTGGGGTGGGAAAGCTATTGTTGCAAGAATTTTTCTTTAACTCAAACACTTCATCTCAACCTGAATTTTTTTTTTCTTTTACCTTTCGATATTTTTCCTCCCGGATGTATTTTACCATGACAGGACCTCTCAGATGAAAGCAGAGTTTGTGGTAGGGTACCACATACAAATCTAATTAAATATTGGAGGGAAAAAGGTCTTTTGATCCAGCAAGAATTTAAAAATTCATGTATTCATTCCCTATCTAATATATTAAAAAGTGAAACGTGGGGGGGTTTTAAATGGCTGAACAAATAATAACAAAGCCAGTCCACATATACCCAGCTTCTTGGATGGCAGAATGGGATAAAGGCAAGAACACTGGCCAGGACTCAGAGTCTTGGTTTCCATACCCGTAAGACAGACAGTTACTCTTTTCCCTGCCCACCTCAAAGGATTACCATGAGACCCAAATTAAAATGAATGGGAGTGAGCTCTGCCAATTAAAAAATGCCAGCCATGTATAAGCCAAACTACTGGGACAACTAGGAGGAAGTTACTTTAACTTATTCTCAAGATGGAAGACCACACAGAACTGTTAAAATGTAGAACCCTTTGGCTCCTCCCCAAAATAAAGTACTTTAGAAAGCAAAAGAGGGACACCTAGGTGGCTCAGTGGGTTAAGCGGTTAAGCGTCTGACATCAGCCTAGGGCATGATCTTGCCGTTCCCGAGTTCGAGCCCTGCATCAGGCTCTGTGCTGACAGCTCAGAGCCTGGAGCCTGTTTCAGATGCTGTGTCTCCCCCTCTCTCCGCCCCTTCCCAACTCACGCTCTTTCTGTCTCTCTCAAAAAGTAAACATAAAAAAAAAAAAAAGCAAAAGAATATTATTGTGTTCAGTCACTCAAAAATTCCTTTTACCTTTCACTGGCTGTGATGTATTCTCTTTGGAAGCAATAGGATGCTTCTCTTCTAAAAATGTCACAACTTTGAGGCTACTAATTTAAGCAGTTCAGACAAGACAATGAATGTCTCTTAGAGCATACTTTTTGAAAAATGACCAAGTATAAATCCTTTCCCCTCAATTTGTGTCATAACAATCGATAACCAGAGTGGCTAGCTGACTTATAATTGGCTCTCTCCGGCCAATATGGCTCTTGATTCCAGAATGCAGGGAGGCAGCAACTACTTTTACAAGAACCTGAGATACACGCTGAAAGCCAGCTACGCACACAGCACCATTTTCTTGTATGTCAAAAACCTTATTATGTAACTTACAGAGAATGGGGTCCATTCTTCATCTTTTCTCCATGTAGTCACATTATGCACCTCATTTTGCCCAGGCTATTTTGCTCATTTGCAGATTTTTACCCAGAGAGGATGCGAAGTGCTTATCATTGCATCCTCCAGTTTGAATTCATAAATGGACTAAGTATAACTTAACGTATTTCTGCAGCTGAAATACGAGAGGGGTTACTTCACAAATCATCCACTAGCACAGCCCCAATCTCAACACCGTAAAATGAAAAAGGTCAAATCCTCACGCTCTCAGTTACTGAGTGCCAGCAAACCTGTAGAAGTTTCTTTTTTCATTTTTTTAATGTTTATTTATGTTTGAGAGAGAGAGAGAGACAGAGACAGAGGCAGAGACAGAGCACGAGCAGGAAAGGGTCAGAGAGAGATGGAGATACAGAATCTGAAGCAGGCTCCAGGCTCTGAGCTGTTAGCACAGGGTCCAACATGGGGCTCGAACTCACGAACCGCGAGATCATGACCTGAGCTAAAGTCAAACACTTAACCGACTGAGCCACCCAAATCGCCCCAAACCTCTAGAAGTTAAGGTCAGTCAGCTGTACCTCAACATCTCTGCTCTGTAGCCTTCCCTGATGCTTGTACTTGCTCTATTCAAATAGAATATTCTATTATTAATATCTATCTATAAATATTCTATTCCATTCTCTTTGCTCTCTGTTCAAAGGTAGGCAAAAATAACTGATAATAGGTGCAAATTTTAGGTCCCACCCTGGTATGATATATAGTGGACAGGAATCAAGGAGTTAGGAGAGAGAAGTAGCACTTAGTTTATCAAATATCTACTATCTGAGCAGCAGTTTATAGACATTATCTCACTCATTCATTAATTTATTCACCAATAACTTATAAATGGCAGACAACCCAAACTAAGCACACCAGACAGCATTCCTACCTCCAGGTAGATTATAATCAAGTTTAAGAAACAGATATTTAGGGGTGCCTGGCTGGCTTAGTCAGTAGAGCATGTGACTCTTGATCTTGGGGTCATGAGTTCAAGCCCCACGTTGATATTGGAGCCTATTTTAAAAAAAGAAAAAAGGAAAAAAAGAAAGAAAGAAACAGATGTTGAAAAATAATCTCACAACTGCTTCCAGGTAGAATACGATATATTACAGTAAATAAATACTCTTGCTGTGATAATTAAATGTGGATACATTACAAAACTCATATTTTAAATGCCTGAGAGGGGCACCTGGGTGGCTTGGTCGGTTGGGCATCCGACTTCGGCTCAGGTCATGATCTCACGGTTCGTGAGTTCGAACCCTGCGTCAGGCTCTGTGCTGACAGCTCAGGGCCTGGAGCCTGCTTCAGATTCTGTGTTTCCCTCCCCTCAGCTCCTCCCCTGCTCACACTCTACCTCTCTCTCAAAATAAATAAAGATTAAAAAAATTAAATTAAAAAAATGCCTGAGAGAGCTTCAGTAACAACTGACTAAATGACCCTAAAAGCACATCTAAAGTGTATACAACCATTTTAAGCCCTACACTAAATAAATAAGGGGGGTTCTTGAGACAGAGGAAAAGCATCCCAGAAGGAAATGGGGAAATGCAAGAAGGAATAAAGAACACAAGAATGGACTAATATGGGGGTGCCTGGGTGGCTCAGTTGGTTAAGTATCTGACTCCTGATTTTGGCTCAGGTCATGATCTCACAGTTCATGGGATCAAGTCCTACATCAGTCTCTACACTGATAGCACAGAGCCTTCTTGGGATTCTCTCTCCCCCTCTCTATCTGCCCCCCCCCCCACCACCCTGCTCACATTCTATCTCTCTCTCTCTTAAACAAACTTTTAAAAAAAAGAATGGACTGGGGCGCCTGGGTGGCGCAGTCAGTTAAGCGTCCGACTTCAGCCAGGTCACGATCTTGCGGTCCGTGAGTTCAAGCCCCGCGTCAGGCTCTGGGCTGATGGCTCAGAGCCTGGAGCCTGTTTCCGATTCTGTGTCTCCCTCTCTCTCTGCCCCTCCCCCGTTCATGCTCTGTCTCTCTCTGTCCCAAAAATAAATAAACGTTGAAAAAAAAAATTAAAAAAAAAAGAATGGACTAATATGTGGGCAAATATAAATAAGCATTGACTTCACAAAGTAATAATACTGCCTTGTAGAATTCACATTGAATATCTTGTTATTGACAAGAATATTAATAACAAGAGGCATCTGGGTAGCTCAGGCGGTTGAATGTCTGATTCTTGATTTGGGCTCAGTCATGATCCCAGGGTCATGGGATCAAGCCCCACTTGAGGCTCTGCACTAAGTGTGGAAACTGCTAAAGATTCTCTCTCTCCCTCTACCCCTCTTCCCCACTTGCACTCTCTGACATTAAAAAAATTAAAAATCAAAAATTAAAAAAAGAATATTACTAACAAAATAATAACAGTAACAGAGCAGTAAATAGAATTTACAGGCTCCAAAGCCCTAAGGTTATGGGGATTATGCAAAATAATTTGTATTCCAATGAAATAATTCATAAATGCATGTTATAATCTTTAGAATAACCACTACAAGAATAGCCAAAAAATGTACAACAAATTTTAAGAAAAAAACAGCACAATACATTTTTATATTAATCCAAAAGAAAGAAAGGATGACAAAAGTAACAAAATGGATGGGTCAAGAAGGAAATGAATGTTAACATGATATATACAAACTCAGTCATGTCAGTAATTACAATAAATGTAAAGGGGTTAACTGTTCCAAGTAAAAGACTAAGGCTAGAAAACCAGACAAGAGAAACAAACCAAAACCAAAACCAAAACACAACTATATACACTGCTACTAAAATTGAAGACATCACAATAAAATAAGGCTACAAACTGGTATGTCTTATGAATATAGATGCCAAGATTCTCAATGAAATACTAGCAGAGTAAGTTCAGTGACATAAAAAGGACTATAAACCATGACCATAAGGGATTTATCTATGGAATTCTAGGTGATTTAACCTATGAAAATTACACAATGTGATGTATGGACGTGTTGAATCACTGTATTGTACACCTGAAACTAATAGAATACCATATGTTAACTGGAATTAAAACAAATACTTAATAAAAAACATGAAAATCAATGTAATAAACCATATTAATTGATTAATATAATAAAGGACAAAAGTTACATGATCATCTCAATAGATGCAAAAAAAAAAAGTATCTGACACCCTTTCCTGATGAAAACACTCAACACATTAGAAACAGAAAAGAACTTTCTCAACCTAAAAAAGGACATCTATGAAAAACCTACAGCTAGCATCATACATTTCCCCTCCTAACATCAGGAACAAGACAAAGATGTAATTAGGCAAGAAAATGAAATAAAATGTGCCAAGTTAGAAAAGAAGAAATAAAACTATCTCTATTTGCAGATGATGACACTATCTTAAATTCCTAAAGAACCCTGCCACCCCCCCCAAAGACTATTAGAATAAGTGAGTTCAGCAAAGTTGCAGGTTCAAGATTAATATACAAAAATCAATGACACAAAAAAAGACACTCAGATCAATGGAACAGAATAGAGAACCCAGAAATGGACCCACAAACGTATGGCGAACTCATCTTTGACAAAGCAGGAAAGAATATCCAATGGAATAAACACAGTCTGTTCAGCAAGTGGTGCTGGGAAAACTGGACAGCGACATGCAGAAGAATGAACATGGACCACTTTCTTACACCATACACAAATATAAACTCAAAATGGATGAAAGACCTAAACACAAGACAGAAAACCATCAGAATCCTTGAGGAGAAAGCAGGCAAAAACCTCTTTGACCTTGGCCGCAGCAACTTCTTACTCAACACATCTCTGGAGACAAGGGAAAGAAAAGCAAAAATGAACTATTGGGACCTCATCAAAATAAAAAGCTTCTGCACAGCGAAGGAAACAATCAGCAAAACTAAAAGGCAACTGACAGAACGGGAGAAGATATCTGCAAACGACATTTCAGATAAAAGGGTGTCCAAAACCTATAAAGAATTTATCAAACTCAACACCCAAAAAACAAATAATCCAGTGAAGACATGGGCAAAAGACATGAATAGACACTTCTCCAAAGAAGACATCCAGATGGCCAACTGACACATGAAAAAATGCTCAACAGTCTCATCATCAAGGAAATACAAATCAAAACCACAATGAGATACCACCTCACACCTGTCAGAATGGCTAATATTAACAACTCAGGCAACAACAGATGTTGGCGAGGATGCGGAGAAAGAGGATCTCTTTTGCATTGTTGGTGGGAATGCAAGCTGGTGCGGCCACTCTGGAAAACAGGATGGAGGTTCCTCAAAAAACTAAAAATAGAACTACCCTACGACCCAGCAATTGCCCTACTAGGCATTTATCCACGGGATACAGGTGTGCTGTTTCGAAGGGACACATGCACCCCCACATTTATAGCAGCACTATTGACAATAGCCAAAGTATGGAAAGAGCCCAAATGTCCATCAATGGATGAATGCATAAAGAAGATGTGGTATATATACACAATGGAGTATTACTCGGCAATCAAAAAGAATGAAATCTTGCCATTTGCAGCTACGTGGATGGAACTGGAGGGTATTATGCTAAGTGAATTTAGAGAAAGACAAATATCATACGACTTCACTCATATGAGGACTTTATTTATTTTTTTAACGTTTATTTATTGTTGAGACAGAGAGAGACAGAGCATGAACGGGGGAGGGGCAGAGAGAAAGGGAGACACAGAATCCAAAGCAGGCTCCAGGCTCTGAGCCATCAGCCCAGAGCCCGACACGGGGCTCGAACTCACGGACCGTGAGATCGTGACCTGAGCTGAAGTCGGACGCTTAACCGACTGAGCCACCCAGGTGCCCCCATATGAGGACTTTAAGAGACAAAACAGATGAATGTAAGGGAAGGGAAACAAAAATAATATAAAAATAGGGAGGGGGACAAAACATAAGAGACTCATAAATATGGAGAACAAACAGAGGGTTACTGGAGGGGTTGTGGGAGGGGAGATGGGCTAAATGGGGAAGGGGCATTAAGGAATCTACTCCTGAAATCATTGTTGCACTAGATGCTAACTTGGATGTAAATTTAAAAAATAACATTAAAATTAAAAAAAATCAATTGTGCTTCTATACACTACCAATGCACATTCTGAAATTAAGAGAACAATTCCACTTATAATAGTATCAAAAAGAATAAAATGTTGAGGAATAAATTTTTCAAAAGGAGTGCAAGACTTGCACACTGAAAACTACAGAGCACTGTTGAAAGAAATTAAAGAAGACCTGAATAAATGCAAAGACATCCCAAGTTCATAGAGCGGAACAATTAATATTGTTGCGATGGCAATACTTTCCAAATGTATCGACAAATTCAACAAAATTCCTATCAAAATTGCAGCTGGCTTTTGTATAGAAACTGACAATCCAATCAATGAGAATGCAAGGGATCTAAAATAACCACAAGAATTATAAAAAAAAGAACAAAGTTGGAGGACTCATTCTTCTTCATTTCAAATTTTACTACAAAGCTATGGCAATTAAGACATAGTGATACTGACATAAAAATAGACATAAATCAGTGGAACAGAACTGGGAGCCCAACAGTTTGACAGTTCTTCATATGAAATTTAAAGTTACCATACAACCCATCAATCCCACTCCTAAGTGTATACCCCAAAAAACTGAAAACATATGTCCACACAAAACCTTTATGTGAATGTTCATAGTAGCATCATTTATGATAGCCAAAAAGTGGAAACAACTGAAATGTCGATCAACTAACAAGCAGATAAAAAATTTGGTATATATGTACAATGGGTTATTTTTCAACCATAAAAAGGAATGAAAAATTAATAAATGGTACAATATGTGGGATGCCTGGGTGGCTCAGTCAGTTAAGTGTCCGACTTCGGCTCCGGTCATGATCTCACAGTTCACGGGTTGGAGCCCTGCATCGGGCTCTGTGCTGACAGCTCAGAGCCCGGAGCCTGCTTCGGATTCTGTGTCTCCCTCTCTTTGTGCCTCCCCTGCTCAGGCTCTGTCTCTCTCTCTCTCAAAAACAAACATTAAAAAGCATATAAATAAATGGTACACTATGAACGAACCTTATAAACCTCATGCTAACTGAAAGAAGCCAAACACAAAAGACCACATTTCGTATGATTCCATTTATTGAAATATTCTCATTAGGCAAATCCCTAGGGACAGAAAGAGGATTAATATTTTCTCGGGTCTTGGGGTGAAGAGAGAATTACAAGAGAGTAATGGCTGCAGAGTTTCTTTTTGGGGTGATGAAAATGCTCTAAAATTAGTGGTGATGGTTTGACAACTCTGGATGTGCTAAAAAACCATTGAACTGTACAGTTATAATCATGAACATTATAGTATGTAAATTATATCTCAGTAAAGCTGTTATAGTTTTTTTTTTTTAAGTAACTATAACATGCTTACAAAAACCACTTTCTAAAAAATACGAGGACACAGAAAGGTCTAAAGTAAAAGGATCAAAAAAATACGTCATTCAAACAGTAACCAAAAGGCGGTTGGCATAACTACACTAATATCAGGCAAAGTAAATATTAAGGCAATAAGCATTAACTGGAGACAGAGCTACATTTTGTAGTGATAAACAAGTCAATAGCTCTTAAATATCTTTATGATGATAAAGAGGCCAAAATCATCAATAAGAAGATATTACTATCCTAAAACTGTATACGCATAATAACATGGCTTCTAAGTATATGACACAAAGTGAAAAAACTGAGAAAACAAGAAATACGCTACCCCACGATCATAAAAGAATACTAACCCATCTATCTTCATGGCTGAGGACAGACAAAAAAAAAAGCAGTATACATAAAAAAGTTCTAAAGAGCACAATTAACAAACTTGATGTAATACTCATTTACGGAGCTCTGCATCCAAAAAAGCCAGAACTCACATTTTTTCAAGGGCACATGGAACAGTTATTAAAATCTACTATATGCTGAGCCTTGAAGAAAGCCTCAACATATTTTAAAATAATGAAACCATCCAGAATAGGTTTTCTAACCAGAACAGAATTAGAATAGAAATAACAGAAAGAGAAATTAAAAACCTTTAACTGAATGGAAATTATACAATACAAATAAAAGAGTCATGATCCGTGGGTGACTGTGGTTGAAACATTAGATCAAGTCTTTCCGCTTTTGCTCTGCTCCTCTGAGTGTATTCTGTACCTGTGTGGCTCAGGGGTCTGCCTGAGACTTTGATGGTATTTATATACAGGATTAGGAGGTCCCTCTCCCCAACTCCCTCCCCTCTGGGAATTATCCCTGACTCTGTAGTCCCAGTGGCCTGGCTCTCTTTCCCTGGTCCTCCTAACCAGAAAGCACCATTTCTGAGTTGAAGCTGCGTTCGCTGCCCGCCCTCACCGATGCCTGCCCTTGAGGCAAGGTCACAAAAAGCACAAAACTCACACCCGTCCCCAACGCTTCTCCGAGTTTCAGCTCTCCTCCAGTTTGTGTGCCTTCCTTTTTTTCATCAGAATCCTCAGGTGGTTATTTGCGTATTTTGTCAAATGGAGCTACCAGGGGGAGACTGGTCTGTTGAGGGATTATACCACCATATCAGAAGCTACAGGTCCTGGGGCTCCTTGGGTGGCTCAATCGGCTAACTCTCTGACTTCAGCTCAGGTCATGATCTCCCGGTTTGTGAGCTGGAGCCCCGTGTTGGGCTCTCTGCTGTCAGCACAGAGCCCACTTCAGATCCTCTGTCCCTGTCTCTCTCTGCCCCTCTCCTGCCCATGATCAGGTGCCCCCTCTCTCAAAAATAATAAATAAATATTAAAAAAAAAAAAAGAGGGGCACCTGGGTGGCTCAGTCAGTTAAGCAGCTGGCCTTCGATTTCAGCTCAGGTCATGATCTCACGGTTTGTGAGTTCAAGCTGCACGTCGGGCCCTGCACTGACAGTGCAAAGCCTGCTTGGGATTCTCCTTCTCCCTCTGTCTCTGACCCTCTCCTGCTCACTCTCCCTATCTCAAAAAATAAATAAACAAAAAAAAAAGCCGTTTAAAAAAGAAGCTACAGGTCCTATAGTGATTTTAACTTGCATTTATCTGATGACAGTAAATATGGGCTGACTATAGATTTAGTCATCAGAAAATATGAAGAAGAGAAGATAGTGGAATAGCATATTGAAAATGAAGAAAGAAAAAAAAAGCCACCCAGAATTCTATGTCCAGTGAAAACATCCACCGGGAATAAAGGGGAAAGACGTACATTTTCTGCAAAAGGAAAACTAAGAAAATACATTGCGGGGTTTTTTAGACTGCAGGGGAACAGTACTAGAGAGAGGCTTGAACGAATCCTCAACAACAAATGAAAAGCATTAGAAATGAGGTGCTTCTCAAGCTCTTTAAGGTGCATATATGCCTATTTGAAGAAAAAGAGTCACATTTTCTTGTTTGATTTTCAACGTAGGTGGAGTTAACACGTAGGACAATTATAAAGGACGAGAGTGGGAATTAAAGGGAAACTATATAGTTAAAAAATTTCTACATTTTACATGAAATGGCACAAAATTAATTCTAAATAGACTAGTGAAGTTTTGAAATGTATATTTTAATTGCTGGTGCAACCAATAAAACTAATACAAACTATTACAGCTAAAAAGCCAACAGATTGGGGCACCTGGGTGGCTCAGTCGGCTAAGCGCGCAACTCCTGAATTTAGCTCAGGTCATGACCTCGCAGTTCGTGGGTTCAAGCCCTGCATCTGGCTCTCCACTGTGCGGAGTCTGCTTGGGATTCCCTCTCTCCTTTCTCTCTGCCACTCCCCTGCTCATGCATGTACACATGTGTGTGCTTTCTCTCAAAATAAATAAACTTTATTTTTAAAAGCCAATAGATTAAAGAGAATACAAAAATATATTCAAATAATCAAAACGAGGGAGAAAACAGGACAGGAACAACAACAACAGCAAAACAGAAGAGACAAGCAGAAAACAATAAGATGGTAAACTTAAATCCAACCATATCAAGAATTACATTAAACACTAATAGTATAAGTACTTGAATTAAAAGGAACAGATTATTGGGGCACCTGGTGGCTCAGTCAGTTAAGTATCTGACTTCAGCTCAGGTCACGATTTCACGGTTTGTGAGTTCAAGCCCCGTGCTGGGCTCTGTGGCGACAGCTCAGAGCCTGGAGCCTGCTTCAGATTCTGTGTCTCCCGCTCTCTCTGCCCCTCCCCTGCTTGTTCTCTTTCTCTCTCTCTCTTCCTCCCTCTCTCTCTCTCTCTTCCTCCCTCTCTCTCTCTCAAAAATAAACATTAAAAAAATTTTTTTTAAGGAACAGATTGTTAGAATGGATAAAAAAGCAAAATTGAACCATATGCTGCCAACAGGAGACAAACTATGAACACACTGAAAGGTCAAAAGTAAATGACAAGGAAAAGACATGCCCTGTCAACAGTAAGCATAAGATGACTAGAGGGACAGAGGTATGGTGACCAGATATACCTGTTTCCTTGTGACAGCCCTAACGTAGGCTTGTTAACCCCAGCTTAATACTTAATGTCACCTCCTTCCATTCTCAGCAGAGTCCTGCTTGGGCGAATAAATTATATAGTCACCACAGGCAAAAGAATGACACAAATTCTGATTCAAAAGGTCCAGTGAATTCCAAGCAGGATAAAGGAAAAGAAATCCATGCCTAGATACGTCATAATGAAACCGAGCAGAGTTGAGTGGGGGGAACAGAAGAGGTTATGTGTGTATGAAAGAGAGACTCAATCAACCTTAAAAGTAGCCCAGAGTGGGGGCGCCTGGATGGCTCAGCTGGTTGGGCGACCGACTTCGGCTCAGGTCATGATCTCGCAGTTTGTGAGTTCAAGCCCTACGTCGGGCTCTGTGCTGACAGCTCGGAGCCCGGAGCCTACTTCAGATTCTGTGTCTCCCCCTCTCTCTACCCCTCCCCTGCTCATGCACTGTGTCTCTCTGTCTCTCAATAAGAAATAAACGTTAAAAAAAAAAAAAAAGAAGTAGCCCAGAGGGGTGCCTGGTTGGCTCAGTTGGTAGAGCACGCAACTCCTGATCTCAGGGTCATGAGTTCAAGTCACATGTTGGGCATAGAGCCTACTTAAAAAAAGAAAAAGTACCCAAGAAATAAAGATTAACTTCAAAGGAATAACCAATAAACAGCTGACCTCTCAATACCAACGACAGAAGCCAGAAGACAGTCTACTATTTCAATGTGCCCAGAATAGTCTACTATTTCAACCGTTAGCCTAGAATTCTATACTCCACAAACATACTTTTCAAGAATTCATGCAAAATAGAGACAATTATAGGCAATGTAATAATGGTAATAATCATAATATGCATCATTAGCCTATATTTTTTTCTAATAAAGTGTAAAAGATTTATTTAAAGCCAAAAGAAAATATACCAGATGGAATATCTGAGTTGTGGGGAAAAAAAATGAAGCATAAGGAAAGTATTAAAAATGTGGTCAGGGCTGCCTGGGTGGCTCAGTCGGCTGAGCATCAGACTCTTGATCTCGGCTCAGGTCATGATCTCACAGTTCACGAGTTCAAGCCCCACATCAAGCTTGGGATTCTGTCTTGCCTTCTCTCTGCCCCTTCCTGGCACACACTCTCTCTCTCTCAAAATAGATAAATACACTTTGTTTAAAAATGTGGGCAAATATAAATGAATATTGACTATAAAAGCAACAATAATAGCATCTGTTGGAATTAAAAAGAGAAGTGAACATAGACTTTAAATTCCAGGCAATAAAACATTTAAGCTTAAGGTACAGAGGGGAAAACAAAATACAAATATGTTCCAAAATTCTTCTAATATCTAGGAGTAGGATCAAGGCTTTGACTCACTTTAGACTTTGATATGTTATTTATTTATGTCATAATTTATAGGGTAACATCTAAATGAATAGAAAGAATGCACACCTTTCTGACTGCTAAAGGAAAAATAATAGAAAAGTTAAAAATGCTTAACTGAAAGACAAAGAAGGAAAAGACCCAAGAATCCTAGACAATAAAATGAAAGATTTAATCCCAAATATAATCCCAAATACATTAACTCTTAGTGGGCTAAATGTTCCAGTCGACAGGACAGACTGTCCAATTGGCTTTTTAAAAAAACCAACAGCGTGGGGGTAGTGTTATCGTGATGAAACTGAGATTCAAAGAGATGGCTTAAATTGCCCAAGTTCCCCTAGTCCTTAAATAGCTAAGCGGAGATTTGAAGCCAGGTTTTCTAACTCTAAAGCCCATGCTCTTTCCGCGACCACATGCTGCCTCCTCAAACTGGGACTGCAATCAAATCCATCATCTTGGATCTTCTAAGCACTAAGTCACAAACCTACACCTGAAGCTACGAAACTCTACCCCTTACGAGCACCAGTTGGTGGTCAGGCTTTTCAGTCACTAGATGTGCTGATACCCTGGCACGTTTCTTCGCATGTGAGGAACAGTTTATGAAGTTCTAGTGGAAGGTTCACTTCCACAGGACACAGTGGAGTTCCCAAAACATTTTCACATCCCATCTTTCGTTAATCTCGCCAGTATCGTGAGATCTATGTATCCATTATCACCACCGTTTTTATGGATGAGGAAGCTAAGATCCAGTAGAGTGATGCGTCTTTCCCAAGGTCCTACACAGTAACGGAGCTGCAGCTTGCACCTCTGTCTGCTGCCCCAACAGTCTGCCTTGAATTCACAGACGCACCCAAAGTTATGAGACCTCTCAGTAGATGATACGTAAGAGAAGCTGTTTCCACTCACACAAAAGGTCCTTAAAGACGGTTGCTAAGCATAATTAGAAAAATCACTCTTGGGGCGCCTGGGTGGCTCAGTCGGTTAAGCGGCCGACTTCAGCTCAGGTCATGATCTCGTGGTTTGTGAGTTCGAGCCCCGTGTGGGGCTCCGTGCTGATAGCTTGGAGCCTGGAGCCTGCTTCAGATTCTGTGTCTCCTTCTCTCTCTGCCCCTCCCCTGCTCATGCTCTGTCTCTCTCTTTCTCTCTCAAAAATAAACATTAAAACACATTTTTTTTAATCGCTCTTTTCCTGTCCTTTCCATGATACTAAAATGCTTCCATCACATCATGGAGATGGTCAAGTATCCATCGATGCACAGTGATGTAAAAGCAGTGCAAGTTCAGACAGGGGCCATACAAGACCCGGTGAGCCAGTGGGGAAGAAAGCTGTAAACAGGGAAAGGTCCGGTCTCTGAACAAAGTAGTCAACGGTCCACTATACATAACCCAAGGGCTCACGGGGAACTAGGACTCTCCAGAGGGGCCAGTGTCCATAGGCCCAGGCAGCTGGCAGCACTGGTCAGTATTTCAGAATTGGAAAGTGAGCAGCTAAGCTTACACTTGATCTTAGCCAAAAGGCTGAGAAGTGATGAGCTGCTGCGATTATAAGGGCCACCAGCTCCAGGTTCCAGGGAGAGAATGGGTACCGGAGAATATAGCTCAGTAGGTGGTTATGGGAGAGTGGAGAACCGGTGGGCTAGGTGGGGGAAAATGAGGCACCAGCCCAGCCACACGGCCTGGTTGGGGGAGGAGGTGTTCACCTCAGGCATAATGGATATAAACGTGTTAACAGAAGTAGGTCCAGACCTCATCTAACGGTGAGGATGGGACTTCTTAACATCCCTTCTCCCTCAGGGCTGGTTGGGGCTGAGTCCATAGGCTCCAGTATGGAGAAGGCAGAGACTGACAACCAGAGTTGTCTCTGGGCAGCGAGAATACTCAGTAGTTTATTGAACTGAGGGAAACAATACGGTTTCCCTGCAGAATGTGATATATGGAAATGGAAGAATTCTCTGCCCCACCGTTATACCCTGCAACACAAATTCATCTCTAAAAATCGGCACAATGATCCCTAACACATCCCCCCCATGACTTCTTGTGTCTGTTTCTCTTGCAGAAATGCAAGACAGTGTTTCAGGGGAAACCGACGGAGGAATAATTCTGGAGGCTTTCGCTCCCTGAGCTAGGCAAAGCGCAGAGCGAAGTGAAAAGGAGAAGATGAAATTGTACCGGCAACGCCCCTAGAGATCATCATCTTTGGCGTGAGATTCTCTGGCCCAGCTCTGCGCAGGCTGGCTCTTTGGGCCCTCATCTTCTGAGCATGCTGGCTTGTCTTGCTGACCAAGAGCTCATCTGACAGCAGTAATTATTTCCCAGATACACTGCAGCATGAGGGTTATTTATTTTGTGGATGGCTTAAACAAACCTGGGAGGAGAAGGCTCACACCGAGTAACTCAGTTGTTCCAACACTATGTTCAGTCCTTGTTTTTTTCAACCTCTACAATACAGAGCAGTCTGTTAATTACTTTTAGTATTCTTTGCATATTTAATCATCATTCTCATTCCATAGGCTTTGGTGAAGAAAAGGATAGTCACCAACTGGTTTTACTCAAAAGTTCTTCTTTATGAGTCGATTGTAACGGTTTCCCTTTCACAGGCCGCACTATTCAAAACTCGGAGGTATCTCGACCGTGAAAGTGTAATGGGGGCGTTTCTCAGGGCCACCCTTTGATGGATCCCTTTGAACCCGAGGCATGCTCTCAGAGCTGGGTCTGCATTAAATTCTGAACCGTCCTCCGAGCCCATTTTGAAGCCACAGAGATCAAAACTCGTGAATGACGAAGGCTTAATCAGAGCATTTAACGCTCCCAGATTTCTTTCAACTGATGATGTCACATTTCAGAAAAACTGAACAAATCAGTCAGTCGCAACAAAAGTTATTATGGTCCTTGGAAATTTGTGATCACAACCCAACCCTCTTTAGTGGGATCTGTGAGTGGATTCACATAAATTATGGCCTAATACATGGAGGGTACTATTTGTACAGTACAACTGCGGGTGAGGTACAGAAATGACCACAGTGATTTGGACTTATAATTACAGAGAGGCACGCAGGTGCAGCACAAAAAGCTTAGGCTTGGGAATTAGACAAACCTGGAGCCAAGTTCTGATTCTACCATTTTCTAGATGTGACTTTCAGCAAGTTGCCTCATCACTCTCAGGCTCAGTCTGCCTTATGTAAAGTACGGAGAGCCGAGCTACCAGCATTACAATGTCGTTGGGATGAAAAGAGAATAAGAACGTGAGAAAAAGCTCTGGTATATGGTTCACGTTCAGGGAGTATCACTGACATGGTTAAATACATCTTAATGATTCAGACTCCGTAGCGAGTTGTTCACACATCCCGTATTCTAGCAAATCTCGTCTACTTGGAAAGCAGAACAGTGCTGCTGCTGGTGGTGGTGGTTATGGCAGTTTCCCTTTATTGAGCTACTTATGTATATTACTCGGCAGTTTCCCTTTATTGAGCTATTTATGTATATTACTCTGCTGAGTACCTTACACTGATTGTCTTATTTAATCCTGACAACTCTAAGAGGTAGGTGCCAACATAGTAGCTAGCCACAGGGTTCTGAAATGAGGAAGTTCTGGATTTGAATTGTGGCTCCCCCAATTCACATCTCTGTGACCTTGGACAAGCTACAGAACCTGTGTGACTACAGAGTGTCAATTTCCCCCATCAGTAACAAACATCATTCCTATTGCCTGGAACTGTCCCTAGGATTTAAGGGGTTAGTGTATAAAAGATCCTGGCACCTAATAGGTGTTCAGTGATAGGCTTCCTTCTTGCTTTATATTTTAATAAGGAATGGGCAAAAGAATTTTTATATTACCTTATCACTCCTTAAATTTAAAAACTAAACCAAACAAATCGTATACACTAACCCCTTAAATCCTAGTGACAGTTCCATGCAATAGGAATGATGTCAGGCATCTTGAAAGAAGTCAGGGAATGGAAAGAAATTGGAAAGATTTTTTTTTTTTTTAGCTTTGCTTTTTCCAATGTTAGTCCTGAAAAAAGTGCTATTTTTATTTGAATGTGGTATTATTTCTCAGTTTTATTCACTTGACAATGATAACTGCTTCAACAGTTCTTCTCTAGGGTCAGGATTACTGGAAGAAAGCATATGGTGACATTTGAACAAACCATTTTTTGAGGCTCCATTTTGGCCACAGAGAGACCATGCAGATGGCAGGCAAGCAGAGTCAGAAATTAATTTAATGGCTAACTCCATCTTAACGGTAACGTGCCACAACTGTCGGCTCCTAGAAAGTTTTTAATTGGCCTTTTCCCAGGAAGAAACAGGGCACAGCCCTTTACAGTGCTTTAACAAGCTGGCCCTGCCACAATCTGACACATTCCCAGTGTGCACAAACTCATTTCCTCAACTGCCCCCCTGTGCTCAATCCATACCTTTTTCCTCACTCTCACTTCTTTTCCACTGGCCCCTCACCACCCCAACTTTTTTTTAGGGTTATTTATTTTGAGAGAGAGAAAGGGAGAGCACAAGAGGGGGAGGGGCAGCGAGAGAGAGAGCGAGACAGATTCCCAGGCAGGCTCCCCGCGATCAGCGCACAGCCCGATACAGAGCTTGATCTCACAAATAGTGAGATCACGACCTGACCCGAAATCAAGGGTCGGATGCTTAACTGACTGAACCGGGGCCCCCTGGCCATTCCAACTTTAAATCACCCTCTCGGATGGACAGATAATCTCATCCGTACAAACTTGGCTTCCCTTCTGACCGAATGTTTCTATCCTCTCTCCCTCTCGCATAGGCCGATAACTTGCACGATAGCACCCTTTTCGATCAATCTGGCCCCATAGAAAATCCTGCCCATACACTGCCTCTGTGTACAGCTTCCCAAACCTGTTTGACCGTGGCTTGTGTACAGGCCTGGACTGACAGGGATGACTGAGAGAGGGGGACCAACACTATAAGAATCGTCCCTACAAAAAGCCTGAACTCGAGGGCAAATAAGATTCTTTTTTTTTTAATTTTTTAAGCATTTTAATTTTGAGAGAGAGAGAGGCAGAATGTAAGGAGGGGAGGGGCAGAGAGAGAGAAGAAGACACAGAATCTGAAGCAGGCTCAGGCTCTGAGCTGTCGGCACAGAGCCTGATGCGGGGCTCAAACTCACGAACTATGGGATCATGATCTGAGCCGAAGTCAAAGGCTTAACCGACTGAGCCACCTAGGCGGCCCTATAAGAAGTAAGATTGCTGAGGAATAAACATTCCCATTAGGGTCCCTCCACGTCGCTGTTTTCACCCCTTCTCCTTGCATTGTACCAGTTCTAGTTTCTTTTAAGATCAGCCCCCAGTACCACAACTTAATGCCTGCTAACTCTTCTGCACCTAGCCGTTTCGACTGGCACCCCCATTAGCCAAGGCAAGTGACTGCCACAAAAGAACAATCTTTCTGACTCACTACTGAACATACCAGTAGCTTGTGTAGGTTCAAAAGGCTCAGCATGACATCTGCCCTTCCATTTAAGAAAAATACTATGGGGGCACCTGGGTGGCTCAGTCAGTTACACGTCCGACTCTTGAGACTGAGCCCCAACTCAGGCTCTTTGTGGACAGCACGGAATCTGCCTGGGATTCTCTCTCTCCCTGCCCCTCCCCTGGCACGTGCTCACTCGCTCCCTCTCAAAATAAATTTTTAAAAAATGTTAACAAATAATTTTTTTTAACTTAAAAAAGAAAAATGCTTTGGCTTCTATGGGCACAGCTACAATGTTCACCTTGAGACTTCTGTGACATTCAAATGAATCGTCTATACTCCTCGTTACCAACAGGTAGCTTACTATATGTAGAAGTTTAGGTAGCTTACTAGATATATAATATGATATACTTTATTTTCTATTTCGTGATAAAGTAAAAACTGTAACTAAGATAAAAGGTAAAGAAATCAGGGCCAGGTTTAAGGGAAAAAAAAAAAAGGCAGAAAGGTAAAAACAAAGCCAGGAGTAAAGTTAGTACGCAAAATGTCTACTGAAAGTCTGGAAGACTCGCTAACAGCAAGCTACAAAATTGGCGAGTGTGAAGGAAGAAAAGTAGTTACGTGATCTACAATGCCTCCAGGAAATATGGCAGACAAGAGAAGCGCAAGTATTCCTGGTGTCAAGACCAGATGTGACATTACACCATCTGTAGTAACACCTTTCACAGGGCTGTTTCCTATTGGATCGCTCGCTACAGGCTGCTGATTTCAGGCCAAAGCACAGTCCCGCCAAAGCACTTCTAGAGGGAGGCAGAGTGATCGGACCCAGGGAGGCAGATCCGCAAAGGTCTGGCTTAGAGAAAAGCTGTAGCCTTTCCGTAGGAATGGGTAGATGACATAATTTGTACGCAGTTCTCCATAAATATGGTCCCCACAACTGAGCTTTGGTCTTTAGCATCGGCAAGTCCTAGGAAATGTTGCCTGACAAGTCACTGAAATGGAGCTTTCTGGACTACCAACTAAGCACAGACTCGTGTACTTCAGCAGTGAGTGTGGTTACAGGAAATCAAATACTCATGTCAGTTATTTAAAAATACATAAAATGATCATAAAATGTCTAACCTAGCACAGCGTACATTTCTGGTATGTACTTTAAAATAAATCACGGGGGGTAGGGCGGCGCCTGGGTGGCTCAGTCGGTTAAGCAGCCGACGTCAGCTCAGGTCATGACCTCACGGTGCCTGAGTTGGAGCCCCGCATCGGGCTCTGTGCTGACAGCCCAAAGCCTGGAGCCTGCTTTGGATTCTGTGTCTCCCTCTCTCTCTCTGCCCCTCCTCTGCTCATGCTCTGTCTCTAAAATATAAATAAATATGAATATAAATATAAATATAAATATAAATATAAATATAAATATAAAAAATCACAGGGGCATCTGGGTGGCTCAGTTGGTTAAGTGTCCAACTTTGGCTCAGGTCATGATCTCACAATTCATGAGTTCGAGCCCCACGTTAGGCTCTCTGCTGTCAGCCTGCTTGGGATCCTCTGTCCCCTGCCCCTACCCCACTCACGTGTGAGCAGGCACACACACAGTCTCTCAAAAATAAATGAACATTTAAAAAATTAAAATAATTCACAAAGTATGGCTGATAAATAAATCATAAGGATCTCCATGATGCCCTCCTCTTAGTGTCCACCTTCTTGTCTAACACCTTCATCCAGACCATGGCTGGGACACGTGACTTGTTTCTAAATAATACAAATGGCCAAAGTGATGAGACGTTACTCCTGTGATCAGGTTATGCTGTACAAACTTCATTTTGTTAGCGGCCTGGCTTCAGAGACTCCTTGCTGGCTAAAATAAGTGGCCATATTGGGGAAACCTACATAGGAAGGAACCGGGGGTGGCCTCTATGACCTGACGGCAGCTGCCAGTCAACCTAAGGCCAGGGGGCCCTCGGTCTTCAAAACCCCAGGAGACTGAACCGCAATCACCTGAGTGAACAAGAAAGCAGATTCTTCCCCAGTTAAGTCTCCAAATGACTACACGGCACGCTTGGGACCTTGACAATCACCTCGTGAGACCCCAAAAAGAGGACCCAGCTAAGGTAGGCCTAGACTTCCGACCCACAAAAACTTTGAAATAATAATTGCGTGTTGTTTTAAGCCATTAAGTTTGTGGTAACCTGTTGCACAAAAATAAATTTCTTTTTATTTTTTTTATTTTTTTTTTTATTAAAAAAAATTTTTTTTTCAACGTTTATTTATTTTTGGGACAGAGAGAGACAGAGCATGAACAGGGGAGGGGCAGAGAGAGAGGGAGACACAGAATCGGAAACAGGCTCCAGGCTCTGAGCCATCAGCCCAGAGCCCGACGCGGGGCTCGAACTCACGGACCGCGAGATCGTGACCTGGCTGAAGTCAGACGCTTAACCAACTGCGCCACCCAGGCGCCCCAAAAATAAATTTCTAATATTACAAGATAGACTCTCTCTAAAACATATGCCAAAAGAGCATTTCATTTGTTAATTAAAAGACAGTTAGATGGTGAGGACCCCTTGACAAAAATAAAAACTTTAGTTTTAGAATAAAATACAGAGGGGCGCCTGGGTGGCTCGGGCAGTTAAGCGTCCAACTCTTGATTTCAGCCAAGGTCACGATCTCACAGTTGTGAGATCGAGCCCTGAGTCAGGTTCCATGCTGGGTATGGAGCCTGCTTAAGATTCTTTCTCTCCCTCTTCCTCTGCAAACCCCCCCCACCCCAAAGTTTAGAATAAAAAACAAAAACTCTTTCTGGCTACAAATAGATAGTAGGGATAGTTGATTAAAGTCTCCCGGTTTCTGCCAACGTAACCATTTCATTTTCCATGGGCTGTGTCCTTGCTGGGTGCAAAGCACCATTACTGGGCTCTAGGAGAGAAGAATTGGAATAAAAGCCAAGATCCCATGCCCTTGAAAAACTCACAAGCTGCTCAGAGACACCAAATATACAAAATGAAACAACTTACAAACAAATGCCAAATAAACATGGGGCGCCTGGGTGGCGCAGTCGGTTAAGCGTCCGACTTCAGCCAGGTCACGATCTCGCAGTCTGTGAGTTCGAGCCCCGCGTCAGGCTCTGGGCTGATGGCTCGGAGCCTGGAGCCTGTTTCCGATTCTGCGTCTCCCTCTCTCTCTGCCCCTCCCCCGTTCATGCTCTGTCTCTCTCTGTCCCAAAAAAAAAAAAAAAAAAAAAAAAAAACGCAAACAAATGCCAAATAAACAAATGCCAAATAATTGTACTAATGCAAATTAACAAAGATGTGGGGAATTTCATCGGAAAATAACAGGCGTTTTAAAATTAATTTCCATTCAGCTTTAGGTGTTTTGGGTGCTTACATTTGATTGTGGCTATGCCTGCTGTTCTGAGGGTTTACCTCAAAAGAAACAGGAACACCACAATGTGCCTCTTATCCCCTCAATTCTTCCAATGCTCTGTAGGAAAGAAGCTGGTTCATTCTGTCATATCAGTGATGCAAAGTTTATCTCCCCTCACAATGGCTCCAGAGCAGAGGTGAGAGGGGAAAAGCTGAGATTTTATGGACTCTTCTACTTCCTGAGCATCCCTGTGACTGAGGACATAAGCTTCAGGAGTTTTATTCTTAAAAAAATACATGCTCATTACAAAAAAAAATTAAATCATAAATAAGGAAAAAGGAAAAATAAAAACCTACAACCTAGCCCAAGCAAAATACAGTTTGAAAACTTTGGGGTAATCGACTTCCAGAGAAGATGGTTGAGTAGGGGGATCCTAAGCTCACCCTTGTCCCAAGAATACACTTAGATAACACCCACATCAGTGTAAATAACCCACAAAACCTGAAGACTGGCAGAACAGACCCTCCACAGCTAAATGTAGAGAAGAGGCCACATCGAAGAGGGTAGCAAGGGTGGAGACGCAGTCAGAGGCTAAACGGATCCATGGGACTATCCACAGGAGGGAGGGACATGGCAGCCGCAGGAGAAAGAAACAGACCCGCACACCAGGCAACCTAGGCACGGGGAACCCACACGAGGAAGATGAATCCCTGTAACATTTGGCTTTGAATACCAGAGGGGCACAATTTCATGAGTTCTTATAATCAGCAGAGCTTAACACCTGGAACTTTGAAAATCAGCTGGCTTAGCTCTGGGAGAGCCAAGAGGGTGAGAGGAAACTGAGTCCCCACCCTTAAAGAGACAGCACAACAAACAGGTCCCAAATGAAAGAACGGGACAAAAATCACAGCAAGATAGTTAAACAAAATGGAGATAAGGCATATGCCTGATAGGGAATTTAAACTAATGCTGTTAAAGACACGCACTGGAGTTGAGAAAAGAGTAGAAGACTTCGGGGAGACCTTCAAAAAAGAGCCAGAAAAGATTAAAAAAAAAAAAAAACAATCAGAGATGAAGAACTCAAAAACTGAAATGAAAAATACACTAGAGAGAAAAAACAGTAGACTAGAGGAAGCAAAAGAATGGATCGGCAAACTGGAGGACGGAGGAATGGAAAGCAATTAAGCTGAATAATAGAAAAAAAGATAATAAATGAAAAAACATCAAATAAATGAAAAACATCGAACATAATAAAATATGCATTATAGGGATCGAGGAGAAGAGAGCGAAAAGGTGGCAGAAAAATAATTTGAAGAATTTGAAGAAATAATTTGAATAACTTGAAGAAATAATAGCTGAAAACTTCCCGAATGTGGGGAATGAAAGAAAAATCCAGATCTGGGAGGCACAGAAAGGGCCCAACAAAATCAACTCAAGGAGGTCCACACCAAGACATAGTAATTGAAACAGTAAAAGGTAGTGATAAGAGAAATTTAAAAGCAACAAGAGAAAACAGGTGCATACAAGGGAAACCCCATAAGGCTATCAGCTGATTTTTCAGCAGAAACTCTGTAGGTCTGATGGGAGTGGCATGATACATACAAAATGCTGAAAGAAAAAAAAACTTGCAACCAAGAATAGTCTATCCAGCAAGGCTATCATTCAGAATAGGAGAGATAATGAGTTTCCCATGCAAACAAAAATTCAAGGAATTCATCACCACTAAAGCAGCCCTACAAGAAATGCTAAAGGGGATTCTTTGAGTGGAAAGGAAAGATCACAAATAGGAGCAAGAAAAGTAGGAAGCACAAAAGCAGTTAAAATTAGTACCTATAAAAATCAGTCAAGGGATTCACACACACAAAAAGTATAAAGTATGACACCATATACCTAAAATGTGGGGAAAGGATGAGAGTAAAATCAAACATAAACAACCATCAACTTAATATTGACCGATATATGTATAAGACGTTATACATAAATCTAATGGAAAACAAAAACCAGAAACTGGTTACAGATACACAAAGAACAGAGAAAAACAGAGAAAGGAATCCAAGTATACGACTAAAGAAAGTATACAATTTAATGGTTTTTATTACATTCACAGAGTTGTGGAACCATGTAAAATTAATTTTAAAACATTTTAATCACCACCAAAAGAAACTCTGTACCCATCCCGTTTCCCCTCAACCCCGTTCCAAAGCCCTCAGTAACCAACTAATCTACTTTCTGTCTCTATGGATTTACCCATTCTGGACATTTCATATAAATGGAATCATGCAAAACGTGGCCTTTTGTGACAGGCTTCTGTCAGTTGGCACAATGTTTTCAAGATTCACCCAAGTCGTTGCATGGATCAGTCCCTAACTCCCATTTATGGCTGAATAATATTCTCTCACAGGGCTATACCATATTAGGCTTATCCATTCACATGCTGATGGGCACTTGAGTTGTTTCCACTTTTTTGCTATTATGAATAACACTGCCATTAACATTTACGCACACGCTTTTGTGTGGGCATAAGTTTTAATTTCTCTTCAGTACGTACCTAGAAGTAGAACTCTAACTTCTTCAGAAATCAACAAATTATTTTCCACAGCAGCTGCACCATATTACATCACCAAGAGCGATGTATGAGGATTCCAATTTCTCCACATCTTCCCTGAATTTATTTTCCATTTTGTTGATTATAGCCATCCTAGTGGGTTTTAAGTAGTCTCTAATTGTGGTTTTGAAAAAAAAAATTTTTAATTGCAGTTTTGATTTGCATTTCCCTAATGACTAATGTGAACGTCTTTTCATGTGTTTTTTGGTCACTTGTAATATCTTCTTTGCAGAAATATCTGATCAGATATTTTGCCAATGTTAAATTGGGTTGTATTTTTATTGCTGAATTGTAAAAATTATTTATATATTCTGCTTAAAAAGTCCCTTATCAGGGTGCCTGGGTGGCTCAGTCAGTTAAGTGTCCGACTTCAGCTCAGGTCATAATCTCGTGGTCCGTAAATTTGAGCCTTGCATCAGGCTCTGTGCTGACAGCTCGGAGCCTAGAACCTGCTTCAGATTCTGTGTTTCCCTCTCTCTCTACCCCTCCCCTGCTCATGTTCTTTCTCTCTCTCAAGAATAAACAAACATTAAAAAAAATAAATAAAATAAAAAGTCCCTTATCAAATATAATTTGCAAAATTTTTCTCCTGTGTGTTGTAGTTTTTTTGGAGACAGAGAACATGAAGTGGAGGGGTGGGGGGGGGGGGAGGGGGGGAGGGAGGGAGGGAGAGAGAGGGAGAGAGAGGGAGAGAGAGAGAGAGAGAGAGAGAGAGAGAGAGAGAGAGAACTTCAAGCAAGCTCCACACTCAGCATGGGCCCCAACACGGGCTTGATCCCACTACCCTGGGATTGTGACCTGGGCTGAAATCAAGCATCAGATGCTCAGCCACTGAGTCACCCAGGTGCCCCTGTAGGTTGTACTTTCATTCTCTGCTAGTGCTTTCTGATGCAAAAATTTTGATGAGATTCAATTTATCAATTGTTTCCTTTGTTTTTGTGCATGTATGCTTCAGGTGTCCTAAGAAACTATTGCCTAATACAGTTTCATGAAAATTTATGCCGAAGTTTTCTTCTAAGAGCTTTGTAATTTTCATTCTTACATTTAGTTCTATGATCCATTTTTGAGTTATTTTTTTTTATATAACACAAGGCAGGGATTCATTCTTTTGCATGTGCATATCCAATTGCCCTAGCACCATTTGTTAAAAAGACCGTTCTTTGACCCACTGAATTGTCTTGATACCCCTGTCAAAATCAATAACCATAAATTTGAGAATTTATGGACTCTCAGTTCTAATCCACTGTTCTGTATGGGAGGCTGAATAATGGCCCCCAAAATATGCCCACATCCTAATCCCCAGAAACTATGAATATGTTGCCTTATAGAGCCAAAGGGACTTTGTAGATGTAATTAAGATCTTGAGATGGGAAGATTTCATAGGACCATCTAGTGGGCATAATGTAATTACAAGGATCTCTGTAAGAGACAGACAACAGGATCATAGTCAGTAGGAGGCAATGACTATGGAAACAAGAGACCGAAATTAACGCAAGGAAGGAGCTATGAGCCAGTAATGTAGGCAGGCTCTAGAAGCTGAAAATGCCAAGGAAATAAATTGGCCTCTCTGAGCTTACAGACACAACCAGCCCCAAAAACACTTTGACTTTAGCCTCGTGAGACTGATTTTGAATTCGTGACCTCCAAAAGCATAAGATAATAAATTTTTTTTAGAGCCACTGAAATTGTGGCAATTTGTTACAGCAGTAATAGGAAACTAATACAGTCTGTCTATCCTTATGCCAGTACTATATTGTCTTGATTACTATAGCCTTGTAGTAAATTTTTAAAAGAGGAAGCACAAGTTCTCCAACTTTGTTCCTTTTATTTATTTATTTATTTATTTTAATTATAGGCATAACAATATAGAGCAGAACTCTAGGACTTATTCATCATGCATAACTAAAACTTCATACCCGTTAAACAGCAACTCCCTACCGTTTTGGCTATTCTGGCAAAGTACATGATGTTAATAGCTCAACAGTCAATTGTTTAATTGGTACCAAAATTCTCATTGTTGGATATTTGATATTTGGATTGTTTTCAATAGTTCGCTATCACAATAACTGCAAAATATATCCTTTGAGACCAGTTTTTTTTGTATATTATAATTATCTCCTTAATTTCTATGTCAAAAATATGCATTTTTGAGGCTTCTGAAAAGGCCTAAATGACCTCCAGAACTCTATTCCTACCAATAGTATATGTGAGTATACTCTCCCTATACGTTCATCAATCCTGTTATCAAATTGTCGACTTAAAGATTAGAAGTTTAGATGCGAAAGACAAAGCTATAAAGTTAGTATAAAAATGTAAAAGAATAGTTTTATGACCCGGGGGCAAGGAAGTATGTCTCAAACAAACCTTAAAAAAAACCCAGAGATTATAAAACAAAAACTGATGAAATTAATAAATTCAAATTGAGGACTTCAATTCAACAAAGCATAAGAGAATCACAAAGTCAGTTGACATGTGACGGAATGGAAAACATTATTTGCAATGTCTAAAGCTGATAACGGATTAATATCTAGAACAATCGGAAAAGCCTTCAATTTTATAATTCTAGTACAAAAGTGGGCAATGATTATAAGCAGGCAATTTACAAAAGAGGAAACCCAACAGTCTGAAAAGCACAAAGAGATATGTTCTAATTCATAGTAATAAGGAAAACACCAATTAAAACAATAAGATAGCACTTTCTCTATTAAACTATCAAAAATTATAAAGGAGAATAATGCCAAGAATTGGCATCAATATGCAGTATAGACATCTACACGCACTGCTGGTGGGAGTGTAGATTGGTGGAGCCAATCTGAAGAAAAATCTGGCAGCAATTAGATCAGGAATATGTATATCCTAAGACCCAGACATTCTGCTCCTGAATATATATCCCAAGGAAATTATCCCATTATTCCAGAGGGGTTGTGGCAGTATCTGGAAGTAGCCATCTACATGTCAATACCTCGGAGAGATGTTAGGGAAAAAATATGGTATATGCACATCAGGCAACAGTTGGAAGCATCAGACCAGATAAGAGCATAGAAATAAAAATGAATCTTAATATGAAGGCACTGAATTAAAAAATTTAAGAAAAACAATGAGATATGTAATACACACGCATTTGTATACATTCAAATATATGCAAACAGAATTGACAGCTCAATAACAAACTCATATGTACAGAGTCAAATGATTTCTGACAAAGGTAACAAGATAATAAGAAGGGGGAAAAGATAGTCTTATCAATCAATAGTACTGGAAAAAAATACATATATATTTTTTTAATTTTAACATTTATTTTTGAGAGAGAGAGAGAATGCAAGCAGGGGAGGGGCAGAGAGAGAGGGAGACACAGAATCGGAAGCAGGCTCCAGGCTCTGAGCTGTCAGCACAGAGCCCAACGTGGGGCTTGAACTCACAAACTGTGAGATCATGACCTGGGCCAAAGTTGGACGCTTAACTATCTGAGCCAGCCAGGTGCCCCCAAAATCCCTATTTGTAAAGAACAAAAACTTAACCTGAAATATTAACCTCACTTCATACACAAAATCTTTTCAAGATATATCATAGAGGCACCTGGCTGGATTAGTCAGCAGAGCATGCGATTCTTGATCTCAGGGTTGTGAGCTCAAGCCTCACGCTGGGTGTAGAGATTAAAAATAAAATCTTTTTTTTAAAAAGATGTATCACGGGGCGCCTGGGTGGCTCAGTCGGTTGAGCATCCGACTTAAGCTCAGGTCATGATCTCACAGCTGGTGAGTTCGAGCCCCACGTCGGGCTCTGTGCTGACAGCTCGGAGCCTGAAGCCTGCTTCGGATTCTGTGTCTCCCTCTCTCTCTGCTCCTAACCCACTCGCATTCTGTCTCTGTCTCTCTCAAAAATAAAGAAACGTTAAAAAAAAATTAAAAAAAAAAGATATATCATACGCTAAAAAATAAAAGCTAAAATGATAAAGTTTTTATAAACTCAAATTAATGTTCTCAAAATGGAATGTTTACCCTCCCAGAGGTACCAATAGTTCAAAAAGAACTTCATGAAAAAGCAATGTTTATCACAAATGAAATACTAATGGAGTGTTAGTTTTCTATTGTCACAAAACAAACTGCCATAAACTTAGTGGCTTAAAACAATATCCCTTTATTATATCACAGTTCAGTAAACAGAAGTAAGTACAAGCAATCTCAAGTCTCACAAGGCCAAAGTCAAGGTGTCAGCCAACTAGGCTCCTATCTGAAGGCTCTAGGGCATAATCCACTTTCAGACGCATTAAGGTTGTTGACAGAATTAAATTTCATTTGGCTATAGGACTGAAATCCCTGATTTCTTTTTCAAATTTATTTATTTATTTTGAGAGAGACAGAGCACGAGCAGGGGAGGGGCAGAGGGGGAGAGAGGGGGAGAGAGGGGGAGAGAGGGGGAGAGAGAGAGAGAGCACGAGTGAGCCCCAAGCAGGCTCCATGCTGTCAGCGTGGAGTCTGACACAGGGCTCAGTCTCACAAACCAAGAGATCATGACCTGAGCCAAAATCAAGAGTCAGATGCTTAACCAACTAAGCCACCCAGGTGCCCCAGAAATCCCTGATTTCTTGCTGGGTCTCAGCCAGAAATGGCTCCCAGCTCCTACCTAGAGAACACTCTTTGGTCCTTCCACATGCACCCCCACCCCCACCAATCTTCAAAGCTACGAATACTTCATTGAATCTGTCATGTACTTTGAATATGACTTCTCCTTTTGCTAGCAACTAGAGAAAACTCTCTGCTTTTAAAGGACATACCTGATTGAGTCAGGCCCACCCAGATAATCTCTATATTATAACACCAACTGACTTGGAACTTTAATTACCAAAATAATATTACAAAGGATCTGAATGTTAAATTGGCATTGGAATCACAGCCCAGAAAAATTAACCAGAACATGTGGGCTAGGTCTAACAGCTGACCGCCTACCAAACAGGACCCAGAGTCTACTAACATACTGGATAAAAGGTCCAGAAAACAAATGAAAACCAATCATTACACAAAGAACCAGGAAAATCACAACTTGAATAAGAAAAGACAATCAAGGGGCGCCTGGGTGGCTCAGTCAGTTAAGGGTCCAACTTTGGCTCAGGTCATGATCAGGCTCTGTGCTGACAGCTCGGAGTCTGGAGTCTGCTTCAGATTCTGTGCCTCCCTCTCTCTCTGCCCCTTCCCTGTTCATGCTCGCTCGCTCGCTCTCTCTCTCTCTCTCAAAAAATAAACATTAAAAAAAATATTTTTTAATTTTAAATTTTCTAATTAGAAAACCTCAGCAAAAAAGTAGAGGTTATAAAAAAAAGAAGAAAATGGAAATTATAAAGCTAAAGAAAAACACAATAAACTAAAAACAAAAAAACACATCTCCAGATGGGTTCAACAGCACAGTGGAGATGACAGAGGACAGACTCAGCAAATTCAAAGAGAATGCAGTAGAACTCACCAAACACTGAACAGAATTTACTTGATAAGAGAGAAAATACAGACTAACGAAGAGAGACTCAGAGACCTCTAGGACACTAAAATAGACGCAACATTCATGTCATCAGAATCCCAGATGCAGAGGAAAAAGAAAGTGGGGCCAAAGATACAACGGCTGAAATTCTCCCAATTTTGGCAAAAGAAGCAAAGTTACAGATTCAAGATGTTGAATGAACCCCAAACAGTACAAAGCCAAAGGAACTCACGCCAAAATACATCACAACTAAACTTCTGAGAGCTAAAGACAAAGAAAAAATCTTGATGGCTGCCAGGTTTTTTTTGGCACATTATCCACAAAACGGGGGCAATTTGAATGACAGTAGACTTCTCCTCTGAAACACGGAGACACGGAGGCCGGAAGGAAATGGCCCAACATTTTTTCAAGTCCTGGAAAAGAAATGTCAACCACAAATTCTATATCTATGTCTATATTCCATATAGTGAAATTATCCTTCAGGAAAGAAGAAGTAACGTCATTGTCAGACAAAGGAAGATGGAAAGACTTTACTATCAGGAGACCTACCTTTAAAAAAATGGCTACAGCAAGTATGTATGTATGTATGTATGTATTTACTTATTTATACATACTCTTTAGGTGAACTTGATTTTTTTTTCATTTTCATTTATTTTTTTCATTTATATCCAAGTTAGTTAGCATCTAGTGCAGCAATGATTTCAGGAGTAGATTCCTTAATGCCCCTTCCCCATTTAGCCCATCCCCCCTCCCACCACCCCTCCAGTAACGCTCTGTTTATTCTCCATATTTATGAGTCTCTTCTGTTTTGTCCCCCTCCCTGTTTTTATATTATTTTTGTTCCCCTTCCCTTACGTCCATCTGTTTTGTCTCTTAAAGTCCTCATATGAGTGAAGTCATATGATGTTTGTCTTTCTCTGACTAATCTCGCTTAGCATAATACCCTCCAGTTCCATCCACGTAGATGCAGATAGCAAGATTTCCTTCTTTTTGATTGCCGAGTAATACTCCATTGTATATATATATACCACATCGTCTTTATCCATTCATCCATCCATTTCAATTATGAAATTGCAGATTTTATCATAGAACACGTCAAGCAATCTACAAAAAGAAAAATAAACTCCTAGGACCAGGAGTGATTTCATCAAGGTCAGAAGATACAAAATTAATGTGCAAAAATAAACTGCATTCCTGTTTTCTAAGAATATGCAAAGCCAGATATTAAAAATGCAATATTTAAAATTGCTCTAAATAAAATGAAATACATAGATTTACACCTACCAAAACGTGTACAGTTGATCCCTGACAACACGGGGCTTAGGGGCGCCAACCCTAAATAGCCAAAACAATCTTGAGAAAGAACAACAAGGCTGGAGGTATCACAATCCCAGATTTCAAGATATACTACAAAGCTGTAGTAATCAAAATCCTTGTATAACTTTTGAGTCCCCCAAAACTTAACTACCAATAACCTGTTGACTGGAAGCCTTACCAACAACATAAGCACTGGGATAACACATATTGTGTATGTTATCTTACATATTGTATTCTTACAACAAAATAAGCTAAAGGAAAGAAAATATTAATAAGCAAATCATAAAAGGGGCGCCTGGGTGGCTCAGTCGGTTAAGCGTTCGACTTCAGCTCCGGTCATGATCTCACAGACAGTGAGTCTGAGCCCCGCGTCAGGCTCTGTGCTGTCAGGTCAGAGCCTGGATGGAGCCTGCTTCAGATTCTGTGTCTCCCTCTCTCTCTGTCCCACCCCCACTCACACTCTGTCTCTATCGAAAAAACGAATAAACGTTAAAAAAAATTTTTTTTAAATAAGCAAGTCATAAAAAAGAAAATATATTTAAAGTACTATAAAAAATCCACGTATAACAAAGTAGCAGAAAGAGACATTAAGAAAACACCACCATTTACAACTGCACTAAAAAGAAGAAAATACTTAGAAATAAACTTAACCAACGAGGCGAAAGACCTGTAACTCAGAAAACTATAAAACACTGAGGAAAGAAACTGAAGATGATGCAAACAAATGGAAAGATAGCCCACCATGGATTGGAAGAATATTGGCAATTGTTAAAATGTCCATATTACCCAAACCAGTCTGCAGATTCAATGCAATCTCTATGAAAATACCAATAGCATTTTTCACCTACCTAGAACAAATAATACCAAAATTTGTATGGAACCACAAAAGATCCCAAAGAGTCAAAGCAATCTGGAGAAAGAAGAACAAGGTTGGAGGGATCACACTCTCAGATTTCAAGATATACTACAAAGCTGTAGTAATCAAAACAGTCTGGTCCTGGCAAAAAAAACAGACACAGATCAATGGAAAAGAATAAAGAGCTTCAAAATAAACCCACAATTATATGGTCAATTAGTCTATGACAGAGGAGGGGCGCCTGGTGGCTCAGTCGGTTAAGCGCCTGACTTGGGGCTCAGGTCCTGATCTCATGGTTCATGAGTTCAAGCACCACTTCAGATCCTCTGTCTTCCTCTCTCTCTAGCCCTCCCCCACTCATTCTCTTTCTCTCTCTCAAAATAAATAAATGAAATTATTTAAAAACTCTATGACAGGCAAGAATATACAATGGAGAAAAGACAGTGTCTGCAATAAACTGTGCTGGGAAAACTGGACAGCTACATGTAAACGAATGAAACGAGACCACCTTTTAACGCCCTACACAAAAATAAACTCAAAATGGATTAAACACCTACAGGCACCTGAATGGCTCAGTTGGTTAAGTATCTGACTCTAGATTTTGGCTCAGGTCATGATTTCCTGGTTCATGAGTTCAGGCCCCACGTCAGGCTCTGCCAGGGCAGAGCCTACTTGGGATTCTCTCTCTCGCCCTCTCTCTCTGCCCCTTCCTCCCTTCTCTCTCAAAAATAAATAAGCTTATAAAAAAGTGGATTAAAGACTTAAATGTGAGGCCTGAAACCATAAGAATGCTACAAGAGAACAGTCAGTAATTTCTCTGACACTGGCCACAGCAACATTTTTCTAGATGCGTCTCCTGAGGCAACGAAAACAAAAGCAAAATGGAATTACAGAGACTACTTCAAAATAAAAAGCTTTTGCACATCAAAGGAAACCATCAAGAAAACAAAAACTACTGACAACCTACTGAACGGGAGAGGATATTGCAAATGATGTATCTGACAAGGTGTTAATATCTATAATATATGAAGAACTTATAGTCAACATGAGAAAAATCTGATTAAAAAATGGGCAGAGGACTGGAACAGATATTTTTTCAAGGAAGACACACAGATGGCCAATGTACACATGGAGAGATGCTCGACATCACTAATCATCAGAGAAATGCAAATCAAAACCACAATGAGGGGCGCCTGGGTGGCTCAGTCAGTTAAGCATCCAACTCTTGATCTTAGCTCAGGTCTTGATCTCAGGGTCATGAGTTCAAGTCAGGTCATGCTGGGAGTCTACTTAGAATCTACTTAAAAAAAAAAATGAGGGGGCGCCTGGGTGGCGCAGTCGGTTAAGCATCCGACTTCAGCCAGGTCACGATCTCGCGGTCTGTGAGTTCGAGCCCCGCGTCGGGCTCTGGGCTGATGGCTCAGAGCCTGGAGCCTGTTTCTGATTCTGTGTCTCCCTCTCTCTCTGACCCTCCCCCGTTCATGCTCTGTCTCTCTCTGTCCCAAAAATAAATAAATGTTGAAAAAAAAAATTTAAAAAAAAAAAAAAAAAAATGAGATATCACTTTACCTGTCTTAGAATGGCCAAAACTCAAAAAGACAAGAAACAACAAGTTTTGGCGAGGATTTAAAGGAAAAGGAACTGTTGGTGAGAATGTAGATTGATAGACTCAATATGGATAACAGTGTGGAGGACCCTCAAAAAATTAAAAACAGAAATATGATATGACCCAATAATTCCCCTATTGGGTATTTACCTAAAGAAGACGAAAACACTAATTTGAAAAGATAGATGTGCCCCTATGTTTACTGAAGCATTATTTACAATAGCCAAGATATGGAAGCAATCTAAGTGTCCTTCAAAAGACAAATGGATAAGGAAGATGTGGCCATATGTATGATGGAATATGATACAACCATAAAAAAGGATGAGATTGTGCCGTTCGAGACTACATGGATGGACCTAGAGGCTATTATGCTAAGTGAAATAAGTGAGACAGAGAAAGACAAATACCATATAATTTCACTCATAAGTGGAACCTAAAAAAAAAAATGAATAGACAGAAAGCAACATCAGACCTATAAATACAGAGAACAAACTGATGGTTGCCAGAGAGGAAGAGGTTTGGGGTTGAGCAAAATGGGTAAAGGAGAGTAGGAGATACAGACTTCTAGTTATGGAATGAATAAGTCATGGGAATAAAAGGCACAACGTACGGAATATAGTCAATGGTACCGTGACGGCAACATATCAGGAAATATGGTAGCTTCACTTGAATTGAACACAGCATAATGTATAAACTCGTCAAATCACTATGGTGTACACCTGAAACTAATGTAATATTGTGGGTCTACTAAAAAAAAAAAAACTGTCCATAAGCAGACCTATGCAGTTCAAAGTGTCTTGTTCAAGGATAAGTTGATACAGAAGACCTGTATGCTAACAATTACAAAATGCTGATGAAAGAAATCAAAGATCTAAAGAAATGGACATATGTGTCCATACCATGTCCAGGGACTGGAAAACTCAACAGAGTGAAGATGTAAATTCCTCCAAATACACACACAGGTTTAATGGAATCCCCCATCAAAATCCCAGCAAGAGTTTTTTTGTAGCTACAGGTTATTTTTAAATGTATAGAGAAAGTTATGGGCCCTAGAATAATTCAAATACTCTTGCCTCAAAATACTGAGTCTCCACTGTGAGTCACTGCAGTTTCGTATTTCTTTTTTTTTTTTTTAACGTTTATTTATTTTTGAGACAGAGAGAGACAGAGCATGAACAGGGGAGGGGCAGAGAGAGAGGGAGACACAGAATCCGAAGCAGGCTCCAAGCTCTGAGCTGTCAGCACAGAGCCCGAGGCGGGGCTCGAACTCACGGATTATGAGATCATGACCTGAGCCGAAGTCGGCCGCTTAACCGACTGAGCCACCCAAGCGCCCCTGCAGTTTCCTGTTTCAATACTTTGTTGGCAGAACCCGGCGCTCGTCCCCCACCCCAGCTCTCCGCTCAGAGCCAGCCCTCTGCCATCTCCTCACGGTGCCCGTGAACCTCCCCACGGCCCCCGAAGCCACTCCAGCACCATGCAGCCACGCACCCTGTCCTTGGCCGTCCTCGGCCACCGCCCTGACGGCCGCCTCCCCGTCACGGGTGTGCCAGAACTACCACCAGGACTCAGAGGCCACCCTCAACCACCACAGCAACCTGGAGCTCTACGCCTCCCCCGTCTACCTGCCACGCCTTACTACTTTGACCGCAAAGGCGTGGCCATGAAGAACTCTGCCAAACGTTTTCTTCGCCAGTCGCACGAGGAGAGGGAACATGCCGAGAAACTGATGAAGCTGCAAAACCAACCAGGTGCCCGAATCTTCCTTCAGGGTATCAAGGAACCAGACCCTGATATGACTGCGAATAGAGTGTGCATTACACTTGGAGAAGAGCGTGAATCACTCACCCCTGGAACTGCACGAACTGGCCACTCATAAAAACGACCCTGTCCGAGGGACTTCACGGAGACGCATTACGTGAACGAGCAGGTGAAATTCACCGAAGAAGTCGGCGACCACATAATCAACCTGGGTGAGACGGGGGGGCTCTGGAATCTGGCAGGGCCAAGTGTCTATGACAAGCACACCTTGGGAAACAGTGATAAGGAGAGCTACGCCTTAGGCTGTCTTCCCATTGCCTCAAGGGTGACCCCCCCCCCCCCCCCCGGTCAGCGAGGCAGTGCGTGCGTGTTGGGGTTACGTTTACCTTTTCTCCAAGTTGTACCAAAACATCTACTTCTTTCATTTGTACCACTCCTTGAAATAAAGTAATTTGGTAACCCCCCCCCCCCGCAACAAAATAATCTTGCCACACAATCCAAACGTGGGAGAAATCACTCTCCCTGATATAAAAGCTTACTAGACAGCTTTAGTAATGAAGACAGGTGGCATTGGCAGAGGAACGCACACATACGCCAATCAAACGGAAGAGGAAACCTAGAAATCGACCCAAAACAAGATATTCAACTGATTTGTGGAAAAAAAAAAAAAAAACGCACAAGCAATTCAACAAGCAAGGATTCTCTTTTTAAGAAATGGTGCTAGAGGAATCAGACACCCACAGGCAAAAAAAAAAAAAAAATCAACCTAAACGTCATACATTAGAAACATTAACTCAAAATGGAACACCAGAACATTAACTCAAAATGGAACACCAGAATAAATCTAAAGCGTAAAACTACACAATATTTTTAATGGGAAAAAAAACCTTCAAGATTCATGTTAGTGGAAGAGTTCTAAATGCAACACTAAAGGTATGATCGTTAAAAAATGTTAAATTGAGCTACATCAAAATTTAAAACTTTGGCTGTGCGACTCAGTTACGAGGATGGAAAGATAAGCAACGGTCTTAGACACAGTATTTGCAAACCATGTATCTGAGAAAGGACTCACGTCTACATTTTTTTAAAAACTCTAAAATTGAACAAGAAATCAAACAATGAACATACATTTCACTGAAGAGGATATACAGATAGTAAGTTATAAGGTGTTCAACATCACGAACCATTAGGGAAATGCAAATTAAAACACAGTGAGCTATCACAACACGCCTATGAAAGTGTCTAAAGTAAAAAAACAAAAAACAAAAAACAAAAAACAGTGACAATACCAAATGCTGGCAAGGATGCCCAGAAACTGGATCATTCACCCATTGTTGGTGGGAATGTAGACGTGGCAATCTGTTTTGGAAAACAGTATAGCAGTTTATTTAACATTTATATATTTTTGAGAGACAGAGAGAGACAGAGCATGAGCAGGGGAGGGGCTGAGAGGGAGGGAGACACAGAATCCGAAGCAGGCTCCAGGATCCCAGCTGTCGGTACAGAGCCCAACACAGGGCTCGAACTCAACGAATCGCGAGATCATGACCTAGGCCGAAGTCAGCCGCTTAACTGACTGGGCCACCCAGGCGCCCCAGGGTGGCAGTGTATTTAAAAGCTTAACATTCAACTTTAGCTTAAACATACCATATGACCCAGAAACTGCATTGCTGGGCATTTATCCCAGGGAAATTAAAAAGTTACATCCACACAGAAACCTGTACATTTAAGTTTATAGCACATTATTACGATAGCAAAACCTGGAAACCATCGAAATGTTCCTCAGTAGGTGAATAAACAATTTGTGGTACATCCACATCATGGAATACTTCGCAGCAACAAAAAGGAACCGACTATTGAAACATGTAGCAACCTAGATGGATCTCAAACGCACTGTGCTCAATGAAAACCGCCAGTCTCAAAAGCTCACATACTCTGTGCCTATTTATACAACATTCTCATCACAGAGACTGAAAACTGATTAGTAGTGCCAGGGGTTAGGAATAATTGGGAGGAAGGAGGTGGGTGTGATTATAAAATAGTAGCACAAGAGAGATCTTTGTGGTGATAGAACTGTTCTGCACCTGGACCGCAGCGGTGGTTACATAAATCTACGCGTGATAAAATTACGTAGAATTACACACACACATTATGCCAACATCCATTACCTGATTTTGATGTTATACTACATTTATGTGAGATATAAACATTGGGAGTAACTGGGTGAAAGGTATACGAGACCTCGCTGAACTGTTGTTACAATTTCCTGTGACCCTAAGGGTACCTGGGTGGCTCAGTCAGTTGAGCGTCTGACTTCGGCTCAGGTCGTGATCTCACAGCTGGTGGGTTCGAGCCCCGCGTCAGGCTCTGTGCTGATACTGATAGCTCGGAGCCTGGAGCCTGCTTCGGATTCTGTGTCTCCCTCTCTCTCTGCCCCTGACCCACTCGCATTCTCTGTCTCTCTCAAAAATAAATAAACTTCAAAAAACATTTTTTTTTTAATGAAGGTAAAATGGAGACATTTTCAAACAAAAGCGGGGAAAATTCATCATAAGAAGCCCTACACTATCAAAATTGTTGGAGTATTCAAAGTGATGAAAAATTATAACTTGGATCTAAACAAAGAAATGAATTTCATAATGGTAAATATGTGGCTAAATAGAAACTACTTCTTCTCATTTTTAAATTTCTTTGAAAGGCTGACTGCTTAAAGCAGAATCATACCACGTAGAGTTTATAACATGTACAAATAAAATGTATCACAACAACAGCACAAAGAATGATAGGTAAACGTTGGTATACATCGATGTTTTGTATTGTATGTGAAGTGGTAGGACATATTAACACAAACTATTATATACTACTACTCGTCCATCGTATCATAGAAATATGTAAATATATACGCACACACACACACACACATACATACATGTGTTCTGAGTAGGGTCCTTACGTTTCACCATTTGGGTACATGGCACAAGAAAGTTGAGTCGTCGTGAGAAGGAACATACCAAGAATCTACCAAGCGGCCCAACGTATGTGAGCAGTGAGTTTTAAGGTAGGTAACCAAATGACTTCGTTGTCTCTCTTTACTTTTAAACCATATGCCATTAGTGCTCCCTGACGAGGATAAACATGGATCCCACTGATGAAGTTTGCTGCCACGGCCACTCCAGCCATTGTACCCGCTGCACCACCACCCCCCCCCAACCCCATTCTAATGATGTGTCATTTCCTGCTTCAGTCTCCCATCAGCCACTGCGGTAGAAGTCCACAGAATCAGAGGTGAAGTTTAAAGATTGACACTGCCTATACTCTTCACTTAACCCAAGAAGCCACTGGAAATCGCCCAAAGACCCACTGGGGGAGATGGACACTGTTTCCCAGAAGTAAATACAGCTCAGCTTGTACTTTGGAACAATTGGTCAACCTTGCCACTTGCACAATCTGTCGGCAAAGGTTATGCGGTGCCTGAACATGATCATGGCAGAACCACCGGGCCTCATCACCATCTGCCTTTTAGGATATCTACTCGGTGCTGACTGTACAGGTTGGTTTCCTTTTTCAAGATACACTGTATGCTTGTCTTTTAGATATAGAAATGTCTGGTGCTATCTTTTCCACTAAACGGTGATTACAGGATCTGACAGCAACGTTTAAGATCCCAGTCATCAGCATGTGAGTTGGTCAGTACCGGTTCTCTAGTATCTGTGTCTTCTTAATTGCGAAAACTAGATTTACAATGCCTATGGTACTTTTTTCTTTTAACGGACACTGTTAGCCTTATGATCTGACCAGGTAAACTTGCTTTGAAAACAGTCATCTCCTGGGTTAAAGAAAAATACAAGTGGGAAAACGTTTTAACCAGGAAACAGCAGAATATGAAACACATTAACTCTGTCATGTGGGTTTGTTTTTTTTTTTTTTTTTACTCACCACTTTGAGATCAAAACGGGACACATGAAAGCCACAATGGTTTTATTTACAGAAAGAGCTTGATTTTTAAGATATCTGGTACACTTCAAAATGTTAGAACTATAAAATGCAGCAGGCTTGTGGCTTTAAATATCCATAAACGCATACGCTTTCAATTTGAAGTGTTACTCAAAACGAAGTCTTCGTTACTAAGTTGTTATTTATCCCTAAACTTTTTCATGGATTAGGAGAAATTCTTTTGTCTCTGCTTCTAAACATCTCGGAGTTAATACAGGGGAAACCCAATACTCACTTGAGCAAAACGAGTCCGAGGCTGACATAAGGAGTGGGAACAGAGTGAATGCGATGCATATCGCTTGGTTTTTCCACAACTTCAGTGACTTTTTAAATTTTTTTAAATGTCTATTTACTTTTGAGAGAGAGACAGACAGAGATTGCGCGCAAGCAGGGGAGGGACAGAGAGAGAGGGAGCCCAGAATCGGAAGCAGGCTCCAGGCTCTGAGCTGTCAGCACAGAACCTGACGTGGGACCCGAACTCATGGACCGTGAGATCATGACCTGAGCTGAAGTCACCCAGACTGAGCCACCCAGGCGCCCCTCAACTTCAGTGACTTTATGCACTTCCCAAAGGCAGGCACGCAGGGGAGGAATTACCCCATTTAGGCAAACGGCGTGTTCTCACGGGAAGCATTTGTCGCCCTTACTTGTCAACCCACTATAATCAAATCTAGCAGCTGACAGTGCCGGGATCAGGGTGCCAACCCCAAGGGTCCCCGGAAAGCAGACTGGCCCCGTGCTTCCCACTCCAGACATGATGGCACACTGAAATGCAGAAATGATGGTACGAGAAGGCAAAGGTTAAATCAAACTAGCCAAGTGGGTACGGTGAAGAAATTTAGCTGGAAAATTCACCAAGTGGGACCTAAGGCTAAGTCTTTACACGTAGCTCATCAGTGTGAGATCTAGGGCCACAAAAGATCCAAGCCCTTCCTTCAAGATAAGTGGTGAGATAACGGAGGTTTCTGGAAGCCTACTGCTCCCTTGAAGACCTCAGATGTTGGGGGAGAAAAAAGGATAGGTATGGAGCGGGGACGGGGAATAGGATTTCAGAGCTGGGGAAATAATGGCTAGAAGAGATAAACCTGAAGAGAGGCTAAATATATGACCGTCAAACAATTGTGTAGAAAGGCAGTGTGATTCTGGAGTCACTGCAGTCAGAGATAACAGGCCCTGGAGGAGAGAGCCGAGGGAATTTCCCAAAGGATGGACAGTTCTAATGCAGCGCTCTCTTCTGCTGTTAAGCGGTCACTGGCTTCTAAGAGCTGTTTCTATGAATGACTTACGGAGATGTTACATTTTCATGACTGCTGCCATCAGGCATTATTTGCATCAGTTTAGAATTTTGAAATCAAACCCGTTCTGCAGAACTAATTCGATTTTGTAACATGTATGGACTGAAGGGGTCTTTCATTGAGAACGAATGCATGAAATGAATGAATGAAAGAAAGACAGCCTCGGTCCGTATGCTTTGCAGAACTTCACAAGACTCAGTGACCACGGTGCCAGGTACTGGGGTGAGGTATTAGGGGCGCAGGGATCATCTGGACTCCCTCTTTGACCTAAAGTATCGTGAGGTCAGGTGAGAGATTTCAATGTAACGGGACAACATGTGTACCAGGAGCACAAAGGGTACATTAACTGGGGAAACACTCGGCACAGAGACAGTATTTGGGGCTGGGTCTTAAAAGAGGAGTAGGTTCACTGTCCTTTAATGTCTGATCTAGGGCATCCTACGCAAAGAGACTCACTCCCGTGCAAAGATCCAGATCCACAAAGAATGTGAGGTCTTTCAGGAACTCAGGGTGTTTTGAATATTAAATATGACAAGCGAGGTAGGATAGCTAGACAGGGTCAGGTCACCAGATAACAAAGGCCTGAAACTAAGGAGTTTGGACAACAGAGCCCAACTGTCGGGTCAACGGACGTGGAAACGTGAATGGCGCTGATGATGGCTGATCTAGAATGCTCGGTCTGGCAACATTTTTATCATTTTTTTTCTTATGGCATTTTTCATTTTCATTCCGGTGTAGTTAACATAGAGTGTTACATTAGTTTCAGGTGTACAATATAGTGATTCAGCAATTCTCTACATTACTTGGTGCTCACCGCGACAAGTGCACTCCTTAGGCGCCATCACCTATCATGAGTCTGGCAACATTCCAGTGAACTGTTGGAGGAAGGGGTGGCGAGACATGGGGTGACCGTCTTGAGGCCACTGCAATCATCCTGGGAAGGCATGAGGGGCCGGAGCCTGGACATTAGTTGTGCAGAGAAGAAGGAAAGGAAATCAGGTGACATCCAGGACGTAGAAAGGACGGGGCTTTTACCCCTCTGGCTGTGGAAGGGGAACAGGTTCAGACAAGTGTGGAGTACACGTCTGGGGCGTCTGATGCGATTCCAGGACACGGAGTGGTACCTCCAAGCGTGGACTGGGCAGTCTGACTGCCAAAGTCTAAACCCTGGTTCTGACACTTCAGTGTGTTACCCAGGGCCAATTACTTAAACCTCTGTGAACCTCCATTTTCCTCCTTTACAAAAATGAGATGTCGGGATCAATCTCATGGGGCTGCTGTGAGGATGGAATGAAATGATGGCTGCAAAGCACAGAGCATCACGTCCAGCACTGCAGAAGCATTAGATAATCATCAGCTCTGATTCGTCGCATGACAATGTACAGTTAGGGAGCTGGGAAGATGATCCGGAATTCAGAAGATATATCTGACTAGAGATGGCTATTTGGAGCCCGCCGTTGTCGGGGCGCCCGGGTGGCTCACGGGGTTAAGCATCCAACTTCAGCTCAGGTCATGATCTTGCGGTTCGTGAGTTCGAGCCCCCGCATTGGGCTCTGTGCTGACAGCTCAGGGCCTGGAACCTGCTTCGGATTCTCTGTCTCCCCTTCTCTCTGCCTCATGCTCTGTTTCTCAATAATAAATAAACATCAAAAAGAATTAAAATGCAAAAAAAAAAAAAAAAAAAACCGGAGCCCACTGTTGTAGAAACCGCACTTACAACCGTGTGTGAGGATCCAGGGAGGGAGCACGGATAATGTGGTATCGAGCACAGCGCCTGACTGCAGTGAGCGCTCAGAAAATGGTGTTGAGCGGGGCGCCTGGGTGGCTCCGTCTGTTAAGCGTCTGACTTCGGCTCAGGTCATGATCTCACAGTTCGTGAGTTCAAGCCCCGTGTCAGGCTCTGTGCTGACGGCTCGGAGCCTGGAGCCTGTTTCAGATTCTGTGTCTCCTCTCTCTGCCCCTCCCCTGCTCATGCTCTGTCTCTCTCTGTCTCAAAAATAAATAAACGTTAAAAAAAAATTAAAAAAGAAAATGGTGTTGAGGGTCGCCTGGGGGGCTCAGTCGGTTAAGTAGCCGGCTCTCGGTTTCAGCTCAGGTCATGATCTCATAGTCCATAGGTTCGAGCCCCACGTCAGGCTCCATGCTAAAAGCACGGGACCTACTTGGGAGTCTCTCTCTCTCTCTCTCTCTCTCTCTCTCTCTCAAAATAAATAAACTTTAAAAAAAGAAAAAGAAAATAGTGTTGAAAGAGTCAGGGCTGGACTAGGGTGAGGCAATCAAGGCACACAGAGCATAAACGTACTTGCACACACCGAGAGAGAGTGTCTCCTTAAGTTCTGTGCCCCAGATGCCTCGGGTACCTTGCCCGAGTCCCAGCCCTGGTAGAGTCGAATGGCATGAAAAGCCTGAGGCAGGAACCTGGGAGAACTCTGGACATTTAAGGGGCAGGCAGGCAAAGGGGAGTGAATTGATTCGAGTGGTGGATGAGTAACAGGAGTTACAGCAAAGAGAAGAACCAGAATGGGGTGGCCTCGTGGAAAGAGACCCGCGAAGCATTAGAAATGTTATGGGGCGGTCAAGAAATGCATGGACTCAAAGTTACCCTTCAGGAGGTCACTGCCGATCCCGACAGAAGTCATTTCAGGATACGCATGGGAGCAAAGAAGGGAAAGAGCCCCAGAAAAGGGCACCAAGGAGCTACAGAGGGAATTGAGCAACAGGAAGGCAGGCCAGCACGAGAGGAGCGGGGAGAAAGAGGGCAGAGCCCGCGTCCGCCACGTGCTGCGCACACGTATCCGCTCACCGATCCCCGTCCCGCAACACCATGAGCTCAATGTTCCTATCGTACGACTGCCGTACCCGTTTTGCACTTGGCCGAGGTAAAGCTTCGGCGCTCACGTCACTCGCCTGGCGTCCCCCCGGCCGACGGGTGGTCGACACGGGACTCACATCCGGGTGGGTCGGACCTGGCTGCAAACCCGTTTCTCCGCCCGGCCCACGCTGAAATCGGACGCAGACCCAGAGGCCATGGTAGGGGCGCCCGGGGCCAAGCAAACGGATCGCCAGGCAGAGAGGAGGGCCCGCTGGGCAAGGCTGGGTGGCAGCAGTGGGTGGCTTTCTCCCACGGCGCCCGGGCTGCCTCGGAAGGCAAGACGGGCAGGTGGCCGCACTGATCTGGCGGCGGGGAACCACAGGATCCCGCGGCACGGAAGAGGGAGCGAAGGGAACCGAGAAAGTTGGCAAGGGTTGGAGAGGAAGAGTCTGCTGCATCCAGGGAAACAAGCGACGCCCCAGAGGACTCGCAGAGCCACAGAAAAAGCGAGGTTGCCGAGGGACTAGAAGTGTCCGTAAAGTGACCAGCTGCAGGGAAACTAAGGGAATATGGTTTAGTTGGTCTTTCTTTCTCTTTCTTTTTCTTTCTTTCTTTCTTTCTTTCTTTCTTTCTTTCTTTCTCTCTCTCTCTCTCTCTCTCACTCTCTCTCGCTCTTTCTTTCTTTCTTTCTTTCTTTCTTTCTTTCTTTTCTTTGAATTCATGAGCAAGCAGTCCCAAAATGCCTGGAAAGTTCATCTTGTAAGCACTTGGTCCTGTTGACATGGGATCAGTCCCTCGAAGAAAGGAACAACTCCGGCAACTTCTCGAGTTCCTGTTATTAATAATAGACGTGGAGGGGCACCTGGGTGGCTCAGTCGGTTAAGCATCCGATTCCGGCTCCAGTCGTGATGGCACAGATTGGGAGTCGGAGCCCGGCATCGGGATCCGTGCTCACAGCACAGAGCCTGCTTGGGATGCTGTCTCTCCTTCCCTCCCTGCCCCTCCCCTGCTCGCACTTTATCTCACTCTCAAAATAAATAAATAAACTTTAAAAAAAATGATAGAGATGGATATGTTTTCTATATCTAGAGAGACAGAGACAAAGAGACAGAGAGACAGAGAGAGTGAGTGAGTGAGTGAGTGAGTGAGTGTGGGGAGGGACGGAAGGAGACAAATAGGTTAGAGACCTCAATCCTCCACAGTTCAGGCACATCCTGAATCCCAGAGACAGACTTGTCACTGTAATTCCCGTAACACGTGCCAATCGATGGTGTTGTGAGTCTGGAAATAAACAAATTAGCGCGATGGTTTTTCTTTAACATCTAGTGAGAGACACTGGGGTTGCATGTGCAGCGGGCCCACAATCAGGCTTCTGTTTTTCCCAGAGAAATTTGCTGCAAAGTCATTTGGGCAACCGCATCCTGAAAACACAGCCCGGCCAGGGTGATGGATCACCTTGCACGGATCTGCAATTAGCTATTTTCAAATGATGACAAAGTGTGAAGTTAACTGCTTATTTGAGAACTTTCTTTTTTCATCCAAAGTAAATCCAAATACAATTGAAAATCTGACCGTTCATTACTGGAGCTCTCTTGACTAAAAGCCAAATTGAATTTTAATTCCTAAAGCTCCGTGTGTATACAGTGCTGTGAGGACATCATAGATTTTTGGCTCTAGGCCCCAAAGATAAATTGGCTTTGGGATTCCTTGGATTAAAAACAAAGCCCTTCTTAAGAGATGTATTTAATTTTCACGATGCTTTCTTTTTCCTAAAGCTAAAGGACAGTTCTTTTAAATTGCAGTTTTTCTTGATCATGAAGATGCCACGAAAGTTCTGAGCCGGCCCAAGAGGTATAATTCAGGCAAACTGGAAGAGTTTGTTCAAGGGAACCTTGAGAGAGAATGTATGGAAGAAAAGTGTAGCTTTGAAGAAGCACGAGAAGTTTTTGAAAACACTGAAAAAACCGTGAGTATTTTCCACGTAACATACTTCAGATGCTAAGAACAGAAAACCTAAAAAGAAAAAGAAGAAGAAAAAAAAGAACCCTCTCTCGGAAATTTTTAAATAGCTACACACATAGATGTATGACAAATGTTACAGAAGGGAAGCAATCAAATCCAAAACATTTTAAGTACTGCCATTAACTTGTCCTCTTTTTCTTTATAGACTGAATTTTGGAAGCAGTATGTTGGTAAGCAATTACTTTTTTCCTCTGGCTGGGACACGAAACATTTGAGAATTACGTTTCTTTTCTCTGTGTAAACAGACAGTATATTAGACTCCGTCCAAAGGGTTCAACTCTTTTGCTCAAGACCCAACGGTGATACGTGACAGGTTTATGCCAGCATGGGAGGGATCAGCGGGCAGATAAGCTCACTCCTCCCCAGGGCTTTCAAAACATGGCGGCCGGAAGGAGGAAACTCAGGTTCCTGTGTCTGGGGACTGAATCAGAGTTCGCAGTCTTCAGCAGAGAACGTGAGAATGCTGACGGACTGAGATGTGTATTGTCTAGTACAAGTCCTCCTCCTTGTGATGGCCCCCAAGGCTCCCCGTGATGGTCCCGGCCCTCCCTTTCCACTGGCCCTGGGACCCTCTCCTCCTGCTCACCTCCTCACACACAGTGGGAAGTAGGGGGGAGAGGGGGGTGTTCCCCAGCCATCCTGGCCTCCCTGCGGCTCCCTGCACACCCCGGAAATGCCGCGGGAATGCTTTGGCTTTGGCCTTTGATCCAGCTGTTCCTTTGCGGTGCCAGCTTCTCTTCCGCCAGGTTCCCCTAGGCGCGCTCCCTCCCCTCTTTCAGCTCTTCACCCGAGCGTCACCATCTCCATGAAGCCCACCTTGATCATCTATTAGTACTTCAGCCGCCTCCCCATAACCCCACCACCTAGCAACCGCATCCTGCTGTATTATTTTTCGTAGCACTTTTCACCATCTGAGGTAACATATAATGTTCTTATTTGTGCCACTTATTATCTATTTTCCCCACCTCGTGAGAATGTAAGCTTCCCGTTGGCGGGGGCGTCCAAGTGTTTTGTTTACTGACGTACTCCCGGTACAGAAGCGCTGAGTAAATATTTGTTGAATGGGTCGACCAAAAAGAGGAAAAGCCAAACTTTCATGACAACTGAGCTTCGCAAACTCACGTAGAATCCAGCAGCAGGATTCTGAGGCAGCGTGAGCCCCACAGGTTGACGTATCTGTCTGCACGGATAAAACCTAGAGAGCAAATTCACGGAGTTTCCAACACTTTGAGATCTAGTTCTATTTTCCAGTTGCTATTCTGGGGACACTATTAGACTTATTCATAGGCTCGTAACTCATAATGTCTCCGCTTTTGTTTTTATTTTTTTAAGATGATTTTCTAAGTAGTCTCTACACCCGACATGGGGCTTGAACCCACAACCCTGAGATCAAGAGACATGTGATCTAACCGGCTGAGCCAGCCAGGTGCCCCGTCCACTTTTTTTTTAAATCGTGAGGAAGGACGAGGTGCACTCTATTACGTTCACTTTGCCTTTCCTTGTTAGTAATGAATGCGACCGTGGCAATTCTCTCCTCAGGTAATTCCCCTGCAGTTAGCGCAAAGAAGTCTTTTTATTCTCCGTTTCTATTATATTTACAACTTTAAATCTTGTGATACATTTTTATTTTTTTCAAGATTCTATTCTTAAGTAATCTCTACAACCCAACGTGAGGCTCGAACCCACAACCCGGAGATCAAGAGTCGCATGCTCCACTGACTTGAGCCAGCCAAGTGCCCCTTGGGACATGTAGTTTTTTAAGTTTATTTATTTATTTTGAGAGAGACAGAGTGAGCGCTGAAGGGGCAGAGAGAGAGGGGGAGAAAGAGGGAATCCCGAGCAGGCTCTGCACTGTCAGCACAGAGCCTGACGTGGGGCTTGGACGCACACGCCATGAGATCTGAGTCGAAACCAAGAGTCAGACACTTCACCGACTTAGCCACCCAGGTGCCCTGTGAGAAATTTTTAAAGCAAATCAATTTCTACTTCCCTTCCCCCCCCCCCCCAAACCCCTGGCTGTACTTAAACCCCCACGACCGCTTCTTCGCTCACCCCACCCCCCAGCAGGGTTGGCCCAAACCTCGCAAGCACCGCACTGCATTTTGAAGCCGGGCCCCTGCCTTCTAGGTCACAGGCCGCACTGTTTACTGTATCTGGGGCCAAGATTATCTCGGAAACATCAGAGGCGCGACTCTGTCCCTACCGCTTCGTCCGCCAAAAACAAGAACAAAAAAGCAAAGAGAAAACCAAAACGCCATGCCGTCTTTCGCTTGCAGCAGGAAACAGCCGATGCTATTTCTCACCGGGCGGGCTTTTACAGACTGCGGGGCGCAGGGCCCTCACTCGCCTGCTTTATTCTCTGCTATCAACTCACCCCGGACAGGGCCCAGTTGGAGCAGAGAGATGTCTGAGCACATTAGCTAGCATGGGTCAAGCACCTTACAGTCTACAGCGTGCCTGTCCTATTTAATCCTCACACCGACTCTGTGAGCAAAGCATTATTCGCCTCATTTTATGGAGGATGCTGAGGCTTAGGGAGGCTAAGAGACTTGCCTAAAGGTCACCCAGCTGGGGTGGGGGTGGGCACAGAGCCCGGAAAAGAACCCAAATTCCCTAACGTGCAAGCCTTTCTCTTTCACAATCACCCCTCCCGGCCTTGAAATCTGAATGCAGTTATTCATTAAACCACCACCTAGTAGCCTTAAACGGGAATCTCTCGCTTGGCAAGATCTTGTGCCTTGTTGTCTTTGACCCCTGCCGTCCGTGGCTTTGCCCGAGCCCCGGGTACACGCAGGCAAGCACCCGAAGGAGGACTAAATGCAGGATAAAATGACACTCGGTTTAAAGATATGTCTCAGCAAATGAGTTGCTGCGTCGCTGGCTGCAAGCCCAGACCCTTTCAGTGAAACATCCTAAATAATTCAGACCCGTTGGTCTATAATATAAAGCGCAAATGTAGCTCGTTTTTTAGACCAGTTCGAACATCAATAATAATAAACCAGAGATAACGTATTTTGTTTTCAGAGCATTGGAACAAACTGAACTAGCTGTGCAAAAGCACATTGGATCAAGGGGCAGAGGGGACAAGGTCTAATCTTTACGGCAAGCAGCCTTCCCAGAGAAGGGACTATTTCTGAGAAAGGGAGAGGAACCCCGGGTCGACGGGACCCGGATACACAGTGACTGGGAGCAGGACAGATGCGCCGCCGTCCTCCCTAGGGCAGGCACACGGACAGGCTAGGTGGCAGGGAGTTTGGCTCTTGAGTATGACTGACAACGAGAAATGCCTCTTTTGCTGCCCTCTTCTTCTTTCTTTCATTCTGATGTCAGCTTTTACCTCTTCCTCTTGCAGATCTAGCTCCTATTGTTTTCTTCCGGGCTGTTTCTCTTAGCTCAAAGCGTGTACCCGTCTCCCCTCTGGTTCTATTCATCCCTTTCTCCCGAAGCTTCCTTAGAAGTGTGGATGGAGCCGGAGCATTCAGAAACCAGACTGAAAGGCTCCCTTCTCATCCTGACCCTTCCCCTCTTGCCGATTCTTTCCTCCTGTTTTCTTTCCACCGGTGTCTTCAAAGGCTCTCGAGGACTCTGGGAAGGTACAAACTTCAGGAAGGGCGGACAGGACACACAGCCCATCGCTACATTAATAAAGCAGATCTTCAGCTCTTTCCGACCTTTTCGTTTTTAATTCTTTGTATTAAAAGTTGTTTCTCACCTGAAACCGATAGGACGCTCTATGTCGACTGACTGAAATTAAAATAGAAACTTAAAAATTTGGTTTTAGGGGCGCCTGGGTGGCTCATTCGGTTGAGCGTCCGACTTCGGCTCAGGTCATGATCTCGCAGCTCGTGGGTTCGAGCCCCGTGTCGGGCTCTGTGCTGACAGCTCGGAGCCTGGAGCCTGCTTCGGGTTCTGTGTCTCCCTCTCTGCCCCTCCCCTAACTTGTGCTCTGTCTCTATCAAAAATAAATAAACATAATAAAATTTTTTTTAATTTGTTTTTAAATGTAAAGAATTACCACTTTAAAAAACTTAAAAATAGATAAACAAATAAAAGCTGCTTCTCACTTGAGCTAGACCGTTTGGGACCACTTCACAGACAGCAGAATATCTTTAAGCAGCAAGAGATGCTCCCGGCATCTCTTCCAAGGTTTTGAACCACTACTGCCTGCTACAATGTTTTACAAAAAGTGAAAGGATAACACAAGGAAGTAGATGCATTTGCTCCAAGCTTAGGCTGCCGGTTCCTTGAGTTGCAAATACCATATGCTACCATGCTCGGTGTGTTCGGCAAGACCTTTGATAGTGGGCCCTGAATGACACAGAGATAATAATGGTTGAAGTGATGTCACTTGATTTAGAATTCACTTGCCATCGTTCTACAAGAAAGGAATGAAAACCCTTCTCTCTCTATGCTCGCACAGTCCACTTCTAACCTCAGACCTTCCCCCTCTTCCTCGTCCCTTGGGTTGCATCAACTACGAGCATGGCTGCCCCAGAGCCATTTCCTAGGACGGTATTAGCCGGGGAACCTCTGTTTGGGTTGTTTTTAGGAACTCAGGAAGACAGGGTCATCCCACAAGGAGCAGGATCAGCAGTCCTGACCCTAAAATCAGGCTCCCCTCCCCACGAGTCGGTGCAAGGAGGCATTCTAAGCGGTTTATGTGCTAACTCAACTTTATCTTAACCTATCTCAAAGATGGAGATCAATGTGAGTCCAATCCCTGTTTGAATGGCGGCATATGCAAGGATGACATTAATTCCTATGAATGCTGGTGTCAGACTGGATTTGAAGGGAAGAACTGTGAGTTAGGTAAGTAACTTTTTTCTTAACGTTTATTTATTTTTGAGAGAGACAGACAGAACGCGAGCAGGGAGGGGCAGAGAGAGAGGGAGACACAGAATCCGAAGCGGGATCCGGGCTCTGAGCTGGCAGCACGGAGCCCGGCGCGGGGCTCGAACCCACGCACGAGCTAGGAGATCACGACCCGAGCCGAAGTCACACGCTTAACTGACTGAGCCACCCAGGCGCCCCGGTAAGTAACTCTTTTTTGATTACTCATGGTTCCATGTTTGCCTGTGGAACCAGATGAAACTGGAAAATGTAATATTTATGTAGAAGTTTCTCTGAAAAACGTGCTCTTATTGCAGTAAAGAACTAGACACCGTGCTGTACTGCAAGCACATCTCTAGAACTCACTCAGCTTGCGGAACTCAAACTTTATACCCACTGGACAGCAGCTCCCCATTTTCCCCTTCCCTCAGCCCCTGGAAGGCACAACTGTAGTCTCTGTTTCTGTGTTTGACTGTTTTTAGACACCTCAGATAAGTAGAATCAGGCAGTATTTGTCCTTTTGTGACATAACGTCCTCCGGGTTCATCCATGCTGTCGCATAGGACAGGGTTTCCTTTTTTAAAAAGGCCGAATAATATTCCAGGGTATGAGTCATATACTTCCAAACCTTATAAACATTCAGTTTGTCTGTAGTCACAGTTTCTTGGACGAGCTCAAGAAACTACGGCAAGAGCAATACTATTTGGTAGCTAATCTTTTTTTTTTTAATTTTTTTTCAACGTTTTTATTTATTTTGGGGACAGAGAGAGACAGAGCATGAACGGGGGAGGGGCAGAGAGAGAGGGAGACACAGAATCGGAAACAGGCTCCAGGCTCCGAGCCATCAGCCCAGAGCCTGACGCGGGGCTCGAACTCACGGGCCGCGAGATCGTGACCTGGCTGAAGTCGGACGCTTAACCGACTGCGCCACCCAGGCGCCCCTTGGTAGCTAATCTTATGTGGTCATGATGCTCCCCACTTGGTATTATCCCTCGATGCAACTGTATGTGGTCAGTCCCATTATTATCCCCATTCTATGAAGATGAGGAAACTACGGCTCAAACGGCTCAAAATCATAGAGGCAATAAATGGTTGTTGAGCCAGAACTTGAACTTCAGTTTGACCAAAACCCATGCTTCTAACTACTGGCCACAAAAGGCAAAGAAAACCGAACCCATAAAATTGTTTGTGCTCGTGACTAAACTGTTATCAACATAGGCCGCGGCAGTCGATTAAGTACAGAACTGAGATACGGGGAGGCCAATTCTCCCTAAAACAGGCGCTTTTTGGCACATACGAACCGCTTCGCATGTTACATTTGTTGACAAAAATCAGAGCTCGCTCCCGAATCTGACCACATGGATCACACTGAAAGAGTTACATGGCAAACCTATGAGCACTGCGCATCTTTCCTCCTTGTAGTCTAGAATTTTTTTTTTTTTTTTTTTTTTTTTTTTTTGCTGAGGTTTTGGCAATTGGAGCATTAAATCCCAAAGTCCTCTCCTACTTGCTTATTATCTCTGGGTGCAAGATTACTGGTATTATGGTTGTGAAAGACAGACCACGCTAATGACAGAGCCTCTTTCTACTCTGAAACTCTGGAAGAATGGAGATGCAATCCTAGGGAAAGAATTTCACAGCACAGCCTACGTGACTAGGGGCAAAGAGCAGAAAATTAGCAGGAGTCTATTAAGACTTTCTAGCCATCCACCTGCCAGACAGATGAAAAAGGTATAAAACAAAATGAAAGTCACCAGCTGCAATTGTCCTGCAGAGAAAGGAAAGAAAAAAAAAGTCGCCTGTAATGTCGTTTAGGAATCTTTTCAGCACTACAGAGAACTCCAGTGATCATCTTCCTTTGAGAGCTAGAAGATAAAAAAGAATAGAAGATAAGAAAAGGAAAAGGTGGCTGGGCAAAAACATGTGACAAGAAAAGAGTGGATGCAGGCGGATAGCCCTGGCTTGGACCCCCACCCCTCGGATTTCCCAGCGTGGGGGCAAAGCCTCCCGATCCCTGTGGGTGTGGTTCACGATCTCCGCAGCGCTTTCATTGGGAAGGTTCTAATTTCAAATTCAGACTTACCTAGATAAATCTGATCCTGCTATTATGGAAACATACGGAAATCTTTGCAGTAGTTACTCATTATCAGCTTAAATAATATAACCATTGGAGCTGAGGGAATGAATGACTCAATTAGTCTCTGTTAAAAATGAAGGGCACACTGTAGTAAAGTATAATTGAAAATAGTGGTTGGTGAGGTGCCTGGCTGGCCCCGTCAGTAGAGCGTGCAACTTTTGATCTCGCAGTCCTGAGTTCCAACCCCAAGTTGGGCCAAGAACTTACTTTAGAAAGTAAAATTAAATTAAATTAAATTAAATTAAATTAAATAAGGAGCAATTTGAAAAAAACAGCATCTAGCGGTAAGTGTTCCTAAATGTCTTTAGTTTAAAATAAAGACACTTTAGGGGCGCCTGGGTGGCTTAGTCGGTTGAGCATCCGACTCTTGGTTTCGGCTCCGGTCATGATCTCACAGTTCGTGAGTCCGAGCCCCATATCGGACTCTGCGCTGATGGTGCAAAGCCTGCTTGGGATTCTCTCTCCCCCTTTCCCAAGCTCACTCGCTCACTCTCTCTCTCTCACTCAAAATAAATAATAAACTTAAAAATAAAATAAAACAAAACAAAGACAGTTTAGTGGAGGAGAATCACCCCGAGGAATGTAAACGTAAGCACAAAACTTCTGTCACACGTTCCATCGCCTGCGTGAAGCTAACGGGCCACACAGCAGAAGTGCTAAGTCCACAGCTGCCACCGTCTCAGGCCTCAGGTCCCCCCCATTCTGCTTTGGTCACAGCTCTGCAGCTGCACCACCTCTGGCCCCTAGGGAGCCTCGATCTCCCCCAGCCTGCCTGATCAAGGTCTAGAAAAATCCTCTCGGCGCAGTCGGTTCAGAAACAAAGTGGGGATCCTCTCAAAAATCTCTTTATCTCAGACACCGGAGGCAAGCAAAAGCATTTACAAACTCCCATTTAAGCTGTCACTTCAAACTGATCCACAGACTGACCTCAAAGGCTGCTAAGTGGCACGGTTTATAAGAGAACCGAGGCCCCGAGTTTCTTGCCTCACCCTTGTCTCCAGAGGGGGGAAAAGGGAGATTTCCATTGTCAAGATCATGTTACTTGCTTTGTCCCTTGTTCATCAGGCTCCTCTCCAGAGAAAGAAGTACAAACATTTAGGGCACGCTTTCTAGTTAAAAGAATAACAATTAATTGGCTGTTGTGTCCCTTTGGTTAGAATAATGACCACCGTATGTCCCCATTTACACGTTATATCTGAGGCCTTTCCAGACAGATCAAGGTAAGAACGTGGGTCACTCCTGTCCCCTCTAAAGAGTGTAAGAGGCATCCGCCTACAGTAAGCAAGGATGGAGAGGAAAACAAAATCACAAGCAACATAAACACTTTTTTCACTCTGGGAACACATCATAGACACCACACTCTCATTTACTGAGTATTTCTGTGGGATGGAGAAAACACCTTGAGTTTAGCTGAATAAGAGCACATGCTATGGTAACCTTGCGAAATAGAACATCTTCTGTCCAAGCTTTGGTTTCACAGGAGTGAATATATGAGGGGGGATGGCGGCAGAGTAAAAGAAAGCCGGACAGGATAACTTTGGCAGTAGGCGTGAGGAAAATTAGAAAGAGGCCTTCGTGCTACCACGAAGTGAAAAGAACAGATGCGTTGAGGGGCTCAACAGATAGTCTAGAGGCACAGAGAGCAGCCTCGGGACCAGGGAGAACCCATACCCAACACAGTGCCTGACATCTAAATGCTCAATGAAGCACTGATGAGTGAGCCCCATAGTAACGGTTCCTTAGATCCTGGACTAGGGGCGTCTCCACTGGAATTCCTTGAGCTATTATTCTACTTCCAGAATCTTGAGTCCTTTAGCTGAGAGCAAAAGACTGCCAATTGGACAGCACTATTTCCCACTGCACATACAACCCAAGCCATGGAGAAAAATGGCAGATGAGGAAAACGGTAGACAGGTCTAATCACTTAGCCAAGGACACAGAAGCAGAATTGGGAAAACCACACAGAGTTCATTCATTCCCGTTGTGCAGGGCCCAAACCAAACTAGGCCACAGCACCTACCACCTACCTCTGTTGACTTACCCCAATGTCATATTGACTGAACACTTTCTACAGGTGGTATTTGACTTGGCCGAACACTTTAGCATTGCTTTGTAGCAACAAAATGATAGCCAATAACATGAAAAGGGCCAGGGATGTAATCACCACGAGTGAGGAGAAAGGTCTTTGAAAACTAAATACAAAGGACCAAGTGCCATCTTTTTGGATCATGCACTTAGTGGATTATTGGCAGCAAAGGTTAAAGCTCAAGCTGGTTCCTTTGCCTCCCTGGCAACAGCTGATTTGCCTCCCCTTAATTCCTGTTTAGGCTCCACACCCAATGTGGAGCCCAACACAGGGCTTGAACTCATGACCCTGAAATCAAGACCCGAGCTGAGATCGAGAGTCAGACACTCAACCGACTGAGCCACCCAGGCGCCCCTGCCTCCCCTTAATTCCTTAAGTGTCAGGAAGGAACACAAGCAAATTATTACGTGAACCTATGCTAGCCATGTAAAATAAATTTAAAAATTTAGATCTGTCACTCAAGAATCCATAATATTCTCCAAAACCATATAGTCACTCTATTAGACTGGATTCTTCCAGAAAAAAAAAAAAAAAAGAGTCTGTGACTCAAGCTTACTTATTAGGGTGTGCAATCCTAGAGAACAAGAGTAAGGGATGGGGGGTGGGGGGTGAGGCACAGAGGAAAGGAGAACCAATAATAGAAAGGGTCATCCCTCCTCATCTTCAACTGATTACTGGATCTCTTGGGACTGTTTTCCAAGGAGCCACAGAACTGGCCTCAGCCTAGTCCATCTGAGAGGGGAGAAGATGGGAGTTTGCCCATCAGCACCTGTCTCCCAGTGGTCAAAAGTTTAGTCGAGGGGGTGTTAACTCCCCCCACATCTCCAGGCTGTACGTGCTGGGGCACCTGGAGAGGTCGTACAGCATCCTGTGCCTCGGCCTCAACAGGGAAGAGCCGAGGTAAGAGGGAGAGGCCCCTGGTGCAGATATGAGCCCAGGCAATTCAAGGCTGCACCCGTGTGAGGTCAGGGGAAGTCAAGGCAGAGCTGACGGCCTCAGTGCTGGGAAGGGAACCCATGAGGCTGAGAGGAAGGAAGGTGGCACACAGGAGGCGTCTAGTATAGTCCCTCGCCTTCAAACTTTCCAGGGTCTAACTGTACCCACAAGTGAGCGTTTCTGTTGTACGTGGCTGAGCAGGTAGGGAAGGGGGAAGGGATCTCCTAGTCAGCATGTTCCTGGGCTGCTCTAGAGACAGAAATAGGCCCAAGGGCAGAGCCCGCATCTCTGAACTCAGCGGGTCTCGGCTAGCCAGCCCTGAACCATGCTACTTCCGGTGGTCGAGATCGCATAAAAGAAACCAAGGGAAAGCGCAGCAGTTAAAAAATACCGACTAAGATGGCAGGAATAAGCCAAAGATACCCGAAATCAGCGTGAATGTGAAGTGGGGTTAATGGCAGACTTTCAGGCTGGAGTGAAAAATAGAATTGTATGCTGTTGACAAGAGAGGTACCTAAAATAAAATTACACCAGGAGGCTAAAATACAGGGATATAAAAAGATTTTTAGGTAAACGCTAACAAAAAGAAGCTGGTGAAGCAATCTTAATCTCACACAAAATAGAATCCAAGACAAAAAGCATTGTAAGAAACAGAGAACAACACTTCCTATGAATAAGGGAGACTGTATAGGAAAGTCAAGAGAATGCGGGCCACCAGAACGCTCAGGCTTGCCAACACATAATGTCTTTGGCATGGAGCCACCTTAAGGGACCCAATTTCATTCTCCTGTGTTAATATATGCCCACCTTGGCCAGCTTCAAGTGTGCTCAGATAAATTGGATTCTATTAAAACCATGAACTTCTATTCAGCAAAACACACTGAGACAAAAACGCAAGTCAGAGTGGGAGAAGAAACCTGCATTACGTACGTCTAAGAACTGGAACTCTCACACACCGACGGTGGGAATTTAAATTTGCACATTTTAGAAAACGCACTTGGCAGTGTCTACTAAACCTGAACAGATGATCCAATAACTGCGCTCATAGGTATACATCCAGTGTTCGTGCGCATATTACCAAAAGATATGTATAAGCACATTCATTACAGTGTTATACATAAGAGGCAAAAACTGGAAACTCGACTCGAATATTCATCAACAGTAAAACAGATGAAGATAGTAATATTCGCGCGATGGAATACGACACAGCATGTCGACGAACTGCTGTACAAAGAACACGGATGAATCTGACAAAGTATTAAATGAAAAGACACAGAGGAGGGCACACTGCGAGCTTCTACTGATATGAAGTTCATGAACAGGCAAAATTCACTGTTAGAATTTGGGGGGGATGGCGCCTTTGGAAAGGAGGAATGGTGCAGCAGAAGGCGGCATTAGGAGAGCTTCTGAGACGTGGATCGCGTCCTACGCATCGGTCCGTTGGGTGTTTAAACCGGTGGACACGCTTTGTGAAAATTCACCGCGAGGTTTTGGGGATTTCTCTGAATGTAGACTATACTCTAATAAACAGGTTTTTTCTTTAATTGCAGTCCAAGATTTAGTGAAAGCAGAATATCCAAACCTTCAGTTTTATGCCAAATCAAATATACTGCTGCCCTTTTGATGCCTTATTAAGAATTGTATCTTGCTTTCTACGCTTAGCTCGAGGCTCCCAAGCTTCTCTCCATGAACGCCCCCTGCTTAGATCTGACCTTCACAGGAGTGAGTAGTTTCATGTACTTTTTAGAAATGCATGTGAACTGACGCTATTACTTTTGATGTGGCTTTCTTTCAGATGTAACGTGCAACATTAAGAATGGCAGGTGCAAGCAGTTTTGTAAATTGGATGCTGATAACAAGGTGGTTTGTTCCTGTACTACCGGATATCAACTTGCGGAGGACCAAAAGTCCTGTGAACCAGCAGGTCAAAATCTAAATAAGCGTTGTTGTTGTCTGCAAGCTAGGGGGATGCATTCTCCAAATCTCTATTTAAACCTTCAGCATTTTAACTGGCCTATGTACTTTCATAATCTCTACTTGTTTCTTTTTTTAAATAATTCTGGTGTTTTGTTAATATAGGTGGACTCTTTTCCTGATATATTTTTTAATGTTCATTTTTATCTGTGGGAGAGGGAGAGAGAGAGCACGCGCACACGCATGAGCGGGGGGGGGGGGAGGTGCAGAGAGAAGTGGGGACCGAGAGATCTGAACCTGGCTCCACGCTGACAGCAGAGAGCCCGATGTGGGGCCTGAACTCACAAACCGTGAGATCATGACCTGAGCCGAGGTCCGACGCTCAACCGACTGAGCCACCCAGGCTCCCCTCTCCTTTGAGATCACAGAAGAGATTAGTAGCTGGGACAATTTTCCAAATTGCATAGTCATTTTAAATAGAAATTCTATGACTGTATTCAGTCTGAATTCTTCACTGTGCCCACTTTTTTCCTGACTTTTATGTCATGAAGCAATCAATTTATATGATTTCTATAGATCTGTAATTAACCAAGTCAAATTAATATAGTAATCCCAGACCACAAAAAGGTACACAAATGATGGGCCGATAGGCTTCTAGCACAGGGAATGGGGAATGCAACGCAGGACTCTGCCAGGGTGTGGCTGGCTTACTCTGAGAAAGTCATTTCCCATCCTCGGGTCTCGAGCGGAGTTTACGCGCTTGACATGAGAATGGTTCTGACGACCATCTGTTTCAAGTTGTGCCAGGCTGACTCACACGGTCCATCTCCACAGCAGTGAACAAAACAATGTTTCCCAGTCATGTCGACCGGGCCACCACGCTGACAGCTGACTGGTGGTACTCAGAACATCTCCACTCCACGCTCATATTGCTATCCTCTGAAAATGAAAGCAAGAGGAACTTTGATTAAAGAAAAAATAAAAAAAAAAAAGTAGGCTCCGCAGGATCAATTATAGTTGATAAATGAGGGGCCTTTTTGAAGCAAACTAGATATAATTTCTTTTGCATTTTCAAAGCCTGATATTAAATTGGTACATTAAATCATGCACCAATCCTCTGTAACTGGGTTCGATACCTATCTCACCAAAGCACCCGGCAGAGGAAATTAAAGAAACGACCAGAAGCCAAGGGTATACATGCTGTTGCAACTAAAACGAAGGGCAGTCTCTAATGCTTCAGGGACCTACCCACCTGTCTTCTGCCTGGTTCTTCACATACAGTGCTTCACAGCTAGCTCACCTCCAGAGGAGAGTATCTCTATGTTTTAACCTTCAGATCTGAAGTCGTTTTAAAAATAAAATGATTTAGATTCGGGGGGAAAAAAAAGCCTTCAAAATCTAACTTCCAGTGTAGACAGATGGCATAGTAGCTAAACCCTTATAAGCCCTTCCACGTTAGAAGGAAAAAAAGAATTGAGAACCACCTCTTACTATTCAGTGTTATATTTGATTATAGCCTTATCTTTAGCAAAGTAGGCCAAACCTAAAATGAGCTTTTCTGCCTTTCAATAGTAATGGTCCTTTTTCTCCAGCCATTGTTGATTTATATTTATACATAAGTATTTTGAACTAATTTCCTGTTTTCCCAACCACATGCTGTCTTCATGATACTTTGCTACAGCTGGTTGCTATAGAAATGTCTGTTATAAGGAATGTGGCTAGAAGGAACGTGAGAAGTGAAAATCAAATGTGAGGTCACTTTGCTTGACTACAGATTTCCATTCTGGTTGTCCCCAATGTATCAGTACATGATTTCCTGTCTTTAGGAAATAAACTGACCCAAGGTAAAAGGGTGGCTAGGTCCCAGGTGGATGTGGCTGCGATAGTCATATTAGCAATTTATTTGGTTAAAGTTTTTTTTTTTTTTTCAGTTTAAGTCATCTCTACACCCATTGTGGGCTCAAGCTCATGACCCCGAGATCAAGGGTCGCATGCCCTTCCGACTGAGCCAGGCAGGTGCCCCAGCAATTTATTTGGTTAATGCTTAACCAAGCCAGATAATTAAATCATGATTTCTTCCCAGCAGATCCTTAAATCCACCTTGGAGTCTAGAAGGCATCCTAGTCTACAAAAGAAATCCTGGTTCACAAAAAGCAGCGGAGGTCCCAAGTACCTAATTCTAAAGTTAAAGTTCCATGGCACCGCTCAGAATTCGATTTAGGGACAGGCCTTGGGACTAAGACTTTTTAGAAAAGAAACACAACAGAAAGTCATGAGACTTTATAAAACTCTCACAAAATTGGATTCTGGAACACCTATTCTATTTCCGTAAAGATGATGGATTCCTGAGCCAAATGTTCTTTTCATGAAGGGTTTGAAAACTTTCCATGAAAATAATGCAATTAACCTTTTAGTTTGAGACTATATTCATTGATTAGATTTTTTTTTAATATTGATGGGCCTTCTTCTCAGAAGTGACAAGGATGGGCCTCATTCTCGATTTCTGTAATACACGCTCTGCTTGCCAATGAGGAATATCAGAACACTAATTTTTTTTTTTCCATTTTTCTAGTGCCATTTCCATGCGGAAGAGTTTCTGTCCCACACATTTCTACGACGCACACCCGCGCTGAAACTCTTTTTCTCAATACGGACTATGGAAATTCCACTACGGACTATGAAAACTCCGCTGAAGCTGAAAAAAATGTGGATAACGTCACCCAACCATTGAACGACTTGACTCGAATTGTTGGTGGAAAAACCGCCAAACCAGGTCAATTCCCTTGGCAGGTACTCTATATTAATGGTGTGTCACAACTGGAGCCCAGAGGGCAAGGGACAGGCCAGGTGGGGGCTCACGTTAGGACACCAGACAGGTCTACTGGGGTGAGGGAAGCGTTTGGGCAAGTTTCAGCGCTAAGCAATATGAAGAAGCCCTCACTGGTGGGGAGCTAGTGAATGCGAAGTCCAGGGACAGCTACCACACAAGGTCAAGGAGAGTCTGACATCATGGAAATAGCCTAGCAGCATTCCAGACGTGCAACAAGGTCTGGGAGTGAGGTCGTGCGCCTTGGGGTTCAGGGTGCTACTTCCGCTCGTGGGAGAAGTGGCGAGAGAAAGTCTCTAGGTCTAGAGACACTGATTTCGAAGGCATTTTTAAAAGGACTCACGTAGGAAGGAGTAAGGCAAGAACTGAGTTACTGGAACTAGGGTATGTGACAGGGGCTTGGTCGAAGCCTCAAAGTGTGCCAGCATCAGAATCACATGAAAACTTGTTAGCAGTTTTCTGTGTCAGCACAGAATCACCTGTGCACATTTCCGGGGCAACGTCCAACAGCTAGATTTGTAGCAAAACTTGCAATTGACCCTACAGCTAAAGCCTAAGTGATTCCATCTGAGAGAAGAAGTAGCCCCCCCCCCCACCCCCTCCACCCCACCCCAGAAGCAAGGAGCCAGGCTGGCCCTTATATAAAGTTGTGCTGTCCAATAACATAACTACTAACCACATGTAGCTATTGAACTCTAAACACCACTAAGTAATGTGCTCGCTTCGGCAGCACGTATACTAAACACCATTAAGTAAAATTAAAAATTCATCTCAGTCACAACTGCCACATTTCAAGTGCACTGTAGCCACACGTGGCTGGCCTGTACTGGACAGCACAGATACAGACCATTTCCATCATTATGGAAAGTTCTATCGGACATGGCTTATAATAGTTTAGTCTAAAAACTCCCTAGTAGCCACAATTATATGCTTCTGTGGCTATTTCCAGGATGCTTCACTCCAAAATATTTTCTCTGCTGAGGTTGGAACTTTTGCCATCAGGAACCAGTAGCTTCAAAGACTTTTCAATCATCAAACCGGTTAACAGTTTAAGCCACGATCACGTAATCATCCCAGGTTTAACACCACTGGAGTTTTCTAAGACTATGTACCTATTCAGGATTCTTCAGCATTTTCCAATATGATGGGTGTAATATATTGAACATATACCTGGGAGGCAGGTATTGGACAGACATTGCAGACGATGGTACTGAAGGGTGGTAGACCATCACGACCAAGACTATATTTTCTGTTCTTTTACCTTGGCTTTGCTTTTAAGAATATCTGTTGGACTTGATCTTACAGTCAATAAAATACACTGCATGTTCCTTTACGCCCCCTCTACCCCCAATTTAGGCCTCCTACCACCATCTCTTCCCTCATCCACTTCTTTACCGTCCTTCATGACGCTTCATAAGACTGACCTTCTACATTGACCTTTCCTTGAACAACCCCTATTGGATCCAGCAACTCTAATCATGCTTTCATTCTATTTAATGTCCATGGATCTAAATCTATCTAATTTTACTATTTGTGTTCTTGTGCATTCTCTTTCTCAATATGTATCCAACTTCCATGGATAGGTGGTTGGAACAAAAGACCCTACTTTATAATAATGATCTTCCTTGGGGTGGTGGGACATAAGGCAGTCCCTAGGCTGGAGGATCCACAAACCCAGGGGTGTTTTATTAGCGCCAAGATGACTATTCTTTTTTTTTTTTCCAATTTTTTTAATGATTGCTTATTTTTGAGAGAGACAGAGACAGAGAGTGAGTGGGGGAGAGGCAGAGAGAGAGAGGGAGACACAGAATCCAAAGCAGGCTCCAGGCTCTGAGCTATCAGCAAAGAGCCCAACACGGGGCTCAAACCCACGAACTGTGACATCATGACCTGAGCTGAAGTTAGACACTTAACCGGCTGAGCCACCCAGGTGCCCCCCAAGATGACTATTCTTAAAAAAAAAAAAAAGATTTTAAAAAAAAGGTTAAAAAAGTATGTCTCAGGATGCACACATTGTGAGTGAGCTTAGCATTGTCCCCTTGTCAACCCAGAAGTGAAATTGCCAAACACGTTTAAATAAGAGCTAAGGGGGGGGGGGGGGTGTAACATAGTGTCAATTTAGTCACATAATCTCTCCATTCTCCACCCACCCCCCTTATGCTTGCCAAGATTTTATCAATGCAAGTCTTTCCTAATAGAAATTTTAGTTGCTCTCGCTAGCTATTTTTTTTTCTTTTAAGCAGAACAAACTATTAGATGATGGCTGTGAGGAACAAGGTATGATACACATCATCTCAAATCTTTTCATATCCTCCTCACTGCACACTTACATAGTTAGTATACCTGTTGACTCTTTCCTATCAAGCCTAGCTAAGCTCATCTGGAAAGTTCAAGATCACTCATGCACATGGTCACTCCCTGTGTCATCCATATGAAGTAGGACTGCAGACCGGAGAGGCACAAAGCACTAAGTTTCAGCCTTTTCCAAAGGTGAAAAACTGAGCTACTCTGCAGCATAGCCGAACAAGACCCCAACCCCCCCCCCCCCCCCCCCGCGTTGGTTCCTTTTCACCCGAGAGCACTCTCGCCACACCCACCTCCACCCAGTTTCTCACAAAAGGCTACCGGTTTTCAAAACCAGGAGGTAAACTGAGGGTCCAAAAGTCACTTGCAGACAAAGACCAAGCAGGAAATGCAACGAATCGGACTCTCTCGTGTGTGGACGCGCCAGCTCCACGGCGCGGCTAATCTGCAAGCTGGAAAGGCTTGACTTGCTTGCACGCAAGACCGCAAACACACCTGCCGCCGCCGAGGCCTCAGGAGAAAGCAAGCAACAGCTGGGGTTTCAGGGGCCACAACAGTAGATCTAGGGCTCTGAGATACGAAACAGTTTCGCGATCTCACCTAGACAGGATTCAACATTCCCATGCTTCAGAAAAGGGGGCTGGGGGAGATAAAAACGACCACTTGGGTGAACGCATCGCGCAAAGAACGTAGGGAGGTCACTTTCATCTGGAGTAATGAATGGCGGGAACAAGCTGGAAAGGTTTCGTTGGCTAAGGAAAAGGTTTAAGTTGGCGGTCTGCAAGAGCTAAGGGGCCACAGAGGAAAGGGGAAGACGGCTTTTTCTTTGAGGGCTTACGGGTGAATCTCCCAGGCAGGCAGGCAGGCGGATTCTGACGCTGGGTTAAGAAAGCCCTTTCCAACCGGTGTCGGTGCCGTGGGCTGAGCAGCTCTGGGAGGAAACGTCGGTTGAACAAATGTTTGTTGAATTGTGAACTGGAAGAGCTGTTCCGTCGCTGGGGACGGCCCCCGGCCTGCTAAACCGGCGGGGAGAGCGTTGGGGGCCTTGGCTCGCCCGGTGGGGGGATTAGAGCAGGACAGGGGACCGCTGCCACCCCATCCAGGCTTGAGACCCTAAGAGGTGAGCTTCACCTTCCCCGTAGCTCGTGCGGGGCCGCGTCGGGTTCTTACCTTTATTCGAGGGCTTTCACTTCAGCTTCCGAGCGAGAGGCGAAGCTGCACGGAACGTGCCCTTTGCGCCTGGCGCTTCCCAGAAGCCCCTCCGGCTCCGGAGGCGCAGCCAGCCCCGCCCCCACCCAAGGCCAATGGCGCAGACTGAGTGCGGGACCTCTAAACTCGCTGCGGTGGGAGACGCGAGGCCGTGAGCTCGGAGAGGAAGCTAGAGGGCCAAGGGCACTATATGGGAACAGAAAGGATGTTTCCTAGCGTCACTGTATCCTTAGAGTGGAGAACTAAAACAAGACTCCAATTTCCTACAGCTGCAGAGGGAAGCCATGAAAACCTTTGAATGTTAGAGAAAAAAGGGGAAATACTACGAGATCACCTTCATCAACAGCTTAAAAGAGAGATTTGAGAGAAAGCAACACTACGTTTCTGCTTTCTAAAGTTTTACTTTGGTTTGGGTCCCACGCCCTTGACCCTGTCAGCCAAGTCTGAGCCCGAGCAAAATTGCCCCAAGAGCCCCTCCCACCTCTTCCGCTTTGGGCCTTGAATGTGAAGTACCTGGTCTATTTTCTGTTTTATCATGGGCCTCAGCTCTGTAGTAGTCATATTTATTCCCTTTTTTAAAGATCATTTATTTATTTTGAGAGAGAGAGCAAGACAGGGAGGGGAAGAGAGAGAGACAGGGAGAGAGAGAATCCCGAGCAGGCTCTGTGCTGTCAGTGCTCAGAGCCCCGGAGGGCTCCAACTCATGAACTGAGATGATGACCTGAGCCGAAACCAAGAGTCTGTGGCCCAACCAACTGAGCCACCCAGGCACCCGAGCCATATTTATTCTACATTTAATAATTGGGAAATCTTTCTACCAAACTGAAAAAAAATGGAATACAGTGGGCACCAAGTGACCTTTGTATTAGGTTGTCTCATATGCAATTGCCAATATTCAACCATTTCAACCAGCAAAATGTCTTAGAAACACTGTCTATTCTTTCTTCTGCTCTTGGCCTAAACGATCTTTAAACTGTCTTCACATTTTCCCCAGTCTTGGCTTTCCTCAGCTTAACCTGAAGCTGTCCTTAAAGATACCTGAACTCTTGACCTGTGCAGCTACCTACACGCACCCAATGCTTTCCATTTGATTAGGACACACGCCCGTGACAGCATGCAGTTACCATATACATGAATCAGAACTTTCTCTTTCTTCCTTTTTTTTTTTTTTATTGGAAGAGGGGAGGTTTGGGGAAAAGGTTTTAGAAGAAGGTCCTAAGACTATAGACATATCTTCACCTGGAAAAAGTAACCCTCTAGTTTTCCTAGCTCAAGTGTCAATTAAGAGAAATAAGACGATGACATATGTAATCTCGCCTGGCCCCACAAAACTATTTTAGAACATTTAGACTATTATTCTGTGTATGTGTATTTTGTGGCTGGAGGTGGGTGTGTTGGGCCTGCCTCTGTGCATGTGTCACAAAGAGAGAAAACAGGCTCCTCTTAGGATTGTACAAACATGAAAATGTTTGACAGATCAGAACTTGGATGCTTTGCTCCGAGCACATGCCCTCCCATTTTCCCCTTCATTTGCCAAAGGGATGTCTTACTAGAACTTGTCCTTGGCCAAGCAGACAGCTCATCCCCAGATAGCTCGTATTTAGATAGCTGTGATCCTCAGGTAGCCAAGCAAACATTCCAAAACCAATGTAATATCTTTAAATGCAAATATATTTTAGGGCTTTTTCTTGGCAAAGATATTTGCTAAAATTTCTAATACCAATCAGAGATTGGCAAAAAAAAAAAAAAAAAAAAAGAAGAAGAAGAAGAAGAAAGAAAGAAAAAGAAAAAGAACTCCAGTTACTAGAACAGGTGTCTTCAGATGTGACCATTCAGATCCGTGTAGGACAGTGTTGCCCAAATTTGCTTAGTGATAAAATATCCCTTGGGGTCAGGAGCTTGTGACCAGTGTACTTGCGTGGGGCCTTGCTTTTGGAAAGGTCCCGAATTTGGAGTTTAATGCTTTGTATTTTGTAACTTAAGTCTGATGAGACAGTGGAGCAGCCCTGCGCTGAGAACTTGGAACCTCTCCCCACCTCCCGGGGATGGATTCTTGACCCTCCCACTCCCTGTCCCCCCTGCCCAATGACCACTGCCACCCCTCAACCCGTGGCACGCTGGCATACTTCCGTCCTCGTCTCCAACAGCTACCATTGTCACCCTCCTCTTGCACAGGTGCAGGGAGGCTTGAGGCTGGGTGCACGCATTCTATGCCATTTGGGGACGGGTCAGGGCCACAGCGCATCTGAGGACCAGATGTTTGTCACAGCACATTTGGAGGGTGAATGGTGGGAGCAAGCTTCTTGCCCACCTCCATTCCAGGTACCGAGCACATCCTGGCATGGAAGCTGTAATCCCTTGGGAATCCCCTCTCCGCTGCTGGTCGCTGCAGTGGGCCAGTGAGAAGGGAAGATTGACTTATCTTCCCTTGGGGCTGGTGGGAGAGGGGACCTGACGGCCAGGGGCATTTGTGCTTGCATGCTAAATCACAGGGTGCGGCTCCTGGGCACCCATTAGTGTCTGCACTCTCCCAACAAATATCCCCCACACCTGAGAAAGCATGACATTAAGTAATAAACTAAAAACACCATGATAGCTCTCAAGAGACCACAGAAGAAAGAGAAGAGTTTTGTATGTTAGTGTTTTCAATGGCATGTTTTTTCCTGGTCTTTGAACAAGGGGCCCCACATTTTCATTTTGCATTGAGCTCCACAAATTATGTAGTCAGCTCTGGGGTGAACTGAGCACTTAAAAAAATGTTTTTAATGTTTATTTATTTTTGAGAGAGAGAGAGAGAGTGAGAGAGTGTGAGCAGGAGAGGGGCAGAGAGAGAGGGAGGCAGATTCCGAAGCAGGCTCCAGGCTCTGAGCTGTCAGCACAGAGCCCAACGCGGGGCTCGAACTCACAAACTGCGAGATCATGACCTGAACCGAAGTCGGACGCTCAACCGACTGAGCCACCCAGGGGCCCCTGAGCACTTTTAAAATAAAGGTCACCAAGCCTTGGAAATTCTAAAACAGAATTTCCCCAACTTAATTATGCATATAAGGATATTCTGGAGATCTTCATCTTCGCTGCTCACACCCACCAAATATTCTAGTTAAGTCCGGGTGAGCCCCCAAATCTGCATTTTACAAGCATCCCAGATGATTCTACTGCAACTGGCTCAATAACCCCACTTGGATACATACTGTGTGCTTAGGAGCATCGATTACGAAGCCAGGCAGACTAGGGTTTATGTCCTAGCTTCACCACTAACTAACCTAAGTAACCTTAGGGGAGTGAGGTCATCTGTAAATGGATATGTTAATATCTCTCCATAAAGTGTTGTTTTAAACATACGTAAAACACTTAGCACAATGATTAGTCCATAGGAAGCGATCGATAAATGTTCAAAAAAATTAAGAAGACGGTTAAGTCTGAGTGGTGGCTACACTGGTGTTTATTATATTATTCCGTGAGTTTTCCTATATTTTACAACTTTTCAAAATAAAAAGCAACAGCTAGGGCTGCCTGGGTGGCTCGGTCTGTTGAGCGTCCCACCCTCGATTTCAGCTCAGGTCATGGATCCAGCCCCACATCAGGCTCCACGCTGAGTGTGGAACCTGTTTAAGATTCTCTCTCTCCCTCTGTCCGTCTCCCCTCACTGAGCACCCGGGTGGCTCAGTCAGTTGATCCACCAACTCTTGATTTCGGCTCAGGTCATGATCTCATGGTTCGTGAGTTTGAGTCCTGCGTTGAGCCCCGCCAAGCCCTGTGTTGGGCTCCAGGCCCACAGTGTGGAGCCTGCTTGGGATTCTCTCTCATTTCCTCTCTCTCTGCCCCTCTTCCACTCTTACATGCGCTTTCTCTCTCTCAAAATGAATAAATTTAAAATAAAATAAATTTTTAAAAAGCAACAGCTAGAATGAGAGAGAAAGCTAAAATATGGTAAAAGGGGTCAGAGGCTTACAGTGGGTCAGCCCCATAGGTCTCGGGGTGGGGGGGGGAGGCCAATGCTTCAGTGTCTAGGACTTAGTAGGTGTTCAGTAAATTGAATTCAGGACAAAAAGAATCTTCACTAGAATATGCGCCAAGGACCTTCTCAGACTGACTCCCACTTAAGGGGACTGACCACTCTCTTTCTCTAGTCTAGAAACAGATTTATGCCTGGGACAAGGTGTGCTTTAGGAAAAGGGCAGGAGTTCATAGGAGTTACTCAGCAACTTGCACAAGGTTTTCCAAATGTTCAGTGCGCCCTCTAGTGTCTGTACTTCTCAGCTTTTTTTTTTTTCCTGAGCAGGTGGCTCAGGGTGCAATGGAAGTGAAATTTTTCAAGTTGATCTAGATATTGAGGTGGTAAAAACATTCATTGTCCACTCTGATTATACAATAAATTTACAGATGAAAGAATGGATCGGCCTCTTGTCTAATAACACCCAGGCTCAAACCAGGCACCCAAACACTGTCCACTTTGCCCAAGCACAGCTAAGTAGACCTTTTCAGGACAGAGGCAGCTTGCATATCTAGCCAAGGGGTGTGGAATATGGCTAGGGGGACAAGGGAAGGAGTGCATGTGTCCTGCTGTGTCTCACTGCCTGGATGGCTGTAAGCACCGCCTTTAGGGAGCCCAGTGGTCTCAATTCATACTTAAAGAGACCTCACAGAGGGGCGCCCGGGTGGCTCAGTCGGTTAAGCGTCCGACTTCATCTCAGGTCATGATCTCGCGGTCGGTGCGTTCGAGCCCCACGTTGGGCTCTGTGCAGACAGCTCGCAGCCTGGAGCCTGCTTCGGATTCTGTGTCTCCTCCTCTCTGCCCCTCCCCTGCTCACACTCTGTTCTGTCTCTCTCTGTCTCAAAAATAAACATTAAAAAAAAAAAAGGACCTCATGGAAAAATCAGTAGTTTTTCTCTTGCAAATCACCCTCTAGCAAGAGTTCCTCACGCAGGGACAGAAGACCCAATAACAACAATGGATCTGGAGGAGTCAAGTCAGCGCATCTCTGAATTTACCTGCCATATCCCCATGAAACGATGTGTGTGCCATCAGAGAATCTGACTCACCTGGAAAAGGCATCCAAGGGCCACAAATCACCGAAGCTGTTCCCTCATATTTGCCTCGTCTAGAGCTCCGCCTGGCTCTCATTGTACATTCTCTTTGAGACCGTTGCAGAAATGGCTTTTTTGATCGTGCTCCGGAAACACTAACTCATCTGCAAAGCTGACACTTTCCAGAAACGCTCCAGTTCTGCCAGCACCTAGAATCCAACGTTTTGCCCACTCCTATCAACAGCACCTGAATTTATTTTGTTCTAGATCAAGCACATGATGTAGTGAGTTTCACAATTTTGTTTCCACAGGTCCTTTTGAAAGGGAAAATTGATGCGTTCTGTGGAGGCTCCATCATCAATGAAAAATGGGTGGTAACGGCAGCCCACTGTATTAATCCGGATGTTGAAATTACTGTTGTTGCAGGTAAATAAACAAAACAGGATAGCATCTGTGGTATCACTGTATGCTGTGTGTACTTTCCTAAGGTCTAAGAAGAGCTTTCCTAAATAAGTTGGGCTAGTGCTAGAGGAGACACATTTCCAGAACCCAACTTGTTGCATCCACCAAGCCCCGCCACTGTTCCTTGGGTGTGCCTATGTTAGCGCCCGCCTCACAGGGGTAGAATTATTTATTGAGGTGCGCATTTCTCCAGCGCACTGAGCCTCCCCAAAAGTCACGTCACATCACTCATCTTTGAGCCTGTATGTAGCGAGCCTTCGGCTAACATCTGAACGAATGAGCAAATGAATGTATTATCTGTGCTCAAACAGGGGGTCAAAATACTTGAAAGTAGGAGAGTCTAGGATCATTCGTGACACGCAGATTCCTGATCATCCGTGAACGATGTAAGAGTTGTATCAGCCTGGGTCAACTAACCAGCCCCACGATGGTCCTGAATGGGTTCTGGGTCTGGAAAGTATGCATCGGCCCTCGTCACGTGTTACCAAAATCCTAACGATGTAAGATTGGGATCTTTGACACTTGGCTACTAGTGAATTCAGTGAGGCCGAAAATCTTGGAAAATCTGCTTCTTTACGGGAGAGACTATTTGTGACTGAAGAGAAATTTCTTTTCCTTAGGTGAACATAACACCGAGGAGACGGAACATACAGAGCAAAAGCGAAACGTGATTCGCACTATTCTTCACCACAGCTACAATGCATCTGTTAATAAGTACAGCCATGACATTGCCCTTCTGGAACTGGACGAGCCCTTAACGCTAAACAGCTACGTAACACCTATTTGCGTTGCTGACAGGGAATACACGAACACCTTCCTCAAATTTGGCTATGGCTACGTGAGTGGCTGGGGGAAAGTCTTCAACAGAGGGCGACCGGCTACAATTCTTCAGTACCTTAAAGTCCCCCTTGTTGACCGAGCCACATGCCTTAGGTCCACCAAGTTCACCATCTATAATAACATGTTCTGTGCTGGCTTCCATGAGGGAGGTAAAGATTCGTGCCAGGGAGATAGCGGGGGACCCCATGTTACCGAAGTGGAAGGCATTAATTTCTTAACTGGAATTATTAGCTGGGGTGAAGAGTGTGCAATGAAAGGAAAATATGGAATATATACCAAGGTGTCCCGGTATGTCAACTGGATTAAAGAAAAGACAAAACTCACTTAAAGTAAAATGTATTTCCAAGGTTGACATATTGGGGGTTGAAAATGGTCAGGGTCCTTTACTAACGAATCACTTTCCTATCTCTTTAGATTTGACTATATACATTCTATGACTACTGCTCTCTCTCTTTATGGGGAGAAATCTATCTAGAATTCCTATTTTACTGGAGTAAGTCAATTAGAAAATGTAATCACTAGGGGGACCTGGGCGGCTCAGTCGGTTAAGCCTCTGACTCCGGCTCAGGTCATGATCTCATGGTTCACAAGTTCAAGACCTGTGTTGGGCTGCACGCTGACAGCTCAGAGCCTGGAGCCTGCTTTGAGTTCTGTGTCTCCCTCTTTCTCTGCCCCTCTGCTGCTCATGCTCTCTCTTTCTCTCTCTCAAAAATAAACATTAAAAAAGTGTTTCTCTCTCTCTCTCTCTCAAAAATAAACATTAAAAAAATTTTTTTAAAAAGAAAATGTAATCACTACAGAAATATACTTTGATAGGAAATTGTGACCATCTCTACAGGTCCAACCCTTGACAACATTGTAAAGTTAAGTTCTTCATCCTCCATTGGGGCAACTCTCTGATTCTCCACCTTGGCAGCATTCCATGTTCCAGAGCGTTCTTACCTCTCCCACCAAAACATCACACTTTATTAGCTCTGTATCCAGGATATTTGGTCTAGTTCACGATAAGGCCAGCACCACACTCATAAAGGAAGAACAGAGGAGCAGGTGACAGGGTGCAACTCACCAGAAACACCGTTCCTCTTCTGTACCCTTATTCCCGCTTCCTTTATCTCTTCCATTTCCTAATCCCAAAATCAGCCCCCTCCCTTTCTCCTTGTCCCTACATGGGCATTAAAGGAGGGAAGGGCCACATCATTCTGTGTGACCGCTGTCCACAGTTACACATGTCTATCAAACCCAGACTTGCTTTCGGTTTGGTCTTCGACTTGCTTTTCAGAGCAAAGGGATGACATAAGGGGCCTGAGGAGCTTGAGGGGAAGGATCCTCTGAGAGAGTAGTGTTATTAAAATACATGCATCATGGAAGGAATGGCCCACCAGAATAGTCCTCTAAGAGCTTGCAGTTGAGTTGTGATGGAGGTAACTGAGAATGGTGACATCCACTCAGGTGTCTCGTCTCCCGCCTGAAAAAAACGTTAACAGAAAGAGAACGGTCAGCGTGCAATCTAGACCTAGTACAGTCTTCAAGGAAGAATTCACCAACGTGTCTCCAATATCGTCCAAGGCTAAGGAAGAAGTTGCCCTAGACCAGAGAACATAAGCATCATGGGTCCTAAACTAGCCCATCCCCACCGTGAAGAAGGGTGCCCGGGGGCTCTCACAGGCATGAGTCGTTCCAGGGAGCCAACTCACTCACCTTCTTCTGGGATGGCTGACCCACCAACTCACTCCCCTTTTCTACGGGGTTGCTGACCCACCTGCGTATAGACCTCAGTGTGTTAGAATAGCTCCCTTTATGATTTAATAAACTGGTGTTCCGGTTCACAGCTCAGCTTTTTGTGAACTTGGTTGATGTGAATCAGGCATCCTGTATTTCATGACGTGGGGAACTACTGACAAAATCACGTCTGGGACCACTTTGACCCCACCGAGCTGCTGCCCTCACCTCACCCCCAGCCAGGCCTCCCTCTCGCTGAGGTCTTTCAAGTGCCTCTAGTTCATACCTTTTTACTTTAGGCTTTCAAACCTAAATATCAATAAATGCATTTTCAAACGTCTCAAAAAGCGTTCCTTGTCGCGTCATTCACAGAGACGTGTCCCAAACGCTACGCTACGTTCGGCAGGGCCCTCGGCGTAATGGGCCCAAGTGCAATACAGCACATCTGAGTTTTCGTGGACCTTGCTAGTCTGTGATTTCGGGATGTCTCGTTCCTTTATTCAACAAATATTCAAGGACTGAACACTGTGTGCCAAATGCTGACGTGTTCGTCAAATATGAATCCACGTTTATGTATCTTGGGACGGCACTAAAATGATGTATCATGAAAGGAGGCCAGAATAAAAATGAGTGAGGCTGATGCTTCACGAACAGAGGAAGCCAGTTCTGCTCTTGTTGGCTAAAGGAGGGAGACACAGGAGACACTCCGATTGGCCGCCTTAGGTTTGAGGAGGATCCTGATTCACGCGTGCAAACGCGTTACTTCATGTTTGAATGACGAACGGTCTGGAGCCCCAGCACTCCAGGGTTGATCAAAGTGAGCCAGTCGAGGCCCCGTGGCCACGGAGACCACACCGACAAAGGCCGCAAGGGGGGGTGGCTTGACACTTCCTGGGACGGGTCCTCCCCGTGGCAGAGAAAGAAGATCCTGGGCCCCTAAGTCTCCCAGCCACGGTTCTCCTTTTCCCGCATCGACTGAAGTCATCGGGAGCCACCTGCCGCGTGTGGCCACAACCCAACACGTGGGGGGGGGCCCTAAAGCCCGCCGGAGAGCCAGCGGCTTCACAGCCAGGTCCTCGCTAGACTCCACCCAGGGCGCTGGCAGTGGCCACGGAAGAAGCATTTTAGTGCTTCCCAAATGGCTGCAGCTACTTAACCTAAACGGGTGGAAACACACCACTGCAATATTGGAAGCGACAGGTTAGAACAGAACTCACGCTGAGGGAAGAAATGTGTGTTCACGCAGGGCGGTCATCTTAACTCGCTGCTTAAGTATGACGGGTTTTGGTTCTTCTGAAGCTCCGTAGGTTCTTTTCTTTTTTTCTCTTCTTTTTTAACACTTATTCATTTTTGAGAGTGAGAGAGACAGAGTGCGAGTGGGGGGAGGGGCAGAGAGAGAGGGAGACCCAGGATCCGAAGCAGGCTCCGGGCTCCGAGCCGTCGGCCCAGGGCCCAACGCGGGGCTCGAACTCACGGACTGTGAGATCGTGACCCGAGCAGGCGTCGGACGCCCAACTGACTGAGCCACCCGGGGGGCCCCACGAAGCCCTGTTGTTTCTGATGGTGGGAAAGGAGCACTGTCCAATTTTTCTGCCAAAGGAGAAAGAATGGGTTTTCTCCCCTACTCTCCGAAACCGTGACAGACCAGGCCACAGAGTCGCTTCGTTATGATCTCCCAAACAGCTTCCGAATGCTTCGGACACCATCAAAACCACTCTGCCCACTGAACAGATGAGGAGATGGAGGCCAAGATAAGGCCGGGCCCAGAGGAACACGCTGGAGGAGTCAGGACTCGAACTCAGGTCCCCCACTCTATAGAGCTTTCAGACAGCCGGCTGTTTTTAGGGCAGCCGGGGACATCTGCAGGTGACCAAATCAAGGCCAACAGGTCGTCCGGAAGGTAGAGCGGCACACTGCGGCTGCGGCCGCTGCCTCGTAGCAGGCATTCGGTGACACAACACGTGTGGGACAGACCCGCGGGGCTGGGCTCTAGCCTCTAGCCCGGCCGTGCACACTGGGCCTTCCAGATGTGACACGCGACTTCTAGAACAGGTTCGTCGGTGTCCTCCGGCACGCAGGCATTCGGCAACGTTTCGATTCAATTGACTGCAGCTGTGCCGGCTAAGACCCAGCGGGCCACGGCGGACCACTCCAGAAGCTGAGAGGCCCGCAGAAGCCGAACTTCTCCCCACGCAGAGCAGCTGTGGGGGACCAGGAGGCCGGCTTCAGCCGCCCCCAGGCCCGTCTGAGCCACGCCCTCGGGAACCGGGGCTCCTCTTGAATCCGAAGCTAAGGCCGGCTAGAAATCTCATGGTTAAAAGCCCCCCAAATCAACGTGTTCTGCAAACCGCGGAGGCTGCCGAAGGAGTCCCAGGGGGGTAAAAGACTGGAATTTCTGCCCCTTTCAACCAGTCCGGGCACGCCGGCCACTCTACTCATTTTCTCCGACGGTAGTTTCGAGGCAGACCTTTTCCCACCCTAGCCTTGAACTTAGGGCTTGCGTTGAGATTTGCAGTTATTTCAGCCTCGAGCATGGGAAAAGTTACCAGAAAGAAGAGTAGGACGCAGATTCTTTTATCTATAGAAATAGATATACATATAGATATAGATAGATGATATGTAGATATATAGACACAGAGAGACAGAGATAGAGATACAGAGATAGATAGATATATAGATATAGATAGATATAGATGAGATATAGATATAGATAGATATAGAGATATATAGAGATATATACAGATATAGATGATATATATAGATACATATAGATGATACATATAGATGATATAGAGATATAGATAGAGATAGAGATAGAGATACAGATATAGATATAGATATATAGATATAAAGAAGCAATGGCTTCTGGAACAGGGCCACAGCATTTTCTCCACACCCTTACAGAACAACAGTAGGATTTCGAATGCCCTGCCAGATCGTTTCACTTCGGTAGGAGTTTTCCCAGTTGGTTAAGAGAAGGGTAGAAATAAGGACAGGGATATTCCTGATTCCAAAGACTTCTTTTCAAAAGGTTGCTTCATTGCAATGTTAAATATGGGATCTTAATCTATAAAAATTTGCTGAAATAGCAAATCTCCTGGATGCTGTCATTCTTAAACTTTTAAAAATGCAGTCCTCTGTGACTTCTCCAGATCAGTAACCGGGAAGTGGCTTAAGCACTGACCTCATAACGATAAAGTGGTCCCGTGATTTATGCTGTCGAGGGGCTCAAACCCCACGAACCGTGAGATCATGCCCTGTTTGTTTCTTAAAGAGACCCAGTTGTTTAACATTTACTAACCTACCAGTGGGTGCAATCTAATTATTTGACTAAAAAGTCTTCATTTTTACAGTCCTGCTACTCAATTATTGCTGTAAGGGAGCACTAAATAATACTGTGAATTAAAATACAGAAGTTACTTAAGAAAGCATAATATTCACAAGCTAGAAAGCCTAAAAAATCAGACCTTTAAAATTGTTCTCAGAGAGCAACAGGTACTTTATGTAGTCAAAGAAAACATAACGTTCCTTAAATGCAAATATTTCTCCTATATAACACATTCACACAGTGGTAAGTTGACAAAGGTTTATTCTGTGCTCAGCTTTCTGCTGGTAAGCTCGTTCACGGTAATTTGTATGATATTTACAAATGGAATAGAGTGGAAAAGAGTTCTTGACAGTTCTTGACAAAGAGAGTTCTCAGCCAGCATGTAAGATTTAAAATAATAATAATAATCCCTGGGGCGCCTGGGTGGCTCAGTCAGTTAAGCGTCTGACTTCAGCTCAGGTCATGATCTTGAGCTTCATGGGTTCACGCCCCACCTTGGGCTCTGTGCTGACAGCTCAGAGCCTGAAGCCTGGTTGGGATTCTGTGTCTGCCTCTCTGCCTCTCCCCCTGCTCATGCTCTGTCTCTCTCTCTTTCTCTCTCAAAAATAAACATTAATGAAAATTTAAAAAAAAATCTGCACAGGGATGTATGGAACAGAAGTTTGAGGCAGGGCTTCACTACATTTCAGTCATCAGGGGATAAGACATTATATTGCACTTTTTCAGTACTGAATTAAAGTGAGCATAGTTTTCTACAGCATAAAATGTTTTGGATGCATAAAAATGTATAGAGAATAACATCATGAGCTCCCACGTATGAATACCCATCCATTCCTTCTCTGTCCCCGACCCTCAGCTACCAACCTTAATTTGATGTTCATCATCATCCAGCATATACTTTTACTTTACCCATTAAAAGTACACATCTTTTAAAACTTTATACAAATGGTATCATATTTATCCTGCAGTTTCCTGTGAGATTCATTGATGACAGCATAGCTCTAGATCTTTTATTTTTTAATTTTTTTAATGGGGGGGGGTGTGCGGAGAGAAAGAAAGAGAGAGGGGGAGAGGGAGAATCTCAAGTAGGCTCCACACTCGATCCTACGACTGGGAGATCATGCCCTGAGCAGAAATCAGGGATCATGCCCTGGTCGGATGCTCAACCAACTGAGCCACACAGGTGCCCTGAGCTTATATATATATATTTTTTTTATTTTATTTTAGAGAGAGAGAGAGCATGCAAGTGGGGGGGGGAGGGGAGAGACAGGCAGAGGGAGGGGGAGAGAGAGAGACAGATAGAGAGAAAGAGAATCCCAGGCAGGCTACACACAGTGCAGACCCCAACAAAGGGCTCAATCCCAACGCCCCTGATATCATGACCTGAGCTGAAATCAAGGGTCAGACGCTCAACCGACTGAGCCACCCAGGCGCCCCCTCTAGATCTTTCCTTTTAACCTCTACACAGTATTTTGTTGTAGAATATTCCACAATATTCCATTCTTCTGTTCAAGGTCATTCCTGTTGTCTCCAAATTTTGTACTGTGCTACTATGAACATTCTGGGACACATCTCAAGCACGCGTGTGTTTCTCTGGGGCAGATATTTAGGAACGGAACTGCTAAGTTATACAGTACTCATCTCAACTTTGCTTACTATTGGAAAATTGTTACCGAAGTGTTGCACCAGTTTATGCTCCCGGTAGCACCGGGTAAGAATTCTTGCTTCACATCCCACCCCCTCCCCCGCCCCAGCGCTTGGTGTTTTCAGAATCCAGGTAGATTTCTAAGGTACTAATTCCGGTATGTAAGATGGCTGTTTTGCACTGAATTCAGGTATTTTAAAACTAGTTCATTTAGCTGAAGGAATACATCTTCATGAAGTCCAACTTCACTGGCTGTTCTCAATACACGTTAATAGTCCTATCTGGAGGTCATATGCTGAAACCATCTCCCCAGAATTTAGTGCGCTAATTTGTACGTGTGAAAATGAGGTGATCAACAAACATCGGATAGGCGCTCGCTAAGTGCAAAGCAAAACTGAAGACCTAAATATATCATGCATGAGCTTTAATATATATAATACATTTTGAACTAAAAAGGAAAGCCTATTGTCACTTCTACTGATTTTCTTTTCAACAGTACAAAGGGTTTAAGTTTTCTCTTTAACACTGGTTCCTTTTTTTTTTAATGTTTATTATTTATTTTTGAGAGAGAGACAGACAGACAGAGTGTGAGTCGGGGAGGAGCAGAGAGAGAGGGAGACACAGAATCCAAAGCAGGCTCCAGGCTCCGAGCTGTCAACACAGAGCACAACACGGGCTCGAACCCACCAACTGTGAGATCATGACCTGAGCTGAAGTTCAACACCTAACGGACTGAGCCACCCAGGCGCCCCAACACTGGTTTGTTCCTAAGCGTTTTGCTGGCCTTGGGCAGGCCCCATGAAACCAATCGCAAACTGACCATTTCAAATCAATGTAGGGAAGTGTACCAAAATGTGATAAAAAATAACTTGCTTTGACAATTACTTGCTTGAGACTTGATTCGTTAAGCACTCTCGAGTTTACTGCCCCTAGGGGAAGCAGGTTCCTATGTTCTAATACCTATTAATAATGAGCATTTTTCTCAGAGAAAGTCTATTGAGTGAAACTGGATTGATTTCTGACCAAGCCCCAAACAGAATCACTAATTTCTCTTCCAGTGAAGCATTATACTCCCTTACATTTGCAAAAATATACTCAGAAATGTCCTCGCTTCTTAAGAGAATACTAGAGCCCAGATGTCAGGATGGCTTTCATAACAACTCCATGAGATTCATACGCAATTTTGGAAATGTCACCAATAACGTTTACTCTTCAGCCAACATCGGAATAAAAACTGGAATACCCATTTTAATTTGCAAGGAGCTCTTTGGAGATTAGCTTCTTTCTAACTAGTTCACTGAAAGCACTTGCCCAAAAAAAAACTCAAAGTAAATGTAAAGGCAAAAGAAATGTTTCGTTGTGCGATGAGATGCTCACTGAGGCATCTGAAACATCTCTCAGTTTTTAAAAAACAGAAGATTCAGTTGAACCAACTTGATAGATTTTTGTTCCTTCTCTATGTTAAGCCCAAAGTTCTGGTTCCCTAGTGGGCTTTGGAAGAGGTGAAGTCTGGTGAACCCAACTAGGTGCCCTTTGCAAAAACAATGGTTCAGAAAACCATCTCAGAGATCTAGCTGTTTTCCGGGTTTCCTTGGGCTCCATGATATGGAAGCAGATTTTTTTCAGAGTGTAGAAATATCCACTCACCAATGTGGCTATCCATCTAACCCCTGAAACCTCACTTACAGCTATCCTGGGGGAAGAAACTGTTTTTAAGTTTATTTAGTTTGAGAGAGTGACACATTGCAAGTGGGAGAGGGGCAGAGAGAGGGGGGAGACAGAGAGAATCCCAAGCAGGCTCCACACCATCAGCACAGAGCCCGATGTGGGGCTCGAACTCATGAACCGTGAGACCACGACCCGAGCCGAAATCAAGAGTCAGACACTTAACCGACTGAGTCACCCAGGAGCCCTAGAAAAAAAAAAAAAAGTCAGTTCTTCTTTATTTAAGTAATCTCTACACCCAACATGGGGCTTGAACTCACGATTCTGAGATCAAGAGTCACATGCTCTTCTGACTGAGCCAGCCAGGCACCCCTGGAAGAAGAAACTTTTTGAGCACAACATTTTATCCTAGTTCTAGTCAGATCTCTCCATCTCTGTCTCTCAGGGAATTATGAAGCAAGGCTCAAGGTAAACATCTATTTTTCCCCATTTTCTTAGCATTGTTTATTAAACAGTCCCCCATTTCCCCACATGCCATGCTACATCCAATAATACAGCAAATTCCATATGTGTAAGACTTTGTTTCTGGTTTCTCTTCTCTGTTCTATTGTATCTGGCTACCATGAGGCTAATTCTCACTGTTTTATTTATTACCGCATTATGACGAACCTGAAGGTCGACATTTAACTCAAAATACCTCTGGTATCTTTCGGGTGTCGCTAATAAAGGAGAGGAAAGGAGGGTTCAACATATAATTGATACTATACTAAACTGAAAAAAATACACGACTAAATTTAAGGTCGAATATTTTTAATGTGGAATTAACACAAGTACATTTACATTGTAAGTACATTTACAATGTAATTAAATTTTGAAGACTTAAAGGGAAATTGCTGCTATGTTTTATAGTAACACACATTTATAGCCCAATAAAATTAATACAGTGCATTTCCATGTACAAATACATATACAAATGTAGCATTCATTGTACAGTGATTAAGACATTAAAAGACTATAACTGTATGTTTGAAACTACAGAACTCAGTATCGTCTTAAAGGATTAAAATCGCTAGTTTAATACCCTAAAAATGAAGACGTTTTGTGCAGAGGGGCATCATCAATCAAAAATTTTATCTCCTAGCTGTGTCTTCTAACCACAGGGTCAGCACTCAAGAGAAACGTGCTTTAGTCTCATTTTGTTGTTGTTATTGTCGTAGAAGCATTAAGCGAAACATCACATTTATGGGCATTTTCATGAGCGAGTTATACATCAATCATCATAAATTCGGCAAATTGGACATTCGAAGACTTATAATTTGCGGGTACCTTTGAATAAAATACAATCGGTTTGTCATACAGACTGTTACATCAAATGATACCACTGGCATTAACTATGATCTTAACATGACACATAAACCTACTTAAAAGATACATTTATGTCTAATATAGTTATTGTGGTGTTTATCGTAAAACCAATAATCAAAAACCATGCGCCTAATGTGCCAACTTGACAGGAAAACTCACAACCCGGGATTCAAAAGGCAGCAATTTCAAACCATTGTCTTCAGTGGTCCGTAAAAGAAAATGCTCCAAGCATAAATTCAACACCGCATGCACAAGCTGGCCCTGGGCTTTAAAGCGAGTGGTCACGCTTTTTACATATTTAGAAGAAAGACATCTCTACACGGATCACCAAAAAAAAAAAACCCAAAAAACAAAAAAACACAAAAAAAACCCACAAAAAAAAACCCTAGGAAGAGACACAATATAACTTAAGAACACCTTTACCAGAACTGCTTTTTCTACAAAACGCAAAAGCAAGTGAAGACACTGGAAACGTAGAGCTTTGTACCAGGAACACCTCTTGTACAAATAGGAGTCTTTCACTTAAAGCTGTGACACGTGTATCCAAGTTTCAATGCGTAAAATGTAAACTTCAACACATCCTAACCACAGGATGTTTGGCTTTGGATCTTTCCAGAGCCGTAAGACAGCTCTGTCAACCCTAATACCAGTCAAAGTGCAAAAGAGGTCCTTCAGAACACATCCCTTTGGGACGTTAGAGTCCCACAGGTAACAGAAGTAAATAATGAAATAAAACCATCAGCCCGCAAAGGGGTTTAAACTCTCTGGTTATCTCTCTTCTCTCTTTGGAATTTCGTTTTGTTTTGTTACTGAAAAGTTACCCCGAACATTACAGGGAAAGCGTTTTGCCTGGAAATGTTCCGAGTGACTGATCTCTGGGTTTTAGATGGAGTCCGAATGCGTGCCGTGGAAAACCCTACTTGGAAGCGAAGTAACCTGCACTTGTCACCTGAGGGGGGGGGGGGGCGGAAGGTGTGAAGATGATTCTTGCAAGAATGAGACAAACTGCGAATGACGAAGTCCTTCTCAGTCCTGAGGAAATTCTGTGAGTGTCATGGGCAGCACAGATCATCCTGACTCTTGTGCTATGTATCTGTAACGCTTTTAAGAAATATAATCTAGTTCACACCTCCAAAGGAAATCTTATTTCGAAAAGTCTGTTCATTCTCCTTTCATTCAAGGGGAACTTAGTTTCCTTGTGTTACTCAGAGCAGCAGCTACAAAATAATGAAGAATGATCAACGTGAGGATTCAAAAGGTGCATCCTAAATCCAAAGGTGATGTCTCTTGCTTGTTTATTTCACTACGAAAGGTGTTATTCTGGTACAAGATTATTTCTTGAAGCCATCTAGTTTATGAATGGCATAGCTTTACTGGCAGCAAAATAAACAGAATTCACATCTCCTACAACCGGATTTCATAAATATTATATGAGTTATGCTTGTGTGCATATAGATAACAGGAAACATGTTAAGCACGTAAGTATCAAAGAGATGTTTACCCTGTATTTGCCAGATTCCAAATAAGATAGCCTCGTATCTATCTTTAAACCTAAGTGCTGCCGACAGTTGCCTGTGTGGTCAACTGTAATTTCCTAACCCACTAACTGGCACACATTCAATTTTTGTAGGCCACAATACACTATTTTGCTCCATGCGGTGTCACAAGGGTAGATCTCAATCCAGACCACTTGATATTATAGCATTCAACAAAAATCTACCAATGAGTATTAATGTGTCAAAGGACTTAAGTCATAAATGCACGTGATGGGAAAGGCATACATGCTCTCAAAAGGTGTGAAGTCAGAACTTTCTAGAGAATAGGGACCAAGGGGACCTAGAGCCTGGATCCAGTAGCATACCGCGTTGAGAGCACTAAATGCTTTAAGTGCTGGTGATCTATCAATACGTTACATTTCTACCCTCCTGATGGCATGAAACAAAGAAAAGGCTATTGGAAAACTATGCGTACGGTAGAAAATTAAAAGAACTAGAAAAGATAATGCGGTTTTTGCCAACTAAAGCATACACGTTAACAAACACAGAGTAAGCCCTTTGCCGTCTGGCAAACAAGCACTGGCCCAAAGCCAATGTGAGCTGTTCGGCCACGTGCTTTCCAAAGGGTAGTGACACACACTGAATCTACGGTGATTGGTTACAGTCATGGAATCACTTCAAATTAAAGCTAATCGAATATGTAATTTTACGTGTCCCACAGTTCAGTTAGCTGAAATGTAATGTAATTAACTTTGTCCCGAATTAAGTATGAGGGCAATCTGGCTCTACATTTAAAATGATGATACAGATGATGGAAAACCTACCAAGTCTTCCTGTATTATATATATGGAAGCTACATGAACATACTTGGTGTTTTCAGTTTTGAATCTTGGAGACCGGAGCACAAGAAATGCCATTATTTTCCAATACACACATGGCTTTATTGGTTTTTGAACTGCTTCATAAAAAATGATTTATATACGTTACTTTCAACAGCTTCTCCAGCATGTACTTTCAGGGACTCCTGTATTTCTTCTCTCATGAATCATTTATTTTATTTTTTTTTGAGAGGTGGGGAGAGGGAGAGAGAATCCTAAGCAGGCTCGATCTCATGAACTGGGAGATCATGACCTGAGCCGAAATCAAGAGTCGGACGCTTAACCGACTGAGCGACCCAGGCGCCCCTGTCGTCAATCATTTAAATAAGCATAAAGCAGTTAGCAGAAAGCTGGCCATGTTGATTTTCAAACTTTTCAATGTAGCAGATGGAATCAGTGAAATCTGGGGGGAAATGTGATTCGGTACAACTATCTGACTTCTGAAAGTGTTGGCTTTTAGTATCTTAGATTTTATCTTATTCTAACAGATTCAAATTTTTACAGTTGTATGTGCAACTTTCAATTCAGCATGTGCAAGGTTTCTATTTGATACTCTTCTTTTATAGTTAGTGCTTCTTCTGCCTCGTATAATGCAAGAAAGAAAGAAACTGTTAACTACTTGAAGTTATGAAGATATTGTCCTGTGCTTTCAGATTTCAGAAGCTTTCACTCTGGGTTTTATGTTCAGGTCTATGATCCAACTCAAACCGCTTTTTGTATACGGTATGAGATGTACGGATGAAGGTTCATTTCTTCTCCGATACGGATACCCAGTTGCTCAAGCACCGCTTGTTAAAACAACCTGCCTTTCCCCATCCGGCTGGCTCGGTACCTTGATTGAACATTTTTCGATTATGTGCATGTGGATCCATTTTAGAAATCTCTATATCTTTCTACATTTACATCAATACCACATCGCATTTGTTACTATAACCTTATAGTAAGTCCTGAAATCAGATATGTAAGTCCTCCAGATTTTTGAGATTCTTTTGTTCTGGATTTTTTGCCTTTCCATATGCATTTTTTTTTATTTGAGAGAGAGAGAACATGAGTCGGGGAGAGAGGCGGAGGGGAGGGAGAAGGAGAGAAAATGAATCTTAACCAGTCTCCACGCTCAGTGTGGAGCCTGATGCAGGGCTCGATCTTCGACCATGACATCATGACCTGAGACAAAATCAAGAATCAGACGCTTAACTGACCGAGCCACCCAGGCACCCATCCATATGCATTTTAGAATAAACCTGCATTTTTTTTAATACTCAGATTTTGAGTGCGTGAACTCTATAGGTCAATTGGGTGACGATGGATTTTTTTAAAGTTTATTTTGACAGAGTGAGAAAGCAAAAGTAGAATAGGGACAGAGAGAGAGAGAGAGGGAGAGGGAGAGAGAGAGGGAGGGAGAGGGAGAGAGGGAGAGAGGGAGAGAGAGAGGGAGGGAGAGAGGGAGAGGGAGAGGGAGAGAATCCCAAGTAGGCTCTGCACTGTCAGAGCCCCAGTGAGGGCTTGAACTCATGAACCGTGAGATCATGACCTGAGCCAAAACTAAGAGTTGGACACTTAACTGATTGAGCCATGCAGGTGCCCCAGGGGACAATGGATTTCTTAACAACACTGAGATTTCTTAACAACACTGTGATTTCCAATCCTTAAACATGGTATCTCTCCCTCCCCTTTATTAAGTTCTCTTATATATATCTCAGCAGTGATTCGTGGTTGTCAGTATAGAAGGCTTAGACATCTGTTGTTAGATTTATCCCTATTTATTTTACATTTTATATTACTAATGTAAATGGTATTGTTTTTTGAAATCACAGTTTTTTCAATTCTCTGTGGCTAGGATCGAGAATTACAGTTTATTTTGTATAATGATTTTGTACACTATGGCCTTATAAAATTTTATTACTTCTACTAGGGTCTTTTTGTGTAGAGGTTCCTTATGGTTTTGTACAAATATGTGATCTGCTCGGCATGACGGCGCTGCCTCTTCCCTTCATTTTGTTCTCTCTTTATCTTGAGTTATGAAAATGGCTATAATAGAAATGGTGAGAGTGAATATCCTTGGCTTGTTCCCAATCTCAGGGCGAAGGCTTCCAATATTTCACCATTAAGTATGATGTTAGTTGTGGTTCTTCATGAGTGTACATGATCAGATTGAGGAAATTCCCTTTATTCGTCTGGTCAGAGTTTTTATCACAGATGAATATGGACTCTTGTCAGCTATTTAAACGATGACATAATTTCCCCCTCTGTTACGTTCATATGGTGAATCACGGTGACTTTTAAGTTTGTAATACAAGTATCTGAACATCCAATTTGAAATAGTTCTAAGTTCTCTTGTGCTCTCTTTTTTGTCCCACGTGTTCCTTGGAGGTGCGTTGCTTACCACCCAGAGATCCACGGACATCCATTTCTAATGCTTTTTAAGACTTTATATGATTACAGTCTTCTGAAATTTATTGGGACTTATTGTAATGACCCAGCATATGATCTATCTTGGTGAATGTTCCATGTACACTTAAAAAATAATGGTGTATTCTACAGTCGTTGGGTGCAGGTTTTAAGTAAATGTCAACTAGTTCAGATATGTCAGACTCTCCTGATTACTAATTATGTAAATCATTCAATAATTATCTAAATAATTCAACAACCGGTGAGGAAAAACTCTAAAAGGTGACCCAGATTTAGGGTACCTAAAAAAGCAAACAAGAAGTGACCTTTATTTATTTAATCTCTATACCCAACCTCTATACCATTTAATCTCTACACCATCTAATCTCTATCCCCAACGTGGGGCTTGAACTCACGACCTTGAGAATTAGGTTAGACCTCTCTCTAACTGAGAATTCTATTACAAGTCCCAAACTAGGAATTCAAAGGAAATATGTGCATATGATAATAATGTTCACAAAAAGTCTGTGTTTTCGTGGGGGTTTTTTTGGTGATACCTTTTGATAGAGAGCTCAGTATTACTTAGGGGGAAAATGTAGAAGAATACTGGTTTATTTTCAAATACAGAAATTTTATGTATTAAGTGTAGGGTTAATAGAAGGGAATATTAGGTCAGCACTCATTACTTTATGCTACCTTCATATATTACGTCTTGGACACAGACACGAGTGTGTGTGTGTGTATGTGGCCGAAAGCTAACAGAAGGAAACAACATACTCAGAACTGAGTGAAATACACTGGTAAAGCGTTCTTGGACAGTATAAGGCTGGTACTTTAAAAGCACATCATCAGTATTTAGTTCTGAAGGATCTCTTACAAGACACCTTGGTATCTGAGACTCTCTTCCATACCAGTCACCCTCGTAGGGAAAAGTGTAACATGTTTTAAAAATCTTTCTTCATTATTTTAAAGCTATGAAAGGAAAAATAAAATAAAATCCTAGCCAACATAATATGCTTGCAGCTCTATTTCTAAGTGCAGAGAACTTCTTGCCTATGTCGACTGCATCCTTGGTGAAGCTTTAGAACTGCTAGCCTTTAAACAAACAGTATACAGTCTGTTCATATTATACCTGTAACTTTGGCATTCCGAAACCTATAGTCACCAATTAAAATCTGCGAAGTGTTCCCGGGAATCAGACCTTCTTTTCTTCTGTTTAGATTTTTCACCAACCTAAACGATAAATGAATTAGTAGCCAACAGTGGTAAAATACGGTAACGACAACCACAAAAACCACATGTAATCCAATGACCTTCATGACACTGTGCTTGAGTCCTGTGAGTGACCTACAAGGGACTTAGGTTACTAGCAAAAATGCTGATTACTTTAATGATCCGTCATTACTTTTCACCCTGGCCTGTACTCGTCCACCTTTAGAGTCAAAGTACACACTCCATGTAGCCTTTCAGCTAAAGTCATGGGCACAGTGAAGACAACAATCATTTCATAGCAAAGTTCCAAAAGACTTATGGAAGTTTCGTTCACTCAGTCCTCTCCCAAACAAGATTTCCTTCCTGCTTTGGACTCTCTATAATTACACCGTATATTCGGCAGAACCATCTTGGCAATCGGTGCTAAGTGAAGTCAAATGCATTAGAGTAGAATGGTAGGACTAAAAAGTCAATATGTGAATTGACAAAGAGAAGGTGACTGTGTCGTAAAGTAGCAAAGCATGGATCCTGGCACACACTGGTAGGCATTCATTAAAAATGAGATGAGTTAATGAGTGACTTCAACGACCAAATGTAGTGGGGTCTGTAGCCATTACAAAGCCAGGTCTCTCAGTTGAAATGTCTGAGCCAAGGGTAAACCACAAAAGAGCATGCAGACTCATAGCATTTCATTCTTTCAAAGCATGTTTCACTCACCAAAGGTTAACATTCCTTTCAGTGAGCTATATAGGCATAGCTGAAGCAATGAAAATGAGATACTGATAAGAAATGTGATATTTCTGCTTCTTGGGACTGTATAACAAAGATACAAGTAAAGCGGAACATTTGATTAGATATGCATGTGCCCCCGGCAAAGGTCATCATAAGCACTGAGAACACACTTACCATTGACCTTCGGCATCTTCATGGAGAAACTGAAAGACATCTCCATTTCTGATCAGGAGGTCTTCTGGGCCTCTCTTCCTGCCATCTGCTAGGGCTTTGTAATTGCCTGGAGACTATAAGGTTGTTTTGAAAGATCACATTACAAATTTGACTATAAAACGGCCTGGGTAACTGCATGCGCTATGACATAAAGAATTCACTCTTCAGTGGGAATAGTGGTGGCTACAGCAGCCCAGCGGGGATGAGCAAACACGGAACCGTTTGTGATGGGGGAAGAAAAAGCAGAACATGGCCTTATGGAGCCTGAAGAATTCATTTTTATTTGCAACAAGGAGAAGTAGAGCACGAGCTACACAGAAACTAACAGAGCACGATGACTTTAACTTCTATGAATTATAAGCACAAACCCACGGGGCACCTGGGTGGCTCCGTCGGTTAGGCGTCTGGCTCTTGATTTCGGCTCAGGTCGTGATGTCACAGTTTCGTGAGCTCAGGCCCCGCATCGGGCTCTGCGCTGTGAGCCCAGAGCCTGCTTGGGATTCTCTCTGTTCCTCTTTCTCTGCCCCTCCCCCCGCCTCTCTCTCAAAATAAATAAACTTTAAAAAAAAAAAAAAAGCATAAACCCAGAAAAAAAACCCAGTGTGAAACTAATTTTTCAATACGGTTACTTGTAAACTGCTCCCATGGAAAATTTATCTAGACACACACAAAAGGCAGCAGCCCTAAGCAAAGACTCACTAACACCCTCAAAAGGATTTCTGGGATCTGTATCATTTTGCACAGGTAAAAGTAATGAACACAGACATTCTGGGTCCAATAAAAGCACATTAAACCATACTGTTGTGCTTAACTTGGCCTTAATCTTTTGACAGCTATCATGTGAGCTTGACTCATTAAGAAGCTAAATAAATTATCTAAGGCCCACTGATTGCACTTTGCTACAACGTAGAGAGAGACGAAATAATTTTCAAGTCCAGAAGTATTCTTTTTTTAAAGATTTTATTTTTAAGTAATCTCGGGGTGCCCGGGTGGCTCAGTTGGTTAAGCGCCCGACTCTCGATTTCAGCTCAGGTCATGATCTTGTGGTTCGTGGCATCGAGCCTCACGTCAGCGCAGAGCCTGCTTGGGGTTCTGTCTCTCCTCTCTCTCTCTCTGCTCCTCCCTCGGCTCGTGCTTGCTCTCTCAAAATAAATACATAAATAAATAAACTTACAAAGAAAAAAAAGAATTTATTTTCAAGTAATCTCTTGAATTTTAACCCAATGCGGAGCTTGAACTCACAACCCCAAGATCAAGAGTCGCGTGCTCCACCGTCGGAGCCTGCCAGGCTCCCCAAGTCCAAAGGTGCCCTGAGATGAGGAATTTTCCAGCACAGCAGCTCACCCATTGAAGACGGGCATTTAAAAAGGGTACCGTAACTAAAAATCTTTTAAACGAAAGAGTCACGTGGTATCGATTCTTTGCCCATGCCAAGGAATTAACCTGAAAACAATACCCACATCACTCGGGCCAAACATCTTTTGAGCAGTACTTTTTGCTCTCTCGTATGTTCTCCTTAGTAGCGCAACTCAGGGAATAACGGCGAGGAGACAGAGCTTACAGGGTCTTCTCCATCCCCATCCCCTGTGATGAAAGTCACGCTGCCTACACGCTTCGTTTTCTGCCACCGTGGCTGGGAAAGCGCTTACTCAGCACCTTGGTAGCTCCTGACGAGCCCTTCACAGAGCATCTGCAGAAAACATCTAAACCCGAACTGGCTTCCTCTGAATTTTTGCTCACGTCTGAACTCTCTCTCCCGTCCTCAGATAGTATTTAATTAAGGAAACTCCCGTCCAAATATGTATTACGGTCACTGTTGCATTCAGAGAAAGACTACTGTTACTTTTTTTGAAGGTTTGATTTATTTTTGAGAGAGAGAGTGAGGAAGCACAGGGGAGACAGAGAGGGAGACAGAGGATCTGAAGCGGGCTCTGCACTGACAGGAGAGAGCCCGATGCGGGGCCCGGACCCACGAACGAGATCATGAGCTGGGCTGAAGTCAGATGCCTAGTCAACTGGGCCACCCAGGCGCCCCTAATTCTGTTACCTTTTTAAAGAAAGCATTCCAGGGTCGGCGCTACGCAGCTCTGTGACTATCCACACCACTAACTCCCTTAGCCCAACATGAGAACGGCCCAACTGCATTTGCTGCTCTGAAGGGCACCGAGGAGAGGTCCGCTCCACGGGAGTGTTCCCACCCTCCAAGCTGCTGACCTCGGAAAACTGTACACAGAACCCTAAACAGTCCTAACTGCCCCTCTCCTAATAATCGGCTCGGATCCTAACCACAGCACACACTATTTCTTCCAGAAGTTACTTTTACTCTAAAACAAACTTTTAGTTTTATGGGGTGCTCCCTTGCTCCGTCAGGCCGATGTGGCACCACTGACACATGTTTTGGCCACCCACAAAAATGCGCTCCCCAGATGTTATCAAAGAGTTTCATACGTGTAAAGTTTATTCCTTAGGTTTTCCAATCTAGAATCGAAACTGATCGTTAAAGTAGACGTGACTCTCTCCTGTGCTCTCTGATTTTATCTCCGCCGCTGCGATTGAAGACAGGGGTGAAGTTCAACGAGAGAGAAAACTGGTCCATGTACAGAGACTCGGAACTGACAGACCAGATGTCCCATCAACCTCAGCAAGAGCGCCACAGGGAGCTCAAACCGGTTCTACCGGCAGAGAGGAGTGCTTACTAATGAATGTTCACGGTAAGACTGGTTTCAAATCTTTTGGCTACGAAATACACCTAACGGCCTCGAGGATCTGGACGGAAGACTGCCCCCGCGTGCCTCACTATTGCATCAGTAAAACTGCCCCAACCGTTTTTCTTCATTTATTTACTTGCATATGTCATTACTGACCATTAGGGGCCTTTCTTCCTCTTCATTGTCATCATAAGAAGAATAGAAATAGTTGCTTGACCACTCCTCAGGGTCTTCAGAAATTTCTGCAGGTGATGACATCTGGGTCCAAACTAGAAGAAAAACATGGAGGGGGGCAGTTCCTTAATGGTGCTGGTCTAACACAGGGAGTGAAGTAAAACTAACTGCAGTCATCAAGGCTATAACCGTCAATGGCCCAGAACAGTATCTTTATATAATAACACCTCCAATTAGACGGTACTAGTTTAGAATTTCTGATATTTCAGAAAGGGCCTGGGATGTCATATACTTCTGTTACTTCCTAGGATGGTTGCAAGTTGGAGTTGGTGGGAGAATTATTAAAACTAATAAGTTAAATAACATTCCAGAGAATATTGACCCTTTCAACATAGAGAATATTATAGAGAAGAGAATATAATCCCCGCCAAAGTTGTTTTCTATGGAATTGCTATTGGTCCTACTCAAACAGCACTTACAACATCCTACCTAATAATATTATTATCTCTGACCTGTCTTACTTCCTTACTAGGCAAAGACTGTGGGTCACACATTGTATATCCGTAAGAGTCCTGCATGTAAGAGGTGCTTAATTCATAAAATATATCAGGGGCGCCTGGGTGGTGCAGTTGGTTAAGTGTCCGACTTCGGCTCAGGTCACGATCTCACGGTTCGTGAGTTCGAGCCCCGCGTCAGGCTCTGTGCTGACAGCTCGGAGCCTGGAGCGTGCTTCGGATTCTGTGTCTCCCTCTCTCTCTCTACCCCTCCCCCACTCATGAGCGCGCTCTGTCTCTCTCTCAAAAATAAATATACATTAAAAAAAAATTAAAGGGGCGCCTGGGTGGCTCAGTTGGTTAAGCATCCAACTTAGGCTCAGGTCATGATCTCGTGGTTTGTGAGTTCGAGCCCGCATCGGGCTCTGTGCTGACAGCATAGAGCCTGCTTCCGATCCTCTGTCCCTCTCTGTCTCCGCCCCTCCCCAGCTCTCACTGTGTCTCTCAAAAAAAAATAAATAAAATAAATAAAAACATTAAAAAATAAAATAAAAATATATTGAATTGATACAGATTAAATAATCTCATACAGGCAGAGAACTAACAGAATCTCATCTTGGCCACACTAAACCATTCATGTTATCTTGGAAAAATCACGTCAAATTTCTCTAACTTGGTTTCCTCATCTGGCAAATGAAGGCAACGGTACCAGGCCCTCATCCTGACTGTTCAAGGGGCCGCAGCATAGATGACCTGAAGGAAGTGACTTTCAGTTGAACAAGGCTGCCATTGCTTGTTTCTCTTCGACTAGGAGAGAACTCGTCCGGACTGAGGACCTTCTTATTTACGTATCAAGTATCAGACATTTGCTAAGCATTTCTCTTAAGCATTTTTCTAGAAAAGTCTATGCTGTTTATCCCAGAGTTGTATAGATGACCCTGCCAGGTGCTTCTACAGCAATCTATTATATTTCTCTATTATAACACAGTAATTCCTTCTTAAATGACCGTTCTACCCTCCTGGCTTCATAGGGATGGCAACTGAGTGTATCTTTTTGTTTGTTTGTTTTTTAAAGTAGGTTTCACACCCAGTGCAGGGCCCAGTGTGGGTCTTGAACTCACATCCCTGAGATCAAGACCTGAGCTGAGATCAAGAATCAGAGGCTTAACCGAATGAACTACCCGGGTGCCCCACAACCGAGTGCATCTTAAACAGACTGTATGCCCAAAGCTTTGCACAATTCCTGGCACACAGCCCGGGTTATAGGTGTTGAATTAACCAACTTGTTTGAAATCAGCTTAAATGACACAATTTGCAAAAAAATAAGTAAAGATTCTAGCTGTAAATGACTCTTCTCTATTCATTAAAGCTATGGTGAGTGAAGTGTGCATTCCTTGAAGCCAGGACATGTTTCACTCATCCCTGTGCTCAGTGGGTTAAGCGTCGGACTTCGGCTCAGGTGGTGATCTCGCGGTTTGTGGGTTCGAGCCCCGCGTCGGGCTCTGTGCTGACGGCTCAGAGCCTGGAGCCTGCTTCCGATTCTGCGTCTCCCTCTCTCTCTGCCCCTCCCCTACTCATGCTCTCTCTCTCTCTGTCTCCCTCTCTCTCAAAAATAAATACACATTAGAAAAAATTAAAAAAAAAAAAAGAACCACATAGAGAACGTGTTAAATCACACATGGCTGGGTCTCACTCCCAGAGTTTCTGACTAAGAAGGTCTGGGGCAGACCCAGGGAGTCTGTCTTCCTTAAAAGTTCCCACGTGATGGTGATGCTACTGGTCCAGGCACAGCTCTGACACCCAAGGGGCAGGGCCCGCCAGCGTTATCTTGCACGCGGAAAACAAAAGGACCTTATGAAAATGGGTTAATTTTGCTTTCTCTATACTAAGGTAGCGGACAGGAAGATTTTCCAAATTAACAACGGGAGGAAACACTGTGCACAGCCATGAGTCTTACCTTCCCACGGCCACTATGCATACCTGTGTTCGCTTCGGCCTGAACCAGTGGGACGGTCTCCCGGACGTCCACCACAGTGCTGCTGTGTTCTGATTCAGTCTCCCCGGCACCCATAAAGGATCCGTGTTGCCTTCTGAGACAGTAAGTGTGTAAAAACAAGTGAGCTTTTATATGCTTTAAGAGTCACAAGAAATTAAAGATGGACGTTTTCCCACTGATCTCGTGCGTTAGGAACATGCTCTAAGAATCATTCAAACCCAGCTGATCGCCCCCTGAATTTCAGCCCGTGGAATGGTAGTAATATCAGAAAAGCTGATCCAAGCCAGCAGGATCTCTCTTTAACACAGAAGGAAAAATGTACTCCCTTCAGGGCCCACGACAGGCATATTGTTTAAAATTCTTAGCATGTGCTGTATTATATGATTGAAATTTGCTGAGAGGTAGACCTTTTTTTAAAATAATTTTTTCAGGGGCGCCTGGGTGGCGCAGTCGGTTAAGCGTCCGACTTCAGCCAGGTCACGATCTCGCGGTCTGTGAGTTCGAGCCCCGTGTCGGGCTCTGGGCTGATGGCTCAGAGCCTGGAGCCTGTTTCCGATTCTGTGTCTCCCTCTCTCTCTGCCCCTCCCCCATTCATGCTCTGTCTCTCTCTGTCCCAAAAAATAAAATAAAAAACGTTGAAAAAAAAAAAAGGAGAAAAAAAAAAAAGGAAAAAAAAATAATTTTTTCAAAGTTTATCTATTTATTTTGAGAGAGAGAGAGAGAGAGAAAGAGAGAGAAAGATTGATTGATTGAGAATCCCCAGCAGGCTCCATGCCACCAGCACAGAGCCTGACAACACGGGGCTCGAACTCAAGAACCGTGAGATCATGACCTGAGCCGAAATCAAGAGCAAGATGCTTAACCGACTGAGCCACCCAGGCGCCCCTGCTAAGAGGTGGACCTTAATGCTCTCGTGACACACACAAAAGGATGGTTGGGATTAATATTTCACAACGTGTATGTATATCAAGCCAAGTTGTAAATATATATCGTTTTTAATTGTCGACTATAATGCAATACAGTTGGGAAAATGGAAACAAAAAAGTCCCATAAAAGGAGGAATTTATTGGCTCTTGTAACTGAAAGTCTAAGGATTAACACTGGACACATATGGATCCAGGAGCTTAAATAATGCCATCAGGAATCTTTCTATTTCAGCGTGGCTCTTCCTCTGTGCAGCAGTGACTGCCGGTCCTTGGTTACTCTTACAACTCTCTTTCTCCAATCAGATTGAAGGTGACCAAAAACATTTTGAACAGAAAGCCACGAGTGCAGCCATTGTTTGCCAACACGCTACTCCCTCCAGGATATACTGAGGACAAAGCATCTGTAATCATGTTTAAAAATTAGCCCAGGGGCGTCTGCGTGCCTCCGTCAGTTAAGCATCTCACTCTTAATTTTGGCTCGGGTCATGATCTCATGATCGTGGGATCAAGCCCTGCATCGGCCTCTGTGCCGGGTGTGGAACCAGCCTGAGATTCTCCCTCTCTCTTCCTCTTCCCCTCCTGTGCTCGTGTGCGCACACACATTCTCTCTCTCAATAAACAAACAGGTAGATAGATAGATGAACATCCTCTCAATAAAGAGGTAGATGGATAGATGGAAAGAAGGAATAAAATAAAATAAAAATTAGCCCAAACTCTGGGGCGCTTGGGTGGCTCAGTCGGTTAAGCGTCCGACTTCGGCTCAGGTCATGATCTCACAGTTACTGAGTTCAAACCCCACGTCGGGCTCTGTGCTGACAGCTCAGAGCCTGGAGCCTGCTTCGGATTCTGTCTCTCTCTCTCTCTGCTCCTCCCCCACTCATGCTTTCAATCTCTCTCTCCTTGAAAAATAAAGAAACATTTAAAAAAATTAGCCCAAACTCTCCTATTATTTTTAACATCCAGAGAAACAATAGGATAATATTAAGGACCATTAGGCTCCACGTATAAGGATAGAGCTGAGAAGATGATGTATTTATGGAATTTGATGAGTTACTCCTAAAAGAGAGGGTAGTTTATGTCAGAGATACTTTATAATAACAGTGTCTCGTGGACATACAGAAAACAGAAGACGGCAGGAGTGATAATTTCTTAAAGAATAATCACTTACGCATCAATCTGCTGAGTAGGAAGCTGATCCTGTTGTGTTAACTGATTGTGTTGCTTTCGTTTTTTAGCTGTGAAAGAAAACAAAGCTTATGGGAGCACCATTCACAAGCTGTACTTCTTCCATGAATCATGCACACGCATGCACATACATGTACACACACACACACACCCCATTCCCATTAAAATTAACCTTCACAGACCGGAAATAACCAGGGGAAAAGGCCGGTCTGGATGTGAAATATGGAAAAGGACTGAACTACGTAGTATTTTATCGAGAAATTCAAGTTTATAGCTGTAACCATCACCCTGCGAACATTACTTGAGGTCCCTGGCAGAGTTCACTCATGGGAAGGACCTAGAGTTAATACAGTTAGTTTGCTGTGTTACTTCTCAAGCAGTGGAGTTCAGTTGCCAGTGTAAAGTCCATTCACCAAGAGAGTTCAAACAACCCCTTGAACCTTGGTCTTCTACTAATTAGTTTAACAAACCGTTTCACTATAAATAGTATAAAGTAAATATCAGCCCCATTCCCGGTACAAATTATCCCAAAACAGGAGTCAATGAGCTGTTACTGTACTTCTTGTTCTGAAGAATGCAAGCTTGAAATTACCTGTCATCAGTTCCTGTTGCTTGAACAAAATACTTCTTATCTCTTTTAACCATGTCATTTTCACATCGACATTCGGAGCCTAAAGATTTTCAAAAGGGAGGAGGAGAGGACAGGTTTCCTTTGACAAAGAACGCTTCACGACAAAACAAATGTAACTGAGTATATCACACATGATCTACATCCCAAACCACCAAATTCAAACTCTACCATTTGATTCTTAAAATTTCTAAGAAGTAGGTAGCCATCAGATGAGATGAGATCGTCAAAACCCTTTTGAAACCGCCCTTAAAAAAGTAATGCTCAGGCAAAAAAAAAAATAATGCTCAGAGAAAAAGCACAATACAATCTAACTTATTTTTCCTTTGTAGGAGGGTACTTTTAAAAATATAAACGTTGACGGGAACCCTCTTGCCCGTCATTCTTGGTGGGAATGCAAACTGGTGCAGCCGCTCTGGAAAACAGTGTGGAGGATCCTCAAAAAATTAAAAATAGAACTACCCTAGGACCCAGCAATAGCACTGCTAAGAATTTACCCAAGGGATCCAGGAGGGCTGATGCAGAGGGGCACTTGGACCCCAATGTTTATAGCAGCACTTTCAACAATGGCCAAATAATGGAAAGAGCCTAAATGTCCATCAACCGATGAATAGGTAAAAAAGTTGTGGTTTATATATACAATGGAATACTACGTGGCAATGAGAAAGAATGAAATACGGCCTTTTGTCGCAATGTGGATGGGACTGGAGAGTGTGATGCTAAGTGAAATAAGTCATACAGAGAAAGACAGATACCATATGTTTTCACTCTTATGTGGATCCTGAGAAACCGAACAGAAGACTGTGGGGGAGGGGAAGGGGAAAAATAGTTTCAAACAGAGAGGGAGGGAGGCAAAACTATAAGAGACTCTTAAATACAGAGAACAAACTAAGGGTAGATGGGGGGGGGGTGGGAAATTGGTAATGGGCATCGAGGAGGGCACTTGTGGGGATGAGCGCTGGGTGTTGTATGGAAGCGATGAATCATGGGAATCTACCCCCAAAACCAAGAGCACCCTGTACACACTGTATGTTAGCCAATTTGACAATAAATTATATTTATTAAATAAATAAAATTATATTTATATATACGTGTATATGTATATGTGTGTATATGTATATATACACGTATATATAAACACTTTTATGTTTAATTTTGGTAAAAATGAAACAAGTTCTCCTGATTCTGAAAAGACAACCTACTGTAATCTTGATAACTTACAAATAACAGCACATTCACAGGTCACAAGTCATATACAAATACTTATCACGATGACAATATCCTCTTGAAATGCTCTCATTCGTCTCCCCTTCCCTGAAACAGGTTGGACCTTATAGTGCATCAGGCCAGGGCTTTAAGCGTATGTTTATTTTTTTCATCATGATTAAGGGTACTCTGAAGCAAATTTTTGAGAGACAATGATCAAATCTGAACTGTCATATCACTGTATCTCACACATGAGAATACCGAGCCCAAGAAAAACTCCTAACCATTCGAAATCTGTAACTCTAGATGCTTGACGGGGACAGAGAAGCCCTGCCAAGTTCTTGGCTATCAGCTCCGGTTGATAAGTATCCTTGTAGTTGCAAAACCTCAAAGCCCTAGAGGGCCACCCGGGGGGTTCAGTCGGCTAAGCGTCCAACTCTTGACCTTGGCTCAGGTCACAGTGCCACAGTTTGTGAGCTCGAGCCCCACGTCGGGCATCTGCACTGATGGCAAGGAGCCTGCTTGGGAGTCTGTCTCTCCTTCTCTCTGCCCCTCCCTTGCTTGTGCTCTCTCTCTCTTTCACAATAAATAAACAAACTTAGAAAAATTCATTTAAAAACTCAAAGCCCGAGAAAGCACCATAGACCCATCTCAAGTTAAAGAAAACATGTGCTACTGAAAAATATTTAAGCGACCTAAGTGAGAGGAATGAGAACTTTTACAATGGAACCAAAATTATTTTCGCTTGTTGCGGGTTATGGCTTCTAGAATAATTCTTAAAGGACCAACCTGGACAATATAAACTTCTTCCTTGCCAGCATACCAGATTTCAAACTTGCGGTTATCTCCTTTTGCATATTCAGTGATGCCAACTGCATCCATCTAGAATATGTTAGTCAAAATTGTCATGAGGGTTTTATTTGGAATACGAAATTACATTAAATCTACACTCGTCGTACTCTAAATGAAACAGAATTTCTCCCTGGGCAAAATACACATTTTATATTCAAGAATATGAAATGATAAATGCAACCACAGACCTGAGTATTTAAGTGTTTTCACTGAGCCGTGCGCTTACAGTATAGATTACATACTCCATTCCAGTGATGGAAACAAATGTTACAAATCCGAACCCCCAACTAGTCCCCATAAGATCGAACCCCATTACAATGAACTGCACACTACGGAAACAAATTATTGTGTCAAACGCAGAACTAAAAGTAATTAAACATCAATAAAAAAGCTCATCCCAAAGTAATTTAAACGGTTACTTTTAATAATCCTTTGTCAGATAAATTCATCTGACAGATTATTACTTATCTCTATGGAAGCCTTATAAGGGATAAACAACCAATTTATGGGGTGGGGGAAAACCAGCTAGGTACACAAGGGTCCCCTCTATTCCACCAACCTCTCAGCCTCTCTGGAAAACAAATTATCTGTCATAGCAGAGTGAGATCTTCCTGTAGCCAGTGAAATTGTTTTTTTAATGTTTATTTACTTAGTTTTGAGAGAGCGAGAGAGAGCGCACGAGCAGGGTAGGGGCAGAGAGAGAGAGACCGAGAATCCCAAGCAGGCTCCATATTGTCAGTGCAGAGACATGGGGCTCGAACTCATGAATCGTGAGATCACGATCTGATCGAAATGAATTAACCAACAGAGCCACCCAGTCGCCCCAACCAGTGAAGTTTTTGTATGCAATATCCCTTCCTTACCACAATTTTTTCTTCCCTGTATGATTGTGCAAAGCACAAACTTTTCAATTTTCTTTCATCCTGTGCCAATAGCTTGGTTAATTCTATTTTGTGCCATTTCACTCCCTCACACACACATTCTCTTGTAGTTCTCTTCTGCCTTCTGTTTTTGTTCAATTCCCGTCTAATTATCTAAAGGAATATCTCATTCTTTGTTCCATTTATAAGTACCCCAAACAGCGCTGATTAGAGTTGCTAAGCATTAAAAGTATCCCTAGTGAGGTCACCATATCAAGGGAAAGGAAAGGGGGGCACCTGGGTGGCTTAGTTGGTTAAGCATCCGACTTCAGCTCAGGTCATGATCTCATGGTTTATGAGTGAATTCGAGCCCCATTCTCTCTCTCCCTCTTTCTCTGCCTCTCCCTTGTTTGTGCATGTACTCTCTCTCTCTCTCTCTCTCTCTCTCAAAATAAACATACACTGAAAAAAGGGAAAGAAAGGGGATTATGCTTAGAAATGAGACGCATACATATAAGAGTCTCTGATGTCTACCCTGAACGTGGTCCCATGTTACTTCCAGAGTCTCCAAAAATACTTTTTAAGGTTCTTTTTTTTTAAGTTTATTTATTTATTTTGAGAGAAAGAAAGAGAATCTCAAGCAGGCTCCATGCCGTCAGTGCTGAGCCTGGTGCAGGTCTTGATCTCACAAACCACGAGATCATGATCTGAGCGGAAATCAAGAGTTGGGATGCTTAACCAACTGAGCCACCCAGGCGCCCCTTCTTTTGAGAGAGAGAGACAGAGAGAGACAGAGAGCGAGCGAGCATGTGCACAAGCAGAAGTGAGGGGCAGAGGGAGAGAAACTTAAGCACTGAGCGTGGAAAAATATCTCCATATTCCTACTCAACCGCCCCAACTAAACGTACTTTGGCTGAAACATCGGGATTTAAGATAAATAATCTCATGTTCAATCTCTATTTAAATCGATTGCATTTCAACACATACTTTTAATCGCTTAAGATGGATCACACCTGGGCTTTGGAGTCTGCGAGGCCCGGGTTGGAATTTCATCTCGTATTATTAAGAGCTATGTGTTCTGATGGAAGTTGCTTAACTTTTCTGAATGGCAGTTTCCTCAACTCTAAAATGGAAAGAATACCTTCTTCACAGGGTAGATTAAAGGATTAAATAGCATGCATTAAATGCTTAGATCGTATAATGAGCTTTTCAAAGTATGAGTTTGCTTTGTAAACTTTCCCTTGTTTGAATTGCAGTTTTGTTATTTTTTACTTCATACCTATAGCATACGTAGCATTATAGATTAAATGAGCTTTTTTTGATTTGCCCTGGTAATCTAACCATGATGTCGATCAGACAATCTTGTTCTGAGTTCCAAACAAGTCACTTACAAATGATCTACTGGAATGCAAAGGTTTTACTGAAAGGTTGTCAGATGTTACTAAATGTCACGATACCATGAAGTGTTTACTATACCGTGAAATTTACTCCGTTTTAGAATCTGCAGGCAGTTAAAGGTCTAACTATATGCACACAGTTCTATAGTACTCTATAGTACATATTATATATAATAACAAGCCTGATTCTATAGTTACATCCGAATTGTGGTCTCTGCTGCATCTATTATATTTGCATTCATATTCCTGGTAGCTATGAATATAAATCCTTTATTATAAAGGATTTTATCTGAAGACATCTCAGTGTGTCAAGTGTTGAGGGCTCCAACTTGTAACCTAATTTTTTGTCATCAAGGTAATGTAAAGATGTCAAATCTTTACATTGTTAAAAGTCATCCAGTGGGTCAAGAACTCAGCAACGATCACCAACAACTACCAAGCTGAAGACATTTATATGTATGGAATAGAATGTATTTACTTCTTGGGTTAGTATAATTTAAAATATTGAGGGCCACCTGGGTGGCTCAGTTCGTTAACCATCCGATTCTTGATATCGGCTCAGGTTGTGATCTCATGGTAGCAGGATCGAGCCCCACGTGGGGCTCTGCACTGAGCCCGGAGCGTGCTCAGGATTCTCTCTCTCCATCTCTTTCTATCCCTGACTCACTCGCGCTCTGTCTCTCAAAATTAAATAAGACAGACATTTGTTTTTAAAAAAATTATTTTATTTTTTAATGTTTATTTACTTTTGAGAGAAGAGTGTGTGTGTGTGTGTGCGCGCGCGCGCGCACAAGCAGAGGAGGGGCAGAGAGAGGAGGACAGATAATCCAAAACGGGCTCTGTGCTGACAGCAGACAGCCCGACGTGGGGCTCGAACTCACAGACCGTGAGATCGGGCCCTGAGCTGAAGTTGGACACTGAACTGACTGAACCACCCAGGCACCTCAATAAAATAAATATTAAAAAAATTGATCTTGAATCACATTAACAAAAAATGTAGCTAAAATGTAAGTGCTATGAGGCAGGTACAAGGAAGATAGTGGGTATAAAACGGTAACATGGCTGTATCTTAAAAACAGTTTCTGAGACCAAAAAGAAGAAGAAAGAAAAAAGAGAATTATAACGGAGTACAATTTATGCAAATTAAACTAGATGCGCACAGAACATCGACACACATTTAACAAAAACACGCAAACTGAAGGATATACATCAAATAAATGAGAATGGTTGCTACAGGGGTAGAGAGGAAATTAAGTGTGGAGAATAGGGAACGACGAAAGGCATGAAAGAATGAACAAACAAAAAAACAAGGCCTTCCAGCATGGTGCGGTGATTAACAGCATGGACTCTGGAACCATCTACCTGGGTTTGAACCCTTGCTGCGCCGCTTACTAGCTATGCGCCCTTGACCAAATCAGTGGCCTCTCTGGAACTTGGCTTTCCCACCTTCAAAATGGGGCTCACCATAGTTCCTACTTCATCTAAAGTTGCCATCTGGGTTCAATGAGTTAACAGTGCCATTTATAAACACTTAGATCAGCTTCTAGCAAAAAGTAAGCGCTCCATGCAGGGTTATTAAATTAAAAAACAAATTAGGTGATGATAATAAATGCAGGAACTGAGGAATCTGAAGAACTCGAACCTCTCCGTCTGGCTGTGACCTGAGGGCCTTTCCTTTGTACAGAAGCGGCCGGCTTAAAATATAGCATGCAATTGTTAGGCCACGGGATTCTAGCTTGATAGGATGAACTCAAGACAACGGTCCGGGAAAGTGACATGGACAGAACCGGGAGCCAGGCGAGGGGTAGTGAGAAGGAGATCCCCGCCCGCCAGGCAAAGATGACCTTTTCCTTTTCCTTTTTTTTTTTCGTAGGAAGTGTATTCTGGTTTTTTTTAATTAAAAATTTGTTTAAAGTCACGATCTCACAGTTCGTAGGTTTAAGCCCCACGCCGGGCTCTGTGCTGACAGTGCGGAGCCTGCTTGCGACTCTCTCTCTCTCCCTGCCCCTCCCCGATTTGTGCTTTCTCTCTCTCTCTCTCCAAATAAATAAACAGACATTAAAAGAAAGAAAGAAAGAAAGAAAGAAAAAGAAAGAAAGAAAGAAAGAAAGAAAGAAAGAAAGAAAGAAAGAAAGAGAAAAAAACTAGCCCAATTTACATCTTTGTCTGTCAGTGCGATCACCATTTTCCTGGTACTCCTGGCCTAAACCTTTGCAGGCAGCGCTGAATAATATTTTTTATTAAAAATATTAGACATTATCGGGAAACCAAAGAAAAAGGAGACTGATTTTTTTTTTCCCTTCAAATGTCAGGTATTATTTCTTTCCTGTATCTAGTAAGTCACCAAGCCCGTCGGTCTCCTTCCACTGAAATGTTTCTTGCATCTAGCCGACCCTGTTTCCATGGTAACCATTATAGTTTGAATTCTCATGACTTGGTTCCCGCATACCAGTCCCTCCTCACTCTAATGTACTTCAGAAACATTCTGTTGCCCACCACAGTGACAAATTCAAGTTAAAAAAAAAAAAATCGATACAAATCAGAAATACAACATTAGGTACTGGCTAGGTCACTCTACGAATAAAAAGCTAACCAAACGCATTTGGGTCCAACACACCTATGGAGAGAAAGTCTCATCCCCAGAAATAGGCACAGAGACAGCAAGAGATCTAAACACCGGCTGAGGTCAACCATAAAACCTTGGTGCTCAATCGATGTTTGTTGGAGACATAAAAGAACAACGGAGATCTGGGGGACGTGGAGGCGGGCTGCTGATGTCAAAAGGGCAACTCGGTGCATTTGCTGTAAAAGCAGCCGGAGTTCAGGAAACTTGTGGCGCTGCTGAGGGTTCAGAGCAAAGCAGGGGAAACTCGACAGTAGGAAGAGGCCCGAATCGGGTCGTAACTCTGGGTAGGAACTTTGTTACCAACAGCCTGGGACTGTCGGCCTTGTGGGGAGAATCAAGCAGGGCCTGCTTATCTGGGAGACTCCAGACACAAAACACCTCGGGACACACCGCTTATCCTCTGTCCCTGCTGCTGAAAACGTCATCAATTTTCAAATGGCTGACAACGAGGAAAGAACATGCTCATAAAAAATGACTCAAGTCAGGGTGGTTGGGGAGGCGAGGCAATAGTTTTCTCCATGTTCCAGTCTTCCCATAACAAATGTTATATTGCCTCTACAATTTTTTTTGAGATTTTATTTTTAAGTAATCTCTACACCCAACGTGGGGCTCGAACGTACAACCCCGAGGTCAAGAGTCACATGCCCCACCGTCTGAGCCAGCCAGGCGCCCCTGCTTGTACAATTTAAAACTTGAGGGGCGCCTGGGTGGCTCAGTTACGCAACCGACTAAGACGGTGCTGACAGCTCAGAGCCTGGAGCCTGCTTCAAATTCTGTGTCCCCCTCTCTCTCTTGCCCCTCCTCCGCTCATGCTCGCTTGCTCTCTCTCTCTCTCTGCCTCAAAAATAAGTAAACATTAGAAACAATTAAAAAAAAAGACCTCTACTTAAGATTTTGAGGGTTGGGGGAGGACAAAACAGGCAAAGGTAGTTCGAGGGTACAAATTGCTAGTCAGAAAATAAGTAAGTCCTAGAGATGTCATGTACAGCCTGGTGACTGTGGTTAATAATACTCTATTGCATACGTGAAAGTTGCTAAGACAGAAGATGTTAAAAGTTCTTACCATAAGAAAAAACTTACAACGGTGTGGTAATGGATGTTACCTAGGTTTATCGCGATCATTTTGCAACATACACAAATATCACATCATTGTGTTTTACACCCGAAGCCCATATAATGTTATACGTCAATAACGCCTCAGTAGAAAGATTTCATTTTAAAAAAAAAAGGGATGTGAGGGACACCTGGGGTAGCTCACTTGGTCGAGCGTCTGACTCTTGATTTTGGCTCGGGTCATGATCCCAGGGTTGCGGGATCGAGCCCCATGTTTGCGGGATCGAGCCCCATGTTGGGCTCCACACTGAGCGTGGGAGCCTGCTTGAGATACTCTCTCCCTCTCCCTGCCTCTGTCTCTCTGTTCCCCTCCCCTGCTCGCATTCACGCTCAAATAAAAAACAATAAATCAATCCATAAGTAAGTAGATAAATAAATAAAGGGATACGCATGTATAAAACCCACTCATTTCACTTGAAAAGGTGCACAAGCTTTTTTACATATGAAATAATATGACGTTACACAATTTAAATTGTCTTACTTTCAAACAGTGCTTAAAGCTGTACGATGGGTATCTATCGGACCCTTCTCCGCTTTCAACGCGCCTCTTACAAAAGACAATGGCTTTTTCATACAAGAACAGATGCCGCTGCATTGGTTTGAATCTAGCAAAATCCTTCATTTTTGTAGCACCTTTCTTGTGTCCAGTCCAAACACTGAATGCTCCCTGCATTACCATCTTGCCCAGTTCATTTAAGTTTCCCTATGAAGGAAAATCAACACTCATCAGTACAAGGTGGAGCTACATTCGGGCCTCTGACGTCAACGTCGTACTGTGTAGGTCGAGCTACTAAATTCCTGCAACACAATTTGTACGGTCTTTAAAATTTCATTCATCACAACTTTACATGAAAACGCGCCATGTGTCACACGGGTACATAATTAGGGCGGGGACAAGAGACAGAAGACAGCTCCTTTTCCCTGGCTTCCTGTCTCCATGTGGATGTATTTAGGGTAGGCCCCCACCCCCCACCCATCTTCTCCTCAGTCCTGATTGGCAATTGACATCTACCGGTCCTGGGATCCCCACTAGGCAGAGCTAAGTCTAAAGACTTGATTTTTTTTCTTCCGTATCTATCTGGGACTATGCGAGCAGCAGTTCCGGGACAATACATCTCCTTAGAAGACCGAAACATTCCTTCAAACAAGATCTCCCATTCTTCGGCTCTTTTTTATTTCTCAGTTGGTTCCAGGTGGCAACGAAGAAAGAGATCTGAACTTGCTTACCCACAAAACTGCGACAATCGTTACAATTTACTTACAATATAGCCATTTATTGCGATCTGATGCATGGAGTCATTAACTGACTTCAGTAAATCCAGCATCGTGTCCAGAGCCTCCTTTAATTGTTCAGTCCCTTGGCAGCCGTTGCTATATTTCAGCAGCTCCTGTGATTAGAAGTCAAAAATTAATATTGGGCAGATATTAATAGCGGGAGAAAATGAATACATTTCTGGCTAACATGCTTTCAAGGAGGAGTCCACAGATAATGTCATTTTGTGAGTAATACCTTTCATTTGCTATCCGTCCCATTAGTACTATATTTTAAAAACTGTGTCAAAATTTGGGAAGAAATGGAATAGTGACTAAACGGCATCGAGTCAAGGGCACTCGCCGCTCTTGAAGCTGCAGAAAAACAGCTATTAGGACCCACTAGAGATTTATGTTTAAAGTAATCACACTTTTCTGGCCTTCGACATACAACAATTTGTGTTATTCATTTTGCCTCGACCACAGAACACCGTGAAAACATACTGTCAAATAAGCTCGGTGCTTACACTTAACACAACATTTTTGTAACCTGAATTTCAACGTGACACGAGGGGTGAGCCTCCTCCAATTTTCATCAAGAAGGCTGCTACGAAATACTGTCTTGTGTGTTTAGTTCTTCTCAACCATAGTAAAAAGATTGGGGCGCCTGGGTGGCTCAGTCAGTTAAGCGTCCAACTTCGGCTCAGGTCATGATCTCGTGGTCCGTGAGTTCGAGCCCCGCGTGGGGCTCTGTGCCGACAGCTCAGAGCCTGGAGCCTGCTTCGGATTCTGTCTCCCTCTCTCTCTCTCTGCCTCTCCCCTGCTCGCTTGCTCTTGCGGTCGCTTGCGCTCTCTCTCGAAAATAAACATTAGGGGCACCTGGATGGCTCAGTCAGTTAAGTATCCAACCCTTGATCTCGATTTGGGTCATGATCTCAGAGTTCATGGGTTTAAGCCCCGCATGGGGCTCTGAGCTGACAGCTCAGAGCCTGGAGCCTGCTTCACATTTTTTGTCTCACTCTCTCTCTGCCCCTCCCCCGCTCATGCTCTGTCTCTTTCTCTCTCTCTCTCAAATAAATAAACATTAAAAACCTGTTTTTAAATAGTAAAAGTTCGGCATTACACATACATCAACGTAACTGGTATGGATAATTAACTCACTATAAAGACTCCAGACAGCCTCAGATTACATCTATGCGTCGGGCACTTTAAGGGCCACAGTGAACCCAGGCCCTGAGCCTACCTATTCCTGGTGCTTCCTAGTCACCTGCTTCCTTTTTCATGGCTTTGATACATTTGACCCACAGAGGGGAGGGGAGGGGAGGGGAGGGGAGGGGAGGGGAGGGGAGGGGAGGGGAGGGGAGGGGAGGGAAGGGAAGGGAAGGGAGGAAGAAAGAAAGAAAGAAAGAAAGAAAGAAAGAAAGAAAGAAAGAAAGAAAGAAAGAAAGAAAGAAAGGCTTTATGTAATTACCTTTAACAGTAACTGATACTTAGTGATTCGTTGCACGGGTTTGAGTAAATAGGAATCCAGACCAAGCCTGTGTTTTAATTTTCTTTGACATTCCTGTCATTAAAATATAATTATCAATGAATTTAAGACATGCACCCATGAAAATACCAAGCATTCACTGATTAGACCCAATGCATGCAGGTTTCTTACATCTCAAGGGAAATTTACCAGGAAAACCACTGTTACATATGGTGTGGAAATTATAAGCAGCGGTATACACAAAAAAACCACTGTAAATGTTGCCTTAAGGATTTGAGAGGTATAAAATGCCAAGATTTCAAATACTAATAAGTTTTTACATAAAATTTGCATTGATGTGGAATGCCTAAAAGATGAGAAAGCAATGAATGACCATAGATGAACATGATTAAACATGAAACATGACTAAAAAATGTACGTAAGAAAATTTTTAAAGGGCTCAGCTGCACAGGTCAAGGCCAAGAAAAGAAACAGGTTGTACTGAATATAAATCAAACTGGGTATGAGGAGAGGTTTTTTGAACACCACAAGAAAAATGGAGACCTCATCAACTGGTGCTATATTTCATCTGATTATTGGCTCACTGCCACTATAAATATGAGGGTCATGCCTTTGGGTCCTGGGAACATCGTAGGGTCCCTAACTAGGGCGAGATGGGGCTGATTTGGATGAAATGTACATGTAAGCAGTACAGAACACAGAGAGAGTAGGAGAGGCTATATACGTGTAAGATCTGGGACCTGCCTCTGAATATAGATAAAAACCAATATACAATCTAATTCACACAGTTAGCAGCTTATGGTTAAAGATGATGGACCGATACATGCATTTAGCTCCCCTTACTCATGAAACCCAACTGAAATGATTAAAAAGGTAATTTTTACAAGGCAAAACCCAAAGTTACAAAGATGGGAGAGGAAAAACACATCAACCAAATATGGAAACTGAACGCCAAAGTGATAACGTTAGACAACTGTGCACGCTAGAGAAACGTGACTCTCAAGTTGGCAGAGTTTTTGGAAAAGCCAAGGAACAAGTCAGTTTATGTTATAGAACACCTTCCCCCCGCTTCCACAAAGACTCCAGAATTACAGACATCAAGGACCTCTGAAAGGGGGGAAATGAAGGTCAGGTTTCAAAAAATGTGGTTGTTGAAAGTCTGCTTAAGAAGTAAGTAGAGGGGCACCCGGGTGGCTCAGTCGGTTAAGCGTCCGACGCCTGATTTCTGCTCGGGTCATGATCTCACAGTTCGTGGGTTTGAGCCCTGCATCAGGCTGTGCACTGACAGTGCGGCTCCTGCTGGGGTTCTCTCTTTACCCGTCCCCTGCTTGCTCGTACTCTCTCAAAAATCAATAAACTTAAAAAAAAAAAAGTACATCGAGATACTGGGGTGCCTTAGTGACTCAGTCAGCTAAGCGTCCAAGCCTTGATTTGGGGCTCAGGTCATGACCCCAGATTCATGGGATCAAGCCCGGCATTGGGCTCTAGGCCAAGCATGGAGTCTCCTTAAGATTCTCTCTCACCTTCTACCCCTCCCGCCGCTCGCACATGCTCTAAAAAAAAAAAAAACAAATAAATAAATAAATAAATCTATACCTTTAAAAAAAAAAAAAAGTAGACACTAACACACATTGGTGCGAGTGTGCAGTGATCAGGACATCACACACTGCTGGCCGCGATGTAAAATGGTGCAGCAACTTGGGAAAACAATCCAACAGTTCTTCAAAAAGCTAGAGAGAGTTACCAAATGACCCAGCAATTTCATACCCAGGTACATGGCCAAGAGAAATGAAAACATATGTCCACAGAAAAACTTGTACATAAGAGGTGGAAAAGAACCAAATTACCATCAACTGATGAATGGGTACACTGAATGTGGAATACCCAGATAGTGGAAAGAAGAACTCATATCTGCCACCACATGGATGAACCCTGAAAACATCATGCCAAGTGAAATCAGCAAAACACAAAAGATCACATATTTTATGATTCCATTTATATGAAATGTTTAGAACAGGCAAATCTAGAAAGACAGAAAGTAGCTTACCAATCACAGAAGGCTGTTGGATGGGGGGGCGGGCAGGGAACAGGAGGTAATTACTAAAAAGGTATGGGGGGGGTTGTTTTTTTTTTGTTTTTGGAGTCATGAAATTGTTCTTAAACTGATTGTAGCGATGGTTGCCCAACATTGTGGACACAGTAAAACTACTTAATTACACATTTGAAAAGGCTGAATTTTATGGAACTTTAATTACATCTCAATAAAGTGGTTACCCCCAAAATTAAATGAGCAGAAAAGTTAAAAAAAAAAAAAAAGGAGAGAAGGCTCAGAGAACCATGCCACCTTGCACAACTAGGTGGATGCCTGTCCCATCGCATAGCAGGAGAATGGATGTTTACCTGACAAAAGTAAAATGGAAGGCCTATGAACTAGGGAATATCTGATCCAGTTGAAGACAGAGTACCATATTGAAAGCAAAGAGATTACTTGACTATTTATGTACCAAATTAAATACTCTCAGCGTTTTCACCTAAGGTGGCTACCAGATCCTTATTCACCAGGTAGTAGACTTAGGAATCTAACCAGCTTGAGAAAGATACAGGTGTGGGGATCCCCTCAAGGAAACACCTTGACACAAATCACTCAATAGTGAGGACCATGGTCAATAAATCCACATATGTGCAGGAAAATTCCAGCGAGCTTTGCATTCTAGTGCTTACTCTCAAGGTAAGTGGCCAAACAAGTGTCACCAGACATTTGTGGGAAGTATCGAATATGAGTGACAGGAACAAAACGAAGAAAAAGAAAAAACAAAAGCAATCTGAAGACAGCAGAAATTATGCAAGGAGAAGAAAACTAGTTTTAAAAGGAAAATGTATTCTTATTACTCTCATAAAGATAAGTGAAGATACTGAATTCATGAAATGAAAACAGGGTTCTATTGAAAGGAACATTGAGGGAACAAAGAAGGGTAGAGGCTCTACAAAATTAAAAATATAATGGCAGACACAAAACTCTCAATAAAAGGACTGAAAGACAAATTCCAAAAAATAGAGCAAGACAGCCAGAAAATAAAAAGAAAAGATCAGAGAATTAGAGGAATGGTCGAGAATGTCCAACATCTGTACAACAAAAATTCCAGAAAGACAGAATGGAAAAATTGTGCAGAGAAAATCAAAGAAAAAAATCCAAGTAAATTTGGACAAGAGGCTCCAAATTCAAAGGGATCGCCACAAGACTAACATAATGGATGAAAATAGTGCCAATGTCATGGCACTATTTGTGAAATTTCAGAACTCCAAAGATACAAATGTTCCCATGAGCTTTCAGAGAGAAGACAAAAATAGGTTACACACAAAGGATGGAAAATCAAAATGGTGGGGCACCTGATAGCTCAGTCGGTTAAGCATCTGACTCTTGATTTCAGTTCAGGTCATGATATCATAGTCATGAGAGCGAGCTCTGCATGGGGCATGGAGCCCACTTAAGATTCTCTCTCTCCCTCTCCCTCTGCTGCTAGCCCACTTGTGCTCACTTGTGTGTGTGCATGCTCTCTCTCTCTCTCTCTCTCTCTCTCTCTCTCTCTCTCTCAAGAAAATAAATAAATAAAAATAGCATCAGATTTCTTAACAGCAACACTGGAAGCCAGAAAACAGTGTAGCAAATACCTTTAAAATTCTGAGGAAAATTATTTCTTACTTACTGGGTATAGACTTCTATACCCAGCCAAGCTAGCAATTAAGTGTTAGGGTAGATACACTCAAGACATTTGTAGACATGCAAGTTCTCAAAACTTTTACCTCCCAGTAGACATACAAGCTCTCAAAACTTTTACCTCCCAGGCACACTTTCTCAGTAAAACTGCTGGAGGATATGTTCTACAAAACAAGTGAGTGAAACAAGGAAAAAATATGGCACCTAGGAAACAGGAGAGCCTACGCAAGAGACCATGAACAGAATCCCAAAAGTTATATTCAACAAGATCCCAGGTTGACAGCTGTGCAACAGGTCTAGTGAGCCTTGATGAGCAGATCAAAAAAGTCCAGGAGAGATTAATTCAAAATGAAATTCAGAGAAAAAAGAATATGTTTAAATGTACTACGAAGAAATTTATGTAACTCTCTTAACTCAGAGAGTCTATGGGTAGGTAGAATAGGGAAAAGTATCTAAAAAATTAAGGAAGTAAAAAAGACAATTGCAGGGGGAAAAAAGGGATGGAAAAGCAACCATCTTATACTGGAGGATTCGTCTGAACATAGGAATTACCTAGTCTTACTAATTTACCACTGTATCTGTATAACTAAACTTATAACCATATTGGATGTTTTGGAGGAAAAGGAGTATGTGTATGTATCCGATGGTGAGGCAGGGGCAGTGAAAGAGGGCTAAAGTAGCGATATAAATGTTATTCGCCAACATGGAAGTAAATATCAAAGGAAGCGGCTGAAAGAACCGAAAGTGGTTGCCTCTGGGAAGCAGCATACAGATTTGTGCGCATGTGCGCACGCGTGTGCACGTGCACATCGTGTGGCAGGGTCAAATTGTTCTTTGAGCTATCTGTATTATATACAACTCACAGTAGGAATGGATTCATAAATAAGAACTATCCCAGTGTCTTCCGGAAAGAGTATATCCAATACCTGAATAATTACTATACCTGGAAAAAGGCGCATTCTGAATACTTCTTCCAAATTGCCTCTGATCTGGGTTTATTCTGACAGTATTTTGCATACATCTGAAAATCATCTTTCTGTGATAAAAAGCACATTCAAACGTATTATCAATCTGTGAACATGTACTGTTCTTATCAAGAAAGGCTGAGCTAGAATGAGTAGAGCCAAGCATGACATGTAGCCTAAAGGGCCTGCCACACTGGCAGTAAGTCAGGATCCCTCTCTGGAATCCAAGAAAAACAGGCCCACCAGACTGGGCAGAGGAACACATAAGTATCTCAGTAATCTCACCACCTCCACTTACCAAGTTGGAGAGCTAGGGAAAAGCCTTCTCCGACTGAACTATACAAATAGATGAATTTGTTCACAGCTGTAAGCCAAGAGGGTACCAAGGAACACGCCGTCTCCATGTCACCAGCCTCTCAGTTCCCTAGTGAATGAACTTGTGGCTAACTTCCAAGTCCCTTGGCTTGTCACTGGGATATCATCATTGTACCATGACCCCGCTGGGTGTGTGACCATGCTATTCTCTCCCCCTGGAATCGTCTTTCCTGGACCCTCATCTAATGGGCTACCTCCTAGTCACTCTCTAACTCCCACCTCATGAGTCATCTCTTCTGGAAAGCCATCCTTTATAGCTCCAATCTATGTCAGATACCCCTCTTCTTGGCTCTTACGGGATCTTTCGTATATCCCCGATATAGCACAACTCACACTGTATACAATGATTTTCCCCCTGTTCTTCTCTGTGAATATAGTCTTGGTCAAATATAAAATCTCCAGCGAGCAGCACAGACATTAAGTACTATATGAGCCCGAAGGAAAAAGACTGGTGTTGCTTAGGGAAGTCAGGGAAGAATCTGGCTACCATTTAAATATGTTTAAAGTCCGAATATATTGAGAGAGGTAAGGACAAACAGTTTTTTCTTAACCATATCATATTCTGAGTCCATTAACGCTTTCTGGGATAAGACATCTCTTTGGAAGCTTTCAATGATCACCGTTATCAAATTGACTCTCAAATCAAGATGGAACTGATTTTTCAGGAAGAGGAGGAAGTAGATAAGTAGATAAGCAGAGAATATTCTAAGGAAAATTCTAATGGAGGAGAGTATGATTACAAAGCTTGGGAAGTCCATTGTGCTAAGTATTCTCTTGGGATGTGGAGAAATGAGCCTCCCTGAATGATCTCATAGAATAAAAAGAACAGACAGCCCTCTGTTTCGCAAAGTCCCCATGATAGATGCCCTGGTGTCTGAAAGCCAGACTACTCTTGATTCTAAGACTTTACATGCATTAGAGGGGAATACCAAGGCATCTCTTAGGCTAAAAATTAACCAATCCAAGAATGGTTGAGCTAAGATGATTCCTACTCTCACATCTTCATAGCCAGGCTGGTCCCTGGACTCCTGGGATCACCCAGAGGTCAGTGGGCACAAGCTGAGCCATTGAAGCGTCTGATTCCGTCAGTCTGTGTAACAAAACTGGGTTTACCATTAAATACCTGCTGGAGTGATGGGTCTCGTCCCAAAACATAAAGACATAAAAAACAATGCCTACTTTGTCTCTAAATCCGATCCTACACAACGAGCTGCTATTTTAGTGGCCCATATTTATATATTTTTAAATAATAATTAACAAACCCTTTCGAGGAAACAAGGTCCCACTCTCTCTGGAGCGTCAACGCAATTTTCCAGACTGCTCAAGAAAATGCTGTGAAAATGTCAGAGGAAAAAAAAAAAACACGATATAATTTTACATCAAATACAGTAAATTAGTCAACAGCCCTTTAAATAATACGATGCCAAAGAAACATTCAATTCGGCAATTACATACTCGTTATGGAATTCATAGATTTCTGCCATATTTCCAAAGAGGACATCCTTTTTATTTCTCAGGAGAGGTGGCATAAGATCAAACATCTCAGGATTATCCATCTCCGCTCTGTAGCCCTACCCAAAATAAATACATTTGTTCATTTAAAACACGTTCACCGTAATACTCGGTTGGGCCACCAAAGGGTATAGCTACAACAGAAATGTGTACAGCGAGACTCCTGGGTGAAAGCTGTTTGTCACTCCAACAATCAAATCTTCCAGTACCCGAAGTTACCCATTTACAAAAAATTGACGTTTTCAGAAAGCCAGACAAGGAAATCATCGTTGCCCGCTCAGGGCGTAGAACAAAGTGACTCTCTTGGCCTTCGGGGTAGCTGATGGTATAGGAAACAAACTAGAAATCAAGCAGGAAAAACTGTATTACAGGTCATTAAACCTCTCCTTAAGCTGCCAGTAAGTGTGTGGGTTTTTAGAGCAAATTAATATTATGACAGGTGTGTCAAATGAATGGTTTTCTTTTACCTTTAACTCTTTCCAGCACCGTTTCTACACAGCACAATTCTCACTACTGAGGGAGAACCCGAATACGCACATTTAACGCATGGGCAGCCTCAAACAATGGGAGAGACACCTACTGCTGGCACGTGACAAGGAAGGAAAGAGACAGAGAAGACTGTCCTCAGTACTTCCTAATGAATGTAGCAGGGAGAGCACTGGGGCGAAGGTGGGAAAATAGAATTTGAGTCACTTACCAACAAAACAGTAAACAGCTCGTGAACATAGACCCTCTCTGTCTGTATCAGCTCATTTAGGACGTGGCTAAAGCGAAAAGACAATATTTATCAGTTATTTTGTTGCCTTGGAATTATGATCTTTCAATCGTTATCATCATAAATTGTCTAAGGTAAAAATTGTTAACACCTAGGAACTACCAATGGTTTTGGCTTTGTCATCAAAATACGGAGTGAATCGGAGAGTCTCTAGAATAAATATCACCCACAAGACGCTTTAAAATATATTGAAAACAGAAAATAAAATATATTGAAAACAGGGGCGGGCACCTGGGTGGCTCAGTTGGTTAAGCTTCCAACTTCAGCTCAAGTAATAATCTCATAGTTCGGGAGTTCGAGCCCCGCATCGGGCTCGGTGCTGACCGATCAGAGCCTGAAGCCTGCTTCGGATAGTCTCCCTCTCTCTCTGTCCGTCCGTCCATCCCTCCCTCTCCCTCTCCCTCTCCCTCTCCCTCTCTCTCTCTCTCTCTCCCCCCCCCCCCGCCCAAATAAATAAACATTAAAAAAATTAAAGAATAGGGGCGCCTGGGTGGCGCAGTCGGTTAAGCGTCCGACTTCAGCCAGGTCACGATCTCGCGGTCCGGGAGTTCGAGCCCCACGTCGGGCTCTGGGCTGATGGCTCAGAGCCTGGAGCCTGTTTCCGATTCTGTGTCTCCCTCTCTCTCGGCCCCTCCCCCGTTCATGCTCTGTCTCTCTCTGTCCCAAAAATAAATAAACGTTGAAAAAAAAAATTAAAAAAAATTAAAGAATAAAAATAAAATATATTTAAAACAAAGGAAAGGGGACTCAGGACTTATTTTTCAAAATGAAAAAAAAAGCCCACTTTATTTCTATCTCACTAAGCTTAAGAATCAATTTATTAAAAACTCAAAAATCTATTCCTAAAACTTTGGTTTATTTGTTGTGGGGGGTAGGGAAAAACACAGTTTCTCTTTCTCCCTCTCCAAAAACATAATGACATTAACATTTAATGTCCAATTTTCCCCTTTCCCAGTAATGTTCTGAAATTTTCCAAGACCTGAAATGGATTTATTTTACTGGTTTTCCTAAATATAGATCATATTTAAACCTTAGTAATTTTGATCTCTTTAAAATAAAATACATTCTTCTTCCAATGTGATTTCTAGTTGACACTTTTTTTTTTAAGAGAGGGAGAGGGAGAGGGAGAGACAGACAGACAGACAGACAGAGAATCCTAAGCAGGCTCTACGCTCAGCAAGGAGTCCAACACAGGGCTTGACCCCAAAACCCTGGGATCATGACCTGAGCCGAAATTAAGAGCTGGATGCTCAACTGACTGAGCCACCCAGGCAACTCAATACCATATTTAAAATCCATTTCCTGGGGCCCCTGGGTGGCTCAGTTGGTTGAGCGTCCAACTTCAGCTCAGGTCATGACCTCCTGGTCCATAAGTTCAAGCCCTGCATCGGGCTCTGTACAGACAGCTCAGAGCCCGGAGCCTGCTTCAGAATCTGTGTCTCTGTCTCTCACTGCTCCTCCTCTGCTCATGCTTTGTCTCTCTCTCTCACTTTCTCTCTCAAAAATAAATAAACATTAACAAAATAAGACATAAATAATAAATAAAATTCATTTCCTCACTCTCCAATACAGGTAACACATTTAACTTCTACCTTTGCCTTTCTTTTATTTTTACATTTATAAGCATTATTTATCTGAATATGTATCGCCACACAACTCTAGGATATAAAATTTTAAAGGTGAATCTTCTTCTTTTGTTTTAATTTTTTTTTAATTTTTTTTTCAACGTTTATTTATTTTTGGGACAGAGAGAGACAGAGCATGAACGGGGGAGGGGCAGAGAGAGAGGGAGACACAGAATCGGAAACAGGCTCCAGGCTCCGAGCCATCAGCCCAGAGCCCGACGCGGGGCTCGAACTCCCGGACCGCGAGATCGTGACCTGGCTAAAGTCGGACGCTTAACCAACTGCGCCACCCAGACGCCCCTGTTTTAATTTTTTTAACGTTTATTTATTTTTGAGAGAGAGAGAGAGAGACAGAGCACAAGCTGGGGAGGGGCACAGAGAGGGCGAGACACGGAATCAGAAGCAGGCTCCAGGCTCTAAGCTGTCCGCACAGAGCCCGATGCGGGGCTGGAACTCACAAACCGCGAGATCGTGATCTGAGCCAAAGTCGGATGCTCCAACCCACTGAGCCGCCCAGGCACCCCCCCAAAAGGTGAATATTCTTATGTCTAAAATAGTAACGTTATAAAAGTGAGCACGCTATTTTTAACATCTCTAAAATAACACTGTATATCTAAATAATCCTTGTAGTTTTTGAAACAGCGACTGTCCCGTTCCCTGTCATCTCTTTTACAATAGAGGAGATGAAGAATCTAGAAAACTCTGGCTAATTTTCAAGTCACACAAACAGAGCACATTCGCCTTGACCACTGAATCAGAGATTCCTACTGGTAGATGCGTATAGAAGTGTATGTCAATAAAGAAACGATACTTCTGTAAAATATCCAAGCTATTGTCATTGTCCAGACTGGAGGATTGACGAGAATTTCTCTGCTCCTGACAATCATGCACCACTTCGATCTGAAATGATGAAAATAAGACTTAAATTAGCATCTATGTACGTATAGTTCCTCTTGAAGGAAATCTAGTTCAAACTAAGTTTTCTCTAGGTCCTAACTGTGTACATAACTTGAAAAATAACACTAGGATTTTTTTTTCAGATTTAAGATGCTAATTAGAATTTATTTTACACATTAATGTTTTATTTGGCACTTTGGGGAAGTGAGGTTAATTTATAAAACGTTGAATTTCCAGATAACTCAAGTTTATTTACTGAAGAAAAAACCCAGCTTTGTAACCTTAATGATTTTTAATGGAAGCCTTTCTAGGAAATATTACATGAATCCTGGAGTCCTTTAATCAAGGATACACAACATCATTGACTCTCTTTCCAATGATCCAGTGGTATCATCAGGAACATGAATGATGTGATAAAATCCAAGGATAACACTCTGGGGCTAATAACACGTGGGTAACTATTCTTTCTTAAAATGGCCGTAACTTGTTTATTTCTGTCTCTGCTCTCTGCCCCATGTCAGTTTTTGCTACAGGTGATTTCTCTGACCCTAAACGACGATCTTATTTCGAAGATTCTACAGTCCTTGAAGAATATCCGATGGAAAAAGAGACAATCTCTTTAACAAATGGCACTGGGAGAACTGGACAGCCACATGCAGAAGAATGAAACTAGACCACTGTCTTACACCATTCACAAAAATAAACTCAAAATGGATGAAGGACCTGAATGGGAGACAGGAAGCCATCAAAACCCTAGAGGAGAAAGCAGGAAAAAACCTCTCTGACCTCAGCCGCAGCAATTTCTTACATGAGACATCTCCAAAGGCAAGGGAATTAAAAGCAAAAATGAACTACTGGGACCTCATCAAGATAAAAAGCTTCTGCACTGCAAAGGAAACAATCCACAAAACTAAAAGGCAACTGACGGAATGGGAAAAGATATTTGCAAATGACATATCGGATAAAGGGCTAGTATCCAAAATCTATAAAGAGCTCACCAAACTCCACACCCGAAAAACAAATAATCCAGTGAAGAGATGGGCAGAAGACATGAATAGACACTTCTCTAAAGAAGACATCCAGATGGCCAACAGGCACATGAAAAGATGCTCTACGTCGCTCCTCATCAGGGAAATACAAATCAAAACCACACTGAGATACCACCTCACGCCAGTCAGAGTGGCTAAAATGAACACATCAGGAGACTCTAGATGCTGGAGAGGATGTGGAGAAATGGGAACCCTCTTGCCCTGTTGGTGGGAACGCAAACTGGGGCAGCCACTCTGGAAAACAGTGTGGAGGCTCCTCAAAAAATTAAAAACAGATCTACCCTATGACCCAGCAATAGCACTGCTAGGAATTTACACAAGAGATCCAGGAGTGCTGATGCAGAGGGGCACTTGTACCCCAATGTTTACAGCAGCACTTTCAACAATAGCCAAATGATGGAAAGAGCCTAAATGTCCATCACCCGATGAATGGATAAAGAAATTGTGGTTTATATACACAATGGAATACTACGTGGCAATGAGAAAGAATGAAATCTGGCTTTTGTAGCAATGTGGATGGGACTGGAGAGTGTTACACTAGGGAAATAAGTCACACAGAGAAAGACAGATACCATATGTTTTCACTCTTATGTGGATCCTGAGAAACCTAACAGGAGACCATGGGCGAGGGGAAGGAAAAAAAAAAAAAACATTAGAGAGGGAGGGAGGCAAACCACAGAAACTGAGAATAAACTGAGGGCTGATGGGGGCTGGGAGGAAGGGGAAAGTGGGTGATGGGCATGGTGGAGGGCACCTGTGGGGATGGGCACTGGGTGTTGTATGGAGACGAATTTGACAATAAGCTTCTTATTAAAAAAAATCAATAAAAGTAATGTTAGTTTCAAAAAAAAAAAAAAAAGACTCTACAGTCCTTGGACTGGCCCAGTGAGTCAACTACAGGAGCTCCACGGTGGCTATTTGTTCTTCAGAAGCATCAGAAGTATCTTCCAGGGATCCTGGCTGTACGGGACTTTTGAGCTTGCAAAAATCTCTGAACTCCACGTAAATGTAGCGCTAGAACCCAAAAATGAAGTACAAGATCTCGCGGCTAAAAAGCATTTCCACAAAATATGACAAATCCATGTGGAAAGGAACAAACACCTATCGACTACTTCCTATATATTCCTATCTATTGTGCATATATTGTATCCATTCCCCGCCCCCAGCAATTTACCAAGCTACGGCACACTTATCCTCATTTTATATACGGGAAAACTGAGGCTCAGGGGTATAGCAACAGGGCCAAGGTCACATACCTAATAAGTGATGAAAGAGTCAAGCCTGTGATGTGTCACCATTATGCTCCCTCTTCAAGACTACGGTTTGATTTACTCTATCTGAATGTATTAACTGTTACCATTTTCATACACTGAGACTGAAAATACCATGTACGTCACTCATCAGATAGGTAAGCATCATTTACTCCTAACAGGTTTCTGTTCCAAGGTTGGAAAGTTTTGAAACGTAACTTTATACCTTTAAATGCCTAAGGATTGTGCAAAATGGCTAGAATTGGAAGAAGGTGTGCCTTCTGGAACTGGGTCCACCAGCTAGAAATCTCACCAAGAAAATGTACAGAGCCACGGCCTATTTACTCCCTGAGATATGCAAATAAAAAGATCCACATAGAGGAATGTTAAGGTGTCACGAGAGGAACGTGGAACCGTAAGACACGTAAGATGAGGGAATTTGGCATTCAGTCCGTTTCTCTCTTGAAAACACAAGCCGCGACCACACAACGTGATAGCCAGGCATGGTATATCAGTATAGGCCATTCGCTGGCCTAATAATGGCGTTGGACACTTCGAACACTACCGTATGCCACGCATCATTGGAAATACTTCCCAAATATTGTCTCATTTTTACACTAACTCTATGATGAGGGTGTTCTATTATCCCCATTTTATAGATAAAGAACGGGAGTGTGAGAGCATTTACCCGAGGTCATACAGCCAGTGACTGTCAGAGTTGGGATGAAAACCCAGGTAGTCTCTACAATTGCTCAATAATCCGTATCACTGCTATACTGCCTCTCGGAGATAGATGTTCTTGTCCTTACTGACCATCAAGAAGACACAAGGAAAATGTAGGGCCCTACAGTTATGACGAAGCTACTCTCTGCAGGTACCAGAATATCATGGGTAACTGAGAAGGAATCTCGTCTCTATCAAGAAATGAACAGATGTGTGTTTTTTGAGCCCCGAGTATGGACCATTAGAACCTGTCCTCTGTCCGTGTTCCCTACTTATGGGAATGTAATCAGTTATGAAAGAAATCTTTTGTAGAAAGGTGCAATACTTATTTAAGTTTATTGAAGTGGCGTGCGGGAAAGAAAAGCTGGGACTTATAGATGCTTTACAGAAACTAGTTCTGAACTTGAGCCAAGACTTAAGAAACCGCTCATACATCTGGGGATATGTCAGTACCGCAATTAGACACAATGCATCAGTAGCAGCTTTTTCTTTTAGATTAAAGAGGCTTTTGAGCACACAATATTGGTTTAGTGGATTAAAAATATGGTTTGAGCCTCCACACCGATTCTGCAACTACAGCAATAAAGCCAATGGTGAATTAATTAATGATATTTACTTTTAAGTTGCTCTGATTTTGTCTCCAACTCTTCTTCCCTGGTAGAAAAATATGAAAGAAGAATTTCAGACCAGAATGAAAATCAACACTTTTAATTAAAATACACGAATGTTTATTCAGCAATTAGAGACATGGGACTATTCCAACTTATTTATACGAGTACTTTTAAATCACGCTACACGAAACAGTTGACTGGTCAGATTTATCTGTAGGATTTCGACTTCTTCTTCAGCATCATCTTGCTATGTGTTCACCCATTCTCTGACTCATCAAGCATTCCCCTGATTGCCAAGTGACCACGAAGAGTTAGTGACATTTATTTGGCACTTACTGCATGCCAGGTACTGTTCTAAGCCCTACACGGCCATTTTGTTCTTTAATCCTCCAATCGACCCTACCCGAAAGGGACGATTTCTATCCCCACTTTGTAGATAAGTATGGTTAGTGTCTTGTCCAGGAAGCAGAGGTGGTATTCAAATGTGCATAGTCCGCGGTCAGAATATATGTTTCTAACAGCTACATAAAACAACAATTCTGAAGCACGGTAAGATGCTAAAACAACACAACTTTGTCAAAATCCGAGCTTTAATCTTTCTGCTCTTCCTGTTTAATCTCTCCTCTGTCCTCTTTTTAAACACGTTGAAAGGAAAGTCATCTGTATTTTTTTTTAAGTTCATTTCTTCGTTTTTAGTAATCTCTACACCCACCGTGGGGCTCAAACTTATGAGCAGAGATCAAGGGTCGTATGCTCTTCCGACTGAGCCAGCCAGGCTCCCCCCTCCTTTTCTTTCTGTTCTGTTTATGATGGGTAAGCCCCTATATTATTAAGCAAGGAGTCCAAACGTCCCTACAAAGCCCAGGGCATGGTCCAAGTGCAAGACTAGGTTGTTATTTGCAGCTAAAAAGGCTGCCACCCACACAGGCTTCATGGATCTCTTCTCTCTATGGAATATACTTTTTGTCCTTTCCTCCTCGGCAGAAACCACTGCAAGGCAACCTCGGGGAAAGGCCGTGCTGTTTTGTTCTCCAAATTTTATACTTCGCTTTCATTATTTAAAAATATATTTTAGGGGCGCCTGGCTGGCTCAGCTAGTAGAGCATGTGACTTGTGATCTCATGGTTGTGTGTTCAAGCCCCATGTTGAGCAGGGAGCCTACTTAAAATATATACAGATGTAGAATGACTGTGCTGTATGCCTGAAACTAAAGTAGCATTGTGTGTCAACTATACTCAAATAAAAAAAAATTTTTTAAATATGTATTTTTTATATACAAGTTTTACATTCATAGCATCAGCTATATCAATATATAAGTTAGACGTAGTGGCACTTACCACATGAAATCAATTTCTCCATGAACACTGATGTCTACCATTTAAAAGACACCTGATCCACAGAGATCCGAACTTATTTATAAAGGTAACTTAGGGAGCCTCTCTAATTAGCTTTACTAATTGATTCCTTGCAACTGCACTAAGAGATGAAAAACGAATATACACAAAACTCATGAGGAATGCATCCTTTTTTTCCTGAAAAGCAACGTAGACAAGTTCATTCTCGCAACAACGTAAACGTACGGTAATACCTTGGCTCGCGAGCATGATTCGTTCCAGAAACATGCTTGTCACCCAAAGCATTCATCTATCAGAGCGAATGTTAAGAACCACTGGCTCAGCTGTCACGCCGCGGTCGGCGTCACGTACTCCTCGTAACGGAGGACATCGCTCGTGCACGAAGGCAAAATTTACGGGAAATGTTTGCTCGTCCGGCAGAACACTCGCGGACTAAGTCACTCGCGATCCGAGGTTTTACTGTATCCCTAAAATTATGGAGCACCTAGGGTACGTGCTAGGTTCTGTGTTTGGTGCTGGGGATGCAAACGTGAACTGAGCACCGTCCCTGTCCTTACAGAGTTTACAGGCTGACAAGAGAGACCGAAAAGAGGCAATTACACAAAAGCCGTGAAGACCCAAAGTGGGGGGTTGTTAGCCCACAGCATGAATACCTAAGCGAACTGGGCGTGGGGCAGGGGGGGTGGGGGGGGGGAAGAGAGGCAGGAAAGAAAAGCTTACCTGAAGAGAATGGACTAGAGACAGGAAATCGGCTGGAAGAAGAGGAGCTAGCAAAGGGGAAAGGGAGAGGGAAGGGACTAGCATCCCAGAGAGAGAAGAGTATTGTAAAATCCAACAGGCAAGACAGGTAGGGGCATCTGGGGAGGCAGGGAGACAGCTGCGGTTGTCAAGGCAACAGATGTTAGCTGGGATTAAGGACGCGGCAGTGAGGGCTAACAGTGGGGTTGGGAAGAAGGTTTGCATGTGGAATCTGACTTGCCTATAGGAAATTCAAGGAGGCGAATTGTAAATGCCACGTCCGAAGCGTGTAGACTAGAGCTACAGGTTTTGCAGCTCAAACCACATGTCACCCCTCACAATGTTCTTCGCTAACTTATACCCTTTGTAGTAAATCGTTAATTCAACAAACACTTATCGCATCCTGCTAGGTGCCAGCACTGCGCTAGGTATGGGATCCTGTCTGACGCAAATTAATAAAAATAAACAAAATCAAACCCCCCCCCAAAAAAACCAGTTTGACGCACTGTATGAAAAACGAACACAACTTGATTGGACCAAATCTTGTATGTTTGGCGTAGCAATGCCTGCAACGTAAATAATGCTTTGATTTCATTTCGAAACCATGATAAATAATGGGTAAAATCACTTATCCATCCATATCATTTATTCGGTAAGCTGCCTTCTTCCTCATAAATACATGAGGCAGTCTTAAGTTGAAGCCGATCTAAGCTGCTCCCAACAGATAGCTGTACTGCGGATGACACCCGAGTCGCTAAAATGAAAGAAACCTTGATTTAACATCGCCGATTGGTTTCCCTGGTTTCTTTTTACGAGCGGTCATTCGATGAAATGGGAGTTTAGAGGCATCATCTACTTTTCATACAGTCGTTTCCCCAGGTAAGTTGAACGCTAAGAGAATAACGGATGCGTGTTATGAAAAACGGGAGAAAGTTAATTGCCGGCAACATTCAAGAATAAATTGCTGCTGGCTTTAGACGTCAAACTGGTTTTTCACGTGTGCACAAACTCAGAAAATGGACCGAAGTAATAAAGATGAGTACCTTTTGAAAAAAGTTTACATGCTTGAAAGAAAGAGTATCCAACGCCCACTGCAGGACAAAAAAAAAAAAAAAAAAAAAAAGTGTAATGGCATCAAATGAGACTATCAGAAAGAAAAAATAAATAAAACAGAATGGAAGAGATTGTCTCGTTGCAACCCTTTGAAGGCAGCAGGCGTTATTGTTCCTGTTTTACATACAAGGAAACTGAGGCTGAAGAACGTGCAGCGAACAGCCCGAGGTCACACAGCCAGGAAACAGAGCCCGAAGTCTAACTGAGGTCTGTCTTCTGCTAAGGAATATCAACGTATTCTATTTTTATTCTCCTAGCGGTAGATGCTTATGCCCTTATTGGTTTTTGGGTTTTTTTTTTTTTTTTTGGTTTTTTGGTTTTGTTCTGTTTTTTTTTGCCCAGTATCTTCTTAGTCGACATTATTCATGTGTGAGTATATTTTTATATTTAATAACCATGAGCTACATAGCTTTCATCATCTTAGCTTAGTTACATGCCTACATCACCTCTTTCTCAGATGATCCATGCTGGGACTGCCCTGGGTTTTTATACTCCTTCAAGCTTTCTCTGCATTTCAAAGCATTTCGTACATATATTAATGAAATCTGTGATCCTCTCAGATTAGACAGACCGAATTTAGTCCCATGTTCACCCATTCAACTAACTTAGGGCCCCAAAGGCCAAATTATTCTCCCCAGAGGTCGCGCAAGGGCAGCTTTGGGCAATCGAATCATCTCACGTCCAGATTAGTTCAACACCACCGTCACGATAATTATTTTATCCCACAGAATGCGGAAGGGAAATGGGTATTACATGGTTAAAACTCGTCTACAAATATTAAAACAAGAGAACGGACTCTAACAGTTCGTTTCTAGCAGAATCATTCTATTTATCTGCACTTACTTAGAAAAGGCAATCCATTCTGTAATCTGAGCCATTCACTTACTAGAAGCGAATAAGAACCAAGTAATAGTTTATCCATTTAAGTAGTAAATATGTGTGAGCGCGTGCACACGCTTGCGTGTGTAGACCAGATCCATATCCTTTCCTCCACCTGCTCAAGAAAGGGGTGAGTTTGGGGCGCCTGGGTGGCGCAGTCGGTGAAGCGTCCGACTTTGGCTCAGGTCACGATCTCGCGGTCCGTGAGTTCGAGCCCCGCGTCGGGCTCTGGGCTGACGGCTCGGAGCCTGGAGCCTGTTTCCGATTCTGTGTCTCCCTCTCTCTCTGCCCCTCCCCCGTTCATGCTCTGTCTCTCTCTGTCCCCAAAATAAATAAACGTTGGAAAAAAAGAAAGGGGTGAGTTTGATGCTGGTAAAACGTTCATGCTCATTGCAAGGTTGGACTATTCAGTCCACATTTTCATCAGTCCTTACTACGCTGTATTCCTATGCTTTACTGTCGTATGATCCTCTCAGCCGTGACTCCTGCCCTGTGCAACAGAGTTTAAACGTGACCAAAGATGCTTACATAAAATCTCCATCTATCAGGATTGAAGAACGAACTCAGTGTTTACATCAAGAGTAACAAACGACAGCAGGAAAGGAAGAGATTAAAAGAAGTGAATGCAAGATACTTTACCATGTTTCGGTGACAAAAAGGATACTCCGGATCTGATCAAACTGTCAGAAGCAGGTACCACAAACTGGATTGGCTTCACACGCTTGTCCGTCAGGTTCCTGAACCCAGCTTGTTGGTTCTCAAATATACTCCGAATGTTTTCAAGCTTGAGTTGCACTGTCTGCATTTGCACCTACAGGTCGCGTAAGAATTCTATGAAGTGTTTTCTGAACTGGGCTCATTACAAATCTTATTACATTTCTCAGACTCAGTCAAAAAATTAATTTAGAGTTTAAAATGTAACTAGAAAAAATGAGGAAAGTAACAGAAAACAGATGAATGCAATGTCTTCACATGGTTATAAAACCCAAAGCTCTCAACCAAAACAACTTGAAAAAGCAATTTACTGGGGCTCCTGGGTGGCTCAGTCGGTTAAACACCCGACTCTTGATCTCAGCTCAGGTCCTGATCTCATGGTTCGTGAGTTCGAGTTGGCAGCACGGAGCCTGCTTGGGATTCTCTCTCTCTGTTTCTCTCTCTGCCCCTCCCCCGCTCTCTCTCTCAAAATAAGTAAACAAACTTTAAAAAATTATTTAAAAAAAAGAGTATAATAAAACAAAGAAATTTATCAAGCAGTCATGAAATCGGTCACTGTATAAAGTGCTTTACCCTTCACGGCTGGAACAAAGCAACGGCTGGAAAAGAAGGCATGTTTAAGCACAACAAAGCCACCAAGGTAAGCACTGTCCTAGAAGTTTGTTATGTTGTAGCCCGCGGGACATTCTATAGCTCTCTGTGTTGTAAAAAGCTCCTCCTTGACTCTCCTCGATGATCTGAGGCAGTTAGTTTCGCTTGGTGGCTTCCAGAGAAATCACTCGGTTATTGCTATAGGCACGTTTCTGATTTTCTGGGGCATCCCCTAAGATGTGCAGCTAAGCACGGTTTTAGATAGTGTTCCAATTAAGAGTCAACTACGCAGGGGCACCGGGGTGGCTCAGTTAGGCGTCCGACTCTTGATCTCAGCTCAGGTCGTGATCTCACAGCTCGTGAGATCGAGTCCTACGCTGGGCTCTGCGCTGACGGCACGGAGCCTGCTTGGGATTTCTCTCCCTCTTTCTCTGCCCCTCTCCTGCTCGTGCTCACTTGCTATCTCTCAAAAGTAAATAGTTAAGCTTTAAGAAGTTAAAAAAATTGTCTTTTAATTAAAAAAAGATAAAAAAAAAAAGGGGGGGGTCGACTATACCGTCTGGCCACAAATAGCATCACAAAAGCTCTGAGCGACAGTGTGGTGAGAGGGCTTCACGACATCTCCAACAGGGGGGCACCGAGCTAATCCACAGGTCTCTGCCTCATTAATACCAACATCTGTTGGCACCCCCTCCCCAAGAAGCTGGTGGTGGTCACGGCAGCAGAAAGACAAGACGTTTGCCGTAGAATGCTCTCGACACGGACCCAGTGCTCTCCTAGGACAGCATTGGCCCCGTCTCCAAGGATGCACAAAACAATGGCACGTGAGAGCTCCTCATTCCTCATTACACAGCCAAGCATAAACCTTTGGATTCTTTCCTTTTTTCTTTAAGTTTGTTTGTTTATTTATTTAAAGTAATCTCTGCGCCCAACATGGGGCTCAAACTCGTGACCCCAAGATCAAGAGTCACATGCTCTTCTGACCGAGCCAGCCAGGCTCCCCGAGCCTTTGGATTCTTTGATGCTTACCCGTGGGACTAAATATCACCCCTCCTCCTTCAGAGAGCCGTGTAACTACAATTTGAATAAAGTGAGCTGTGAACTTGACTGCAATCATAGTTTTTAAAAAATGCGTTTATTTGGGGGGAAAAAAATCACAACAGCCTCCTACCTTAAGCTCGGGTGATAAAATTACATCAAATTCATACTGTAGGGTATCAGGATCGTAATTGATAAAGGGCAGAGCCATTTCAAGAAAATTTTCAATGTCTTGGAGGGCTTTCTGAGCATCTTCTTTAGACTGAAACCTCTCTACTTCTTGGTTAGCTAGAAGGCATTCTCCTTCATCACAGCACTGACGAGCCTGGTGAGCAAATCACACACGCACGCACACACACAAAACCGTGAATGAATAAACAGAAATATGTTCGCCTTTTAGGAGTGTTTAGCAGCCTCTGTGAATCAGAGTTGCTTCCAGAGCTAGCTGTTAAAAAATAAAGATACCTGGGTGCAGCCCCCAGAAATTCTGATTCAGTAGCTCTGGGCCCTAAGCCAGGCGTTCATAGCTCCGCAGAGCTCCACAGGTATTTCTGATGCACGCATAGCCAAGGCTGAGAAGCACGGTATTTTCTTTCACAACAAGGACTTCATTCTGCAGCCAGAGTCTGACCATTGTCTCAGCGCTAACACGTCAGCTGCGTGCTATTTTCCCCAAATCAGTAAGTGAAATATGAAACACCTCGCAAAATACATAGTGTCCTATAAATGTGTAGTGACCCGCCAAGGACAAGGATGAAAGTTTCCTTGCCAAACAAGGAGGGGGGACAGGTTAAACTGTCCATGCTCAGATGCGATGTCTGTAAATGATATCCCTCGTTTACATTCCGCTTCCGAGGCCAGATCTTCCTTTCGCTGCCTCTTTCTGAAAGGGGTCAGACCCACAAGCCAGGGAGGAGTTTCTGGCGTTAGCAAAATGCCGCTAGGGCTGTGAAAAGTGTTCCGACTGCAAATTATCACCAGAGGAGAGGATGCAGAGATGTACCCAAAATAGAAAGGAAGCCATCGCGACCGTGATCGCAATGTTCACACCAGAACCCGCAATGCGTACGATACTAGACCTGCCAGGAATACTGCAAAGGTACGTGGATTAAGCAACCATCATCAAATTCAATCCTTCCACCCCTTGCACATTCAACTCCGAGGCTATACCAGACCCTCACCCTAGAACGCAAAAGCAAAAACAAACGGTCTTCTCATGAAGAAATGTATCAGGTCTCACGACACTACCTGCTGCAGGAGTTTATGCATTTTGAAGATCCTGCTGAGCTGTACCCGTTTGGCTTTAATCTCGTTAACCAAAATATCGGACAGGTAACGGAGTTCATTGCACCTCTGGCAGATCAAATCAAGTGCATAATGGTGATTTGAAGCAAGTCTGTGTCCGTGTAGTATCACAAAGCGGGCCTTCACTAACAGATCCTAATTTTAAGAAAGAAGTAAAAGAAGCACATGATCGCTGTTCAGATAGAGGAGGGGGCAAAAAGAAAGCGACGGAGAAGCAAATTGGCTTAAGCAGGGCGGACGGAGTGCCAAAAACATGATTGGATGTCATACTTCTGCAGGCTGTCAGAAAGCTCGGGGTTACAAGTAACTAGCTACGGCAGTGACGTCATCAGAAGCCCACGTGTTTCTGGTAACAGAAACAGAAAATGAACCAGCCTGCTCAGAGTGTGGACGAGATTTGCTTCTCCCGGTACGTACAGATTTAGAACAGCACTGCATATATCAGATGAGGGACACACCAGCCAAACGAAAGCGGACGGATTTCGTGCCATCTCAGCTCTGGAAATCTCGTTAGAGTCAGCACCTGCCCGCCTCCTGGACATCCTGAAGTGAACACCACGGGCCTCTCAAGTCCAAAGGGATCTTGGCAGCCTTGCCTCCACTCTACCAACGACTGGCATCCCGCCCCCCCGCACCCTGGTCCCCCACTTGCTCCCGACCTAGCAACTGAAAGAGCAGGAGGTCAGGAAATATTTGGCGAGGTAAACTAAGGAGAACTGAAGCCCGGAACGATGAAGCGACTGGCCTACCTAGCCGGGGGGAGACACAGGATTATAACAGGGACTTATTTTTTTAATGGGTACGGCTTCCGTTTTGCAAGATAAAAAAAGTTCTGGCAATCTGTTGCACCACAATGTGACTATAGTTAACGCTACCGAACCATGTACTTAAAAAGGGTTAAGATGGGGGCGGGGGCGCCCAGGCGGCTCAGTTGGTTAACTGTCCGGCTCTCGGTTTGGGCTCAGGTCATGCTCTCGCAGTTCATGGGTTCGAGCCCCGCGTGGGGCTCTGCGCTGGCAGTTCAGAGCCTGGAGCCTGCTTCGGATTCTGTGTCTCCCTCTCTCTCTCTCCCCCTCCCCAACTTGTGTTCTCTCTCTCTCTCAAAAATAAATAAACATTAAAAAAAAACCTAAAAAACAAAAAACAAAAAACAAAAACCAGTGGCCTTGCTCTCTCATACAAGACAGAAGAGCAAAGCTAGTTTGTTAACTGTTAAAGCCATGAGTCCAAGCTTTAAGACCAGCAAAGTGATCATCGTTTTGAGTACTTATTATACAACCACACTTTCCGGGTATTGTGCTAAGTGTTTTATCTACAACATTGAAAACAGTCCTCCCCTAATCATTCCGCAAAGTAGGCCACTTTAGCCCCAATTTATAGATGAAGACGTTGAGGCTTAGAACATTTAATCACTTTGCCCAGGGTCATGCAGCTAGTAAGACGAAGCAGATTTATCTGTCTGAATCCATATTTGGTTCAACTGCAGATACCACATGATGGGTATTTAAGAAATTATGCTCTTGTACATTTCTATTGTTTCCAAGTAGCATTCCTGAGAGCCATTTTGCTGGCTTCTTCAGAATGCTTTAAGCTTCTGTTCCTATCGGTGGGCCTGAAACCGCTCACACGGTGACCTCAGAGACTGCCCGTTGCAACTACATGACGCATCGGCAGGGTCACCTCTGGCCCACGTCGATTGGAAAAGAATACAGACCAGTGTTATTAAACCCATTACGTAGACTGTTACCAGGAAAAGTGAACCGGGAGGGTTCATGCTCCTGAAAAGCATCACAATGAACTATTACAATAGTGACCGTCTGAGATGTCCTCTTACCTGAGAATTTTCATCTAAGTTTTCCAACTTTTTAATTTTTTGTTTTACTTGACCTAGGTTCCCGGTGACGTCTGCCAGCTCTGCTTGTTGGTTTAACAGAAGTTCGACTTCACTCACGAGCTGCAAATAGGAAAAAACCAAGGCTTTAAGCATACAAATTATTAAGCATTTTTCCTTTGATCATTTTTGTAGGCAGTGCTCTTAAATAAGAAAAATCGCACATGTGACAAACACTTCTGTCATTTTATTCCCAGGAATCGATATAATCTATTAACACCCAACCTACTAGATATCAGTGTATACTCATGATCTGTAAATATCTCTATGTACATGTGTTGGCATGTATATGTGGGCACGTATGGAAGTCCGTGTATGTATACATACTTGCATATATACTCCCCAGCGCTATGGCAAGTGGTCCCAGGAAAGAAGGTTCCCCCAGTACTAATTAGCAGCATACTTGGAACCCAGATCTTGGTCTTCCCTATCATATCTCAGAAAAAGAAACCAAGGCTCCTCAGGAAAATGGCTGGTTCCACAGCTAAAGCAGAGGAGGTACAAGATGGGCTTGGAACATCTCTTTATGCCAGAAAGTAAAGAAGTGATAACCCGAAAAAAGTCTGGATGTGTCACAAGGGCACAGTAGCCAGTCAGAAACACCAAAATAGTTAAGAACAGTAAAGAATCACAAACCATGAAGAACTTCTGATGAGCAGGAAGATATTTGCGTGACCTTAAATTTTCTCCCCACACGTTTCCTACTACAACTTACAAGTTCCTTCCTAACTTACAAGTTACAAGTGGGGGAAAGTCATAGTGGAGAAACTCCACGGAAGCCTGACTGGGTAATCGAAATGCACATCAACGATGAGAGGCAGGTGGACTTCATTAACTCCCTCGGTTGGGGAGGAGCGAAAGATCGGGAAGGGCCAAGAACAATACCCTCGGCAGAACACATCGCTCATAGAGTATTCCTGCTGGTCATACAATGGTTAATCTAATCATAAGAAAAACGTCAGACAGGGGTGCCTGGGTGGCTCAGTGGGTTAAGCGTCCGACTTCAGCTCAGGTCACGATCTCACAGTTCGTGGGATCGAGCCCCATGTCGGGCTTCTGTGCTGTGAGTGAGCAGCCTGCCTGGGATTCTCTAGCTCTCTCTCTGCTCCTACACACAGCCCCCCTCTCTCAATAAATAAATAAACTTCAAAAAAAAGAGAGAGAGAATGTCAGCCAAATGGAAAATGAGGAACATTTTATATTAAAAAGCACTGTGTTCTTCCGAAATGTCAGTGTCATAAGAGACAAAGAAAGGCTATGGAAATGTTTGTTCTAGATTAAAGGTGACTAGACAGGACAACTTATCCAACACCCAACCCTCTAAGACTGACTCCTGTACTGGGGGGGGGGGGGGGATGACATAAATGGCACTATTGAGCCAATTGATAAAACTGGAATACCAATGGTAGGTGATTATAAAAGGAATGCATTATTGTTAAATGTCCTAAATTCGATAACTGTCCTGTGATTATGCAAGAGAATATTCCTATCCTGTAGATTCAAAAATATCTCAAGTTTGAGAATATTCAAATTTTTCTGTACATCTGAATTTACGAATAAGACCTTTTTTAAGTGAAGTTCCTAAATACACAGAACCTATCGACAAATCACCATGAGATACAGATCACGTCAGTGAGGTTACGATCCAAGGAAAAGAACAATACCGATTAGAGGCAACACGGATTTGAAGAAACAGAATGTAACTCCAGGTCAAGAACGTAGTATGGATGCAAACTAACACCGGAGTGGAGGGACGATGGGGCACATTCAGGAAGAGTGTTATTCTTACATGGATTCGGTTGGGGAGGAGGGAAAGATCTGGAAAGACCAAGAGCAACTTGGCCTATTCTTTCTTTAAGGAAGATTTCACAGAGAGCATGGCATTCCAAAATCTGTTTGAGTCACAGGAGGGAAAGGTCTGGCAATCCCGAGCCCTGTGTCCAGAATGTGGCACCCAAACCCAATTCTGCTCACACAGATGAAATACCAAGTAAGTAAGAAAGTCATGGGTAGAAGCCAGCCACATGTGAGAGAGAAAAGAGGTGAGTTTTCTTCGGATCTCCTGGAAAAGTACTATGAAAGAGACTATGTCGCTTGACCAAGTGTGATGTATTTTCCAGAAGCATCCAACTAGAATGTACTTTTAGCCTTTCAAATAATGCATAATTGAACACGATTTCAGTTCACCCATCAGGCTTTTCATAGAAATAAATTACTGGATCAGAAAAAAAATGTTTTGGGGTGCCTGGGTGGAAGAGTCGGTTAAGCATCTGACTTCGGCTCAGGTCATGATCTCACGGTTCGTGGGTTCGAGCCCCACGTCGGGCTCTGAGAGCCCTCTCCCTTTCTCTCTGCCCCTCCCCCACCCATTCATTTTCTCTCTCTCTCTCTCTCTCTCAAAAATAAATAAACATTAAAAAAAAAGAAAAATGTTTTTGTTAGGTCGTATTAAATACGGTCAGTATAAGTATCTGGTATTAAAACAGCAACAACCACAAGAAGGAAGTGGGTATTATTTCCTTGGAAACCTAGTCCATAGCCTGAAAGCATTTTGTATGTAAAATGAGTTTCAAAGATAAACATCAGGGTGGACAGCAACTGAGTCCTCCTTACAAGTTCAGTGCTTTATCCTAGGAGATTAGTAAGCCAGAAAGACATCTTGGCAGGGTTCGCTCACATTTGCTCCCTTTCCATCTTGCTCTGGGTGTCAGTGGGCATCTCGCGAGACTGTACTTCTCATGATCAAGGAGCAAGTGAGAGTCGCTGGCAATAACGAAAAACCCCGTATAAAGGAATGTTTTAACTGACCTCTTGAAAATCCTGCTCAAACTTCCATAGTTGCAGATACTGCTCCATTTTTAGTTGGTGTTTTTCCCAAAATCCATCAAAAGCTATTTCCATATCACGTACTTGAGTCAGCAATCTTAACAAAGAAAAGTCGTTAGAATTCCTTCACACCAGCGATTTGTTCTGTAGGGAAGTACATAAATCTGGCCTGGACATTAAGAATTATAAGGAGGGGCCCCTGGGTGGCTCAGTCGGTTGAGCGTCCGACTTCGGCTCAGGTCACGATCTCGCGGTTCGTGAGTTCGAGCCCCATGCCTGGCTCTGTGCTGACAGTTCAGAGTCTGGAGCCTGCTTCGGATTCTGCGTGTGTGCGTGTGTGTGTGTCTGTGTGTGTGTGTGTGTGTGTGTGTGTGTGTCTCTGCCCCTTCCCTGCTTGCACGCGCTCTCTCTCTCTCTCTCTCTCACTCTCTCTCAAAAATAAATAATAAAAAAAAATTTTTTTTAAAAAAGAATTATAAGGAAAGTCAGGGCACCTGGGTGGCTCAGTCAGTTAAGTGTCTGACTTCAGCTCAGGTCGTGATCTCAGGGTTTGTGAGTTCGAGCCCCACATCAGGCTGTCTGCTGTCACCACAGACCCCACTTTGCATCCTATGTCCCCGTCTCTCTCTGCCCTTCCCCCACTCACGTGTGCCTGCACACGTGCGCTCGCTCTCTCTCTCTCTCTCTCTCAAAACTAAACATTAAAAAAAAAGAATTATAAGCAAAGTCAGAGACCATGACACTTGGTCCACGAAGAGCCCATCAATGTCCACAGAACCTCTCCTACAAGCAAACTGATGTCTGTGAGACGAGGGAAGTTGTTCTCAGATTCCCAAAGGTCCAGAAATACTTGCACACTTAAGAGACTGAAGCAAAATTAGAATTCCCGTTGAAAAGTGTAAGATAAGTCATTCCAAACCAAAAGGAGAGTACTCACTTATTAACGGTTTGCCAGTCACCATTGACTTGTGGCTGATGTTCAAGTCTTGAACTGGCGACATCTTCAATGCTAGGCACTTCCAGACTTGTGAGGAGGATTCTTCCTTCTTTGGTTACAGCTGTAATATCATTCTGGAAAAAGGCACGGTGGGATGAATTAGCCTGCTAGCAACCCATCCCGCATGACTTCACGACAAGGAAGCATACACCTAGAGCACGCTACAGAAGAGAAACGGCAGTTCTAGAACGGCCTCTACTGAATCCAAAACCCGTGAGGATTTCCAAGAAGCCTCTGCCTACTGAGACGGGTGTTGCGATCGCTATTTTTATAAGATCTTTATAGGCAGCAGTCCCTTGTGGTCCAGATGCAGTCTCCTTCTCTTACTGGTAGAAAGTTCTAACTCATTCTACTCTACTAATATTTGTAACGTGCTCTAATAAAGCAGTCGTAGCGTCATGAAGTCTACCACATTGGAAAGCATGCAGTTAACATAATATTTAATGCACATTCAGGGATAGGGAGATTGTCATCAACCGCCGCCTGCCATATTATGTTACGTCACATTTGGGTTCATTAATTCCTCACAGAGCATACGCTGCTTTCTATTCAGAAGGTCTTAACCTTGGTGGGTAGATTCTTCGGGCATCTAAGAGTGAGCTATGACTCCCTTCAGGAAATCCAAGGGTCCTCTGAACTGTTAGGCAAAAATGTGGGTGTCCCTGTATTTGTCCGGGAACAGGTTCTAAGCCACGACCAATATAAATAAGAACATAATCACTGAGAACTAATATTTCCCGGGCGCCTGGGTGGCTCCGTCAGTGAAGCGTCCGACTTCGGCTCAGGCCATGATCTCACTGCCCATAAGTTCGAGCCCCGCGTCGGGCTCTGTGCTGACAGCTAAGAGCCTGGGGCCCGCTTCAGATTCTGTCCCCGTCTCTCTGCCCCTCCCCTGTTCATGTTCTGTCTCTGTCTGTCTCTCTCCCAAATATAAAATAAAACATTAATTTTTTTTTTAAAAAAAGAGCTAATATTGGGGCGCCTGGGTGGCTCAGTCGGTTAGGCGTCCGACTTCGGTTCAGGTCATGATCTCGTGGTCCGTGAGTTCGAGCCCCGCATCGGGCTCTGTGATGACAGCTCAGAGCCTGGAGCCTGTTGCAGATTCTGTGTCTCCCTCTCTCTCTGACCCTCCCCTGTTCGTGCTCTGTCTCTCCCTGTCTCAAAAACAAATAAACGTTAAAAAAAAATTTTTTTTAAAGAGCTAATATTTATGAAATAGCGGCTATGTGCCAAACGTGGTTGTACATATATCACTTCCTCCATTTCATCCTCATAACAACCCTACAAGGTACACACATATCAGCATCAACCTCGCTGTGCATGTAGGGCAACCATAACTCAGAGAGAAGAGGCAAACTGCCCGATCACACAGCTTATGAGGGTCAGAGCTTTCTCTCCTTGAACAGTTTTACTTTGAGATTATGATTCACGAGTTCAGTCTCTCTCCTCTTCATCTACAAATGTCCCCTCAAAAAGCAGTTCAAACTAAAATACAGGTGTCGTCTCTACTCAGAGCTCGTATCCGAGCGCCGCCTCCGAGCGCCGCCTCCCCCCGCCCCAGAAGGACATGAGTGATAGAGCCTGGTGCTTCTTGAGATCATTCTTCAACTTTCGGGAGAACGTGCATCTCATAGTACTTGGTGATTGTCTGAACTGTGACTCAGAATCTTTTACAACCCAACACTCCAGACAACTGGGTAGGAGGGCAAAGTCAACTTGCCATCTAAGGTCTACGGTAGAAAACAACAAAAGCTAGTACTCTGGGGATGCCTGGCTGGCTCAGTCGGAGCGCGTGACGCCTGGTCTCAGGGTCGTGAGCTCAAGCCCCGTGCTGGGCGTGGAACCTACTTTAAAAAAAGGAAAAAAAAAAACAAACAAAACTAGTACTCTGTGCAAAAGAAAGCTTGTGATCAATTTAACAATGTTTGCCTTGGTCGCAGGCCCCCTGACTCCTCATCTGGTTCTCCTTCTCCACTTCACGTCACACCTGGGGTGGGCGTAAAACTAGAACACCCATCTGCCTTCTGATTCTCCAGCTTTCCAAATGAGCGGGTCTTTTGAAAAGATAAAGAATCCGTGATAACAAAGAGGACTGTAGACTTCTTATTCTGGGGCAGCATGGACTCTTCCATTAACAAATAAAGAACTTCTCAAGAGAGTGCACCAGTTACAAGGGGGCCACTTACGTTCAACAGATCCGGGCCATTTTCCCCTTGTGGGTCCCCCACCCACCAATCAGTGTGAAATGCACGTGCGCCGTAAAAGAAAGGCCATGGGTCATGGTTGTTTGTTGACGCTTTCAGACATACCTTTAACATGTGATACCTCTCGGCACGAAGCGCAAGGATTTCTTCTATTGAAGGAATATCATCTGGCAGTTCTGTCTCCGCCAGTTCAGTTCCAAAGGACTGTAACATCTGAGCCATTTCCTTCACTGTGAGAGCAAAATTTTCTATAGCCTGCAAAGACCCAGTGATCCTTTTAATTCCATGGAAACTGCCAGCACATCAATACCTAGATCAGTAACTGTACTCACTTTCATCTAGGTATGACAACAAGCACATATACTATGACCTCTCTTCTGCTAAGGAAAGTTGGCATTGCCCTTGGCAATCGACGCTACCTTTGTAGCTAAGCCTCTACGAAACTGACGTGAGGTTAAAGAGTCTTCTTGAATGTCTTTTATCTAAACTTCTGTACTCATTTCTTGAACGCCAATGAGAACAATGTCTTTGTTTTAAAGTTTCTTTCTTTTTTTCTAGTAATCTCTACACCCAGCATGGGGCTCGAACTCACGACCCCAAGACTCGAGAGTCGCGTGCTCCTCTGACGGAGCCAGCCAGGCGCCCCTGAAAACAATTTCTTAAAGATGCCGTGGACTGAGTCATTCGCTTTCTGACTTTGTTTAGGTCTATCCCATTAGACCCTGCAAATGTAAAATCACTTTATGCTAACTTTACTTTGGAAGAGAACATCAAAGCCACCGGACATTTGTTATAACTTATGAGCAAGCATTAGCATTCCAACAAAGCAATGCACAAGGGTGATGGGGGAACAGACTGGCCACGACAATTCATTCAGGCACAAGACTTGAAATTGTGATCGCGAAGGTTCGGTCGCCCTCCAATGTCAAGTCGCGTTGCTCTGTTGATTGTTTCCAAAATCAACTGCTCAGGAAAAGAAAAGTCGGGGGGGTGGGGGGGCAATCCGTAGAGACCTTACAAACCCTCTGCTTACCATGCAGCTCGAGGTGATCTGCTGTTTCGTTTGCAGTTTTAGAGGTTATGAAAGGCTAGACACTAATTTTGACGATACACTTTCGTATGAACAAAAAGAGCTGCTGAATGACAAAGATGAGGAAAACAGGATCCTGATTGAATGAGAAATCATTTCCTTCAGAAGGGTTCCCTTATCGCTGGGATCTGGGACAAAGATTCTTCTAGTATAAACTCACATCTGCGAGGCACAGGGTCTTTGCCTATTTGCCAATTTCCAGAACCGAACGAAACTCTACTGTGATCCTAACTGCCTCAGAAGCATCACTAGGATGACATGAATCGTATTACTTAGCATGTTTTGAGGGCTTGTCATCTGTTAGGCACTGTGCCACGCAATTTACATTTGTTATCTCATTTAATCTTCCCAATATCCCTATGACGTAAAGTAATATTATTCCCATTTTGTAGTTGGGAAAACTGAGAGCCAGAGAGGCTATATAGCGTGCACAAGGTTACACGGCTAAAAATCAGCAGTGCTGAGGTCTGAACCCAAAACGCTTTGTTTCTCCAAGTTACTACATGGCCACCGGAGGCAGTGGACAGAGCACGATCGCCTTACTCCCTAGGCCTCTCCTTCAATTGCCATCCTCAGTGCCTCTTCATCATTTCTAGATATTTCCTAGGGAAGAAAATCAAGATGTTGAATTATATGTGTTTGAAAAACAGGAGCCGCAGCAAGCTGTCTTTCCCAAAGAGGAGAACAATGCCGAAACTAGATTTTAAAGGCTAATATGAACTACAGGCTCTACAGTAAGAGCAAAGGCAACATACATTTCTGAAGATGATCCATTCACTGTTGGAGTACTGCAAGGTGCCGCCTAACTCAGGGGTTAACTGCTTGTCATCAATGTATGTCAGCAAATCACTAACTGAGCTCAGCATAACCACCTATATAAATAAGCAAGAGAGATACTGTTAACTGCCCTTCGCGGCATCCCTCCATTCAACTGTACAATGAACTTCAGCATTTCCTCAGCACAAAGTTACCTTTTGCAAATGGTTCTAATAGTTCTCTCCTGTACACCCTCCCCCGCCCACATCCGTCTGCACTACGTTCTTTGGTAATAACAGTTTTCACATACGAAACATTTCTCTGTAAAGCAAAGTTAATCTCCATAGAAACCCAAATCGCTGGTTCTCCTTGATCTAAAATTTTGCATTATTAATGGCCAACCTTCCGAAAGAGCGTTATGCCTACAACGGAGGAAAAGGGCTTTCTGTAGTAAGTTATAACTTATCAGGAGGGGCTGATCTTCACAAAAGTACCATAATTTACGAGGACCCTATCCCTAACCCTAAATAAACGTATAAAAATATATTTAAAAAAAAAGATCATGGTACTATGAACTAGCTCAGGATGCTAAGTTCATGGGAGTTCAAACACGTAAAACACACGCTCATTTTTTCCCTAAAAATAAAACGTCCTGATTTTATACACACACGCACACGTGCATATACACACACATAAATAACATAGGTGACATATATCTCATTCAACAGGGATTGCTTTGTTACAAATCGATGAAACTCTTCCTGTAGTTTAACAATAGAAACAGAAGACTTGGGGGGATTTCAAGTTTGTAGTTTGGGAAGCCAAATTCTATTTCTTTTCTTTCAGATGCTTTGTGAGCACGGGTAAAGCATCAACAGCATGGTACAAAGTCCTCACAAGAATTAAAGAGACAAAACATTTAAACAATATACTCTTACTGGTAACTTCAGCATGAAATCCTCCTGACTAAATCGAAATCCAATGTCCGTGAAAGTCCTTTGAAGAAAACTGCTGGGACGTAGAACCAACACCAAGTGCAAGTTCCCAGGAAAAGAAACCTACGGAAAGGAGAAACGCAGGAAAGGAAGAACAAATCGTCAAAACGTGCACTCGACTGAGCACGTATCAGAAAATACGTAATTAAAGGAAACCGTTTTTAAAGCAATAAAAGCCACTAGAAGGGACAAAAGTCGGACGCTTAACCGACTGAGCCACCCAGGTGCCCCTGAAACATCATTTTAAAGTTAGTCATTTGTATTTGAATTGCATTTATTCCCTGTGAAACGGAATTAGAACGCAGGTTCCTAGGATAACCCCAAAAGTCAAAGGGAGCTTAAACATTATATACATGTACTAAGCAATGGAAGAAACCTGTGATATGGAATCATATTTTTATTTTCATCCAAGCAACATTCACAGAGTCTCTTCTACATGTCCATTCCATGTACCTAAGCAAACGACTGTCGCGCACTGTTAGCAGTCGGTGTCCCCAAATTAATAAGATGTAGTCCCTACCCAGTTTGCAAGAAAATCAGTCTAATGGTGCAGTCCATTAGCAATCGTTAACTCTATAGCACAAGTTGGTAAGTGAAACAAAGGAAGTAGAATAATCCGCAACAGACGGTCAAAACGGTCTGTTTGAAGCCTAAGAAAAGGAATTACTTAGATCAGAATGTCATTCTGGTGCACCGATGTTTCCCCTGTTTCCAGAATACGGACATGTAGGTGGTCAAGAAATAGTTGCTGAAAGAAAGACAAGGAGGGTGGACGCCTGGGTGGCTCAGTCAGTTGAGCGTCTGACTCTTGATTTTCGCTCAGGTCATGATCTCACAGTTCACGGGATCGAGCCCCGCATCAGGGTGTTCGGTGACAGCATAGAGCCTGCTTGGGATTCTCTCCTTCCCTCTCTGCCCCTTACCCACTTGTGCTCTATCTTAAAATAAATAAACATTTTTTAAAAAGATAAGGAGGGGACGATGGAAAATTAGCGAGAGACAGAACAGTATGGCCCAACATTAATAATGAACTACCATATATCAAATGCTTACTCTATGCCAAGTATTTTGCCAACATTATCATAGTTCCTCTTCATAATAACCGTGTGAGGTAGTTAAGCTGGCGTCTTTTACAAATAAAGCAAGCGGGGGCGCCTGGGTGGCTCAGTTGGTTGAGCGTCCCAACTTTGGCTCAGGTCATGATCTCACGGTTGGTGAGTTCGATCCCCACATTGGGCTCTGTGCTGTCAGCACAGAGCCTGCTTCAGATTCTCTGTCTCTGTCTCTCTTTTTCCCTCCCTTGCTCGCTCTCTCTCTCTCTCAAAAATAAATAAACATTAAAAAAAAAAAAGACAGAAAGAAACTGAGGCTCAGAGAGTTTAACTTGCCCCGGCTGGTGAAGTCTTAATCTATGCCTGTATCAGTGCTCTTTTTTTTTTTAATGTTTATTTTTGAGAGAGAGAGAGAGAGAGAGAGAGAGAGGCAAAGAGAGAGGGAGACAGAGAATCTGAAGTGGGCTCCTCACTGACAGAGGCACAGCCCAATATGGGGCTCCAAGTCCCCAACTGCGAGATCATGACCTGAGCCGAAGTCGGACGCTTAACCCACTGAGCCACCCAGGTGCCCCGTAAGTTGGGGCTCTTAAACACTGTACGCTTCCCTATCTCTTCGAGACGTCCCGGTCAGGAAGGCTAGAGGAAAATGATGCTCGAGAGTGTAGCAACGGGAGATGGTGCTAGAAAGACAGGTAGATGCCAGATCAGGAAAGACCTTGGCTTTTTCGTGGAGGCAAGGGGAGGCTCTAAGAGGTTTTAGGCAGCGGAGCAACACGATCAGCATTTTAGAGGGATCACTTCAGCTTTAGGAAAGGACTAGATTTGGACAAGAGTGGAGGCAGACAGACGAGCTAGGAGGTGGGTATTAACAAAAAGAGGAACTTTCACTCAGGTTTAAGACCTAGACTCTTGGGAAATACACATTTGAAACTGGGGATATTTTAAATTCAGTTTGAGGGGTGGCTGGCTAGCTTAGTCGGTGGAGCGTGAGACGCCTGACGTCGGGGTTGTGAGTTTGAGCCCCACGCTGGCTGTAGAGGTTACTTAAAAATAAAATCCGTAAATACAACTTGAGACGGTGATAAAGCATCAACAGTTAAGTGGCCAGGAGAACCAGAGCAAGGGAAGAGGACCGAGTGGGAGACTCACAAATAAGTGAAAGAAAAGAGGTCAAAATGAAATCAATAAATTAATCAGTGATTATAAACAGACACAAATCGGGCTGGCTGTCCAACTCCGACCTCCCCCAGGTGGCCGTGCCTCTGCTACCCTCTCCCTTCAGGAGAGACTTCTTCCCCTCTCTCAGGTACTAAATGGTTATGTCCCCCAAAGTCTGTGCTGAAACCCAGCCCTCAACGTGATGAGAACGGAGCCATCAGAAGGGGACTCGTGCCCTCTTAAAAGAGACCCCAGAGAGACCCCTCACCCCTCCTGCAGCCTGCTTCAGATTCTGTGTCTCCCTCTCTCTGCCACCCTCCCCCGCTCCCACCGTGTCTCTCTCAAAAATAAAGATTTAAAAAAAAAAAAAAAGAACTGTGATCTTCCTACATGACCTTGCCGCCCTAACACACAGCGATCAGTGGTGGGATGAAGTCCTGCCCTGGGATTTTTCACACCAGTGTCGAGGGAAGAACACTTTGAGGGTGCGGTTCCAGAGCTGCTGGTCGCCGTGAACCTGCTGGAGAAAACTTACTTCAACGCACGCAGCTAACATGCGTATAGGACTAGAAGCAGAGACAGAGTCCCAACGATGCCTCTGTGATGTACATAGTGTGTATTTTATGTTAAACATGGCACGTACTTCCTATAGTTATCATAAGAATTAAATTAAATAACGAACACAGAGGAACTTTGTTAAGCCCCAAAAAAAAGAAGATAGGCTTTAAATTTTACCTTGCATTCTTGGATCTAAAGACGAGTAGGCTTAGGTAGAAAACTTCCAGGATATTGATAAAGGCTTGCTTTTTTTTTTTTCATTTGTTTCAATTCAAGTTAGTTAACATACATTGTCGTATTGGGTTCTTTTAAGTTTTTTTATTGACTTAGGGAGAGAGAGAGAGAGAGAGAGAGAGCGCGCGCAGGGGAGGGGCAGAGAGAATCCCAATTCTCCCTCGATGCAGGGCTCGATCCCATGACCTTGGGATCCCAACCTGAACGGAAATCAAGAGTTGGATGCTTAACCGCCTGAGCCACCCAGGGGCTCTGATAAAGGCTTGCTTAAAGGGGAGATTCTGACAGAACCTTGGGAGAACTCTGGACCTATTTTTAAATTTTTTTTTAATGTTTATTATTTTTGAGAGAGAGAGAGAGAGACACACACAGAGCGCGAGCAGGCCAAGGGCAGAGAGGGAGACACAGACTCCAAAGCAGGCTCCGGGCTCCGAGCTGTCAGCACAGAACCCGACGCGGGGCTTGAACGCACAGACCGCGAGATCATGACCTGAGCCGAAGTTAGTTGCTTAACCAACTGAGTCACCCAGGCGCCCCTCTGGGCCTATTTTTAGATAGAAAGCATAGATTCTAGTTCGATGCCATTTGCTTTAGGAGTTAAGCCTCTCCTTCTTCTTCACACGGGTAAGTTCCCAAAGCCATTATACTTTCCTGCCTTGACCCAGCTGCCTTTCCACTTTTTCTTTTTTTCTGAAAAAAATGTTCTGAAAGATGGAAGTGAAAGCACCCGACCTCTGTCAACACTTATGGCAAAATGTGTTTTGTTCTTTCATGGACCCTAGGTTGATCTGGTCTCATCATCTTTTTCTCTCGGACTTTCCTTAACACCATAGTCTCTGGTATCACATAGGAAATCTTTAGGTGGCCCTAAGCCTGACCAACTTAAAGCCTGGCAACTCTCTGCCTGGGGTGAAGGCCCTGGTCTCTAGCCTGCCACGCCAGGGAGAGCAAGGTTGTCCCAGCACCTAGGTCCAAGGTCCATCACACGGCAGGGAACAAAGGAGAGAGGAGAGAAAAAGCAGAATCATGGTCTATAGAATCCACAGGGAAGCAAATCCAGGCAGGGTTTGGGGGTGCTCCGCTGCTTAAAAGTCAGGGATGTTATGTAGCTATTATTTTTAACATTTTAACCATCTCATTTAACTGTCTCGTTTACTTATTTATGTCTTCATCTATTTATTTATTTAAGTGATCTCTTACACCCAACGCGGGCCTTGAACTCACGACCCCGAGACCGAGAGTCGCACGCTCTTCCGACTGAGCCAGCCAGGCGCCCCCGTTTACGGAATCAGTCATTGCCTATATTTGACAAAGTGGTTTGCCCCAAACATGGACACCTGGAAAAAAAATCCTTCTAAGGAGAGTTCTACATTCTAATCATATCATGCTTAAGGAAAACTTCCTGATTATTCTGCCATACGTTGTCCTTCCTTAATTCCTTCAAAATGTTTAGGGATTCACTTGTGGCCAAAAGCCCACAAAATTAGCATTTTTAAAGAAAATGCATCATCAAGGATGAAAACTTCAGTTATTGCCTGCATACTTGCATTTACAGTGTTTTTCGTGATGGGATAGGTAGAGAATCTTTATTTCGCGACCACACAGATCGTCCTGGAACACACGGGCTCCGTTAAACTAACAGCTACTCTCAAATTTAAAAGCCATTTAGAGGAATAAATCCATCTGACTGGTCGGTTATTTATGTATTTATTTTTTTTTAGAAAACGAAATCACACAGTTCAGACCACGTATATGGTTTGTGTCCCTCCCACCCACTGAATCCCCTGTGCCAATCGGATAGACTGGAGTTTTTGATCCTGGTCCCATTTACTTTCCCAACCTAAAAAGGTGCTTGCCATATTTGTCTAGTTACAGCAAATCCATAACCTCGCATGAATGACTCCGTTTCATAACTCTCTCGAGCAAACACTTACATACGTGCAGCGCAAAGAATTCCGAAAATGAGACTGTACAGCCTTGTAGGGTAACAGACGATAGCTACCCTTGCCCCGAGCACAGTAGAACTTATAGAAGCATCCAATCACTGTGTTGCACACCTGAAACTAACATGACTCTGTGCGTCAACTATATTCGAACACCAACATTTTTAAACTTTTTTTAAAAGTTTATTTACTTATTTTGAGAGGAGGGGGAGGGGCAGAGAGAGAAGGAGAGAGAGGATCCCAAGCAGGCTCCCCGCTGTCAGCATAGAGGCCGATGCAAGGGCTCGAACTCACACGCCATGAGATCATGCCCTGAACCAAAACCAAGAGTCAGACACTTAACCGACTGAGCCACCCAGGCGCCCCAAAACTTTTTAAAGTACACACACACACACACACACACACACACACACACATTTATGTATGTTTGGGACCTCTGAAGGCCTTATGGTAAGGGAAAGGAGACTGACTAGCTGGCCATGGGTGAGAATGTCGCTTTTTACTGAAAGCCTTTTACAGGAATCATGATCACCATGAGCATAATTACGATATTGTGCTGAGTGCATACATTAGATTCTAATCTTATCCTTATTTCACAACTGGAGAACTTGCCTGTGGTAGGCTGAATAATCACTCCCCAAAGATGCCCACATCTTAATCCCTGGAACTTGTAAATATATTACCTTATAAAGCAAAAGGGACTTTATAAATATGAGGAAGTTAAGGGTCTTGAGATGGGGAGATAATCCTGGACTCTTGCAGTGGGAACAATGTAAGCACAAAGATCCTTACTAGACGAAGAGGGAGGCAGGAGAGTCAGAGAAGATGTGACATGAGAAGCCCAGGGCAGGGATGCAGGGCCGAGAGCCAAGGAAGGTGGGCGGTTCTAGAACCTGGAAAAGTCAAGGAAGTGGATTCCCCTCCAGAGTTTCCAGAAGGAACGCTGCCCTACGAACCCCTTTCTTTTAGCCCAGTGAGACTCATTTTGGACTTCTGATCCCAGAACTGTTAACAGAATACATTTGTGTTGTTTCGAGCTGCTAAGTTTGTGGTAAGTTGTTACAGCAGCAAAAGGGAAGTAATACACTGAGGTTGTGGGAGGTTAGCAATTTTCCAAAAACTTCTAGCTTGTAAGTGGCAGAATGCAAACCCAGATTCACCTGGGGCGCCTGGGTGGCTCAGTGGGTTAAGTGTCTGACTTCGGCTCAGGTCATGATCTCACGGTCCGTGGGTTCGAGCCCCGCGTCGGGCTCTGGGCTGACAGCTCAGAGCCCGGAGCCTGCTTCGGATTCTGTGTCTCCCTCTCTCTCTGCCCCTTCCCTGTTCACACTCTGTCTCTCTCTGTCTCTCAAAAATAAACAAACATTAGAAATTTTTAAAAATTAAAAACAAAAAACACATTCCCCTGACTCTTAAACAGGCTATGATTGAAAAATAAAAAGAGTATTTTCACTTCAGCTTTCCTTCCTCTGGAGAAACTCCTAATGGACAGAAAAAGGAGCAACAGGAGGAATCTGGGGAAGCGTGGCAACGATGGTACAAGGATCGGGTTCAAGGTCAAGAGTCTAAACCTGAAACCCAAAACAAAGGTGCCCAATGTGAATGCCTACCATGTGTTAGGGGAAGAACGGAAACACGTGAAGTAGGCAGGGTTTCATCAAAACACAGCCTGAAGGAGGTGGAAAATGGCAACTCACACTCTTCCCGGATGATGAGTAGTCACAGGAAATGGTGGGGATTATGGTGAACTGGAGAGCATTGGGGGGGGGGGGGGAGGGGCACCACTAGTCAGTTTCAGCTAAATGTCAGGTGGAAAGGTGGGCTTTGCCAAATCTTCAATTTCTCAAAAGAAGCCAGAAATCCAGAGTTGTGTGAAACGTCAGGATTTTTAAAGATGGGAAACAAGTTCAAAGTTTGTTGAAACACTGTATGACCTAAACAGAACACATCTTTGGACTACCAGCTTGTGACCTGTGACCGAAAGCTTCATGTCATCTGAACACGGGTAGGTATCAATATATGCTCCTCTCTCTGATCGCTGGCTAGGAGAATCTCGACGGGACAGAGCACTCGAGAAATTTTAACCAGAAAGGCCATATGGATTTAAGACCAGGTTGCATATGTTTGACTATGAGCATACACATAGGGAGAGAGAGTGCTTTTTCTCTATACAGTATGCACACATTTGCCTAAAAGTTTCAAGGTAATCCATTTTAAAACTATTGTTTATTTTTTAAGTTTATTTTATTTTCAGACAGGAAGCGAGCGTGCACAAGCGGGGGAGGGGCAGAGAGCGAGAGAATCCCAAGGAGGCTCCGCACTGTCAGTGCAGAGCCCGACTGCGGGGCTCAAACTCAGAAACCACAAGATCACGACCGGAGCTCAAATCAAGAGTCGGATGTTTCACTGAGCCCCCCTCCAGGCGCCCCAAAACTAGTGTTTAAATGAACAAACAGCATATCACCTATCATAACTAGTATCAGACGCACATATCTTACAGCAAAGATAACCCAAGACCATTGAGCTTTTCCATTTCTGTTTGGGGATACTACATTTCTAAATTCTTTGGTATGCTGCTTTAAGAATCCCTAATCTTTATGGTTATATAAACATGAAAAAGCACAATTTCTATTTTCTCCACAAACCCCAGATTGTAAAACTATAAATCGTGTTTGAGAGCCTGTCAAAAGAGCAAAGCGATGTGGCCAAAGGTCAGCCTTATTTGATTTTGTTTTTGTTTTTATTAAAAAAAAAAAAAGCCAGCACGGGAGAGGAAACAGCATTGCTTTTAGCTTCTTGCGGGCATTTTTTTTTTTGTTTGAGAGTTTCAACATGTGACTGCTTAAAGGCACCTCCGTAGAATGAACATGCTGACATTTCTCCAGTCACTATGTGTGACACGCCCCCCTCCCCCCCCCCCCCCCGCCCCCGCAGCAGATCTCTCTGGTTCTTCCGGTTAATGGGCACAGAATTAGCTCGCTCTCTCTCTCACCTTTCCTTCCTAGAGAAGATCTGCTCCCTTCTCCTCACGCCTACCCTCAAATTCCACAGCTACATAGCCTTATAGCAGTACGGACAGCAAGAACAACAAAAGGCATACACTTGGATGCATCATCTCGCTCCTGAAGTCTGGAAATTAACCTCGCCTAAATCCTTTGTGTAGTACCAAAGAGAGGCAATTCATACACCCTGTATACACTTGTCTGTGATTCTGTACTTATTTCTTTTAAAATGTTCAGGGGCGCCCGGGGGGCTCAGTCGGTTAAGTATCTGATTCTTGATTGTGGCTCAGGTCATGAACTCACGGTTTGTGGGCTCGAGCCCCGTGTAGGGCTCCACGATGACAGTGCAGAGCCTGCTTGGGATTCTTTCTCTCTCTCTCTCTCTCCTCTCTCCCCTCTCTCTCTCCTCTCTGCCCCTACCCCACTGGTGCTTGCTCTCTTTCTCCCTCTCTTAAATAAACTTGGGGAAAAAAATGTTTAAAGTGCGTTATACATCGCAAAAGTTTGGTTACGTTACGATAAAACAACTTCTATTCCTACAGACTTTCTCCGTGTTTTAATCTCTAAGGCAAAGCAACGCAGTAACACTAAGACGGAACCCTTGACTGAAAGCCTATTACAGATGTGCGAGGCTTGGTACACACATTACCTGGTGAACCCCCATAACACTGCGGTCAAGTAGCTTTTACGGCCTTTTTCGGATGCACAAACCGAAGCACAGAGCAGTGCAGTAACTTGTCCAGGGTTCAGCCAGTGAGCAGGGGCACCCAGGCCTACCTGAATCCTCAGGGAAAGCTCTTTCTAAGACACAGAACACTTTTCAGTGTTACACAGGCTGAATGCACACTGACACTTGCTGCCTGGCATTCAGGAATCACTTGACCCGAACATCTAACAGAATGGGACAAATATTAATGGTCAAAAGAAACTGGGGGAAAGAATCTGGCATCATGGAGCCCATTGAACAGAGACTGCTCTAATCCAATAGCCTAACAGAATAGAACGCTCAGGCGTGGCCATGTGATTCACCTTGATACGGTCCGAACTACCTCTTCAGAATACACCGAGGACAATTTCACGACTTCAGGTACAGAGAAGAATTTCCAGCGTCATGAACGAATTCCACACTGTTCTCCCACACCGCGCCCTTACAGAGTACAGGAAGTAGGAGTGACTCTGCAGACCTCCAAGTAACTTGCCACATGACCTCAGGGGCAGAAGAGTCGTGGGCAACAGTCCTTCCTTGACCTCTGTCCTTCTCGTCACTTATCTGTTATCATGCCCTCCCTCCCACTTGGCCACAGTCATTGCAATTTCCACCAAGTAACCCATTTAATCTTCTCTCTGGACTTTAAATCCACTGTCCCATCTTCTCAGGTGCTACTTACATCACAGTCTCCAAAATCAGCCCAACTCCAGAGATCCTGCAAGGTCAAACCGCTGTGTCACCGGTGAGTTTCACATTTTTTACCCTGGTCAAGCCAACCCATGTAAACAGAACAAATGAGACTTCCACTAGAGTTCTGGGCTTCCGACTTAATGCAATAAATTGCATTTCAAGACATTGATCCCTAGGGGCCACTTGAAAGAATTCATTTAAGAGAAGAATGGAGGAGAGAAACAAAGAAAGGTAATAGAAACCTACGTTCTTGCTTAAGGTCCAAACCAATATTCATTTCCTTCATGAAGCCATCCACCTGGAAGTTCTTTGGTAAGAGTTAGTTATGAACATGTCCTCCCTTCTCGAAATAGATTGAGAGCTCTTTCAGGGCAACAGTCACGCCATAGTTACCTTGGCGAAACCTATACTGTGTGTAACGCAGTAGTCTATTGGTCTACTACTAGGTATATGTAGTCAGTGAGTGCTCATGTCCTGAATTCACTTGTGTGTCTATTAACGTAGGTGCGTATACACGAAACTAAATTTGTCACCGACAAAATATCTGTGTACATAAAGGAATCGGGAACTTTCCGGAAGCTTAAGCCAGTTACTTCTGATAACAAAAGTACCGATGCCAGCTGCCCCCGATGCCACGAAGCACGTACAAAGGCATTTCTTGCACACTACAAATTGTCGGGTCTGAAACTATTTATTCCCAAAGTACAAAATCATGTGTAGAGCTAAAGATACACAATTTTGTCAAAATAGAAAGATTCATAACCTAAACTATAATTTAAACTACATCATTCTGTGCTAAGACCTTGAGTAGAAAATAAAGCATTTACTCACCCATTGAAGTTAACACTCCTTCAACCACAATAAAACTCTTCCTGGTTTAGTTTCCTTATCTTACTTTTGATTCCAGATGTCATTTTTTTTCCTAAGGCTGATTTTTACTTTCTCATGTTTGTGTGTTGTCTTGATTTTTTTCAACGAGCAAGGATTGTATTTTAAATCCTAACATCGATAACATTAACTTTTCAAAGAAAAAGAGTGACATTTAAAACCTTGTGGATGACCAGATATTCAATTAGTGTTATTTCACACACCCCCAAAATACATCTAAACGTCACTTAAGAAATTTGCTGGGAATTTAGTACACAAGTGAACCAATGAAGGGAAAAATTTACTTAGAAAAGTGAAACCTATTGAATGGAGAGATTTCTAAATTCTAGTCTATAATAAAAATCAAGTCACTTCTTTCCCTTAAAAAAAAAACGTTGTCAACAGGCTCGAATTCTGCATCTTTAAAGTTTGAATTTGGAAGACAATTGCAATCAGAAAGATTTCAAGTCATCAGACTTTTAAAATTTTTCACTGGAACAGTAAGTAACACCCAGGAAGGGCTGCCTTTTCAAACGCTGATGAAGTCAGCTCCAGACCTGTCCATGACATCACACTCTACTTGACCATGGTGAAAGGATGAATCTTTTTGTTAGATATTATCTTAACTCGCGATTTAAAGCTACTCTGCCAAACGATTCAAAACCGCTCACGTGGCCTTCGACAAATAACACGCCTGACGATGTTTCCTCATAAACTTGATCACATTTAGATTTTGAAATTGCATTCAACCTCCTTGACTCCTTTATGTTTCCCTATGTCAAGATCACAGTGATCGCATCAATGCAATTCATGCAAACACAAGTCTCCATTCTCTCTCCATCTGTCCTTTAAAAGCCTCATTCGGCAGCAGTTTGTGCTACAGCACCATGCCGCAGCATCCCTGCACTTGAACTTGGGAATAGAGGCTTTCCAGGACCGCAGGCAGAGCCCTTACCGCATTCCTTCTGAACCTCATCTTGCCTCTCGGGGGAGTTGCCTCTGCCATCTCGCCTATACACAATAACACTCTTCTTCTCCAGTTGTCAGTGCAACACGGATGAAATATGAGCTGCTTCTTGGGTAGTATTTAAAAACGGCAGCCAAAAAGCTCTATCAAACAAAGCTACCGTAGCTGCTTCCATTACCAGCGTGGCAGCACAGCAAAAACACCCACTCTTCCTGATTAGTCAGCTGACGAGCCTTCCCGGCTGCTCATTGTAATTCAGAGTTGACACATTCCCCCAATTACTTAGCCAGATTGAACCTCATGGATTAGCTCCTGCCGGACCGCTGAAGATGAGGCATGTCCTAAGAGTGGAGAAAGGGGGAAAAAAAAAAATGACTCTCTCCTAGGGGCTTGCTGGGACTGGCTTTCTCCTCTACGCAGTTTGATTTTTAAGGTGGAATGCGGAGAATCTCTGTGAAGGTAGTATTAACGGATACCCTTATTCTTGTCCTACCCTGATCCGTAACTGAAAATTCACTCCAGGTTTGTTGTTGTTGTTATGGTTAAATGCTAGTCTGAGTTTAAGCCTTGTGACAGCTTACCGGTTGGTGGAATGTTGTCTTGATGATAATCTAGAAAGAACACACAAACTTTCTAATAATGGATAGGCTTCTCTTCCAGACTGACATTTCCCCCAATTGTACAAACGGAAAATAATCTTGTTTCCCATCATTAAAAAGTATAACCTGACTGCAGTTTATTTTGGAATTTACAAATTAAGGTCTTCAAATTGAGTTGTGTAATTATTTCATGGATGTTTAAGGTAACATACCAAAGATAGTTACACCTTATCTTTTCAGTGGCAATTTTCGCCAGAAATCCTTTTTGCTGAATCCAACTTTTGCTCTCGAAATTAGCGTGTATTCAGTATTTATCTTTAATGCAAACAGTGCCCGATGGCTACTAATGGTTGGGATGTAATTAACGTGCTGGCTTTTTAAAAAATGTTTACTTATTTATTTTTGACAGGGACACTTGGGTGGCTCAGTCCGACTTTGGCTCAAGTCATGATCTCACAGTTCGTGAGTTCGAGCCCCGCGTCAGGCTCTGTGCTGACAGCTCAGAGCCTGGAGCCTGCTTCGGATTCTGTGTCTCCTTCTCTCTCTGTCCCTCCCGCACTCACGCTCTATCTGTGTCTCTCTCTCTCTCTCAAAAATAAACATTAAAAAAAATATTTTTGAGAGAGAGACAGAGAGAGAGAGAAGGAGGGAGGGGCAGAGACAGGGAGACAGAAAATCCCAAGCAGGCTCTGTGCTGTCAGTGCAGACCCCGACATGGGGCTCGATCTCACAAATCATGAGATCACAACCTGAGCCTAAATCAAGAGCTGGAAGCTTAGCCGACTGAGCGACCCAAGCACCCCTGTAATGAATGTGCTCTTGGGTATGGGTGTAGAAACTATACCACAAGCAGAAACATTTAACCTGTTAAAAAGAAACAACACCTAAGGTAATCTATAGCTGGTCATACGTCTTCATCACCTGGGCCCCCAATCTTGCCCAGAGCCATCACTTTGGCAGTAAAGAGAATGAAGGAACCCTGCGTGCCAAGGTCTGTGCTGAACAGGGTTCACACTTCCCCACTGAAAGATCGTCCCTAGGAAAGCAGAAAGCGGAGCTACACCTCCCAAGAAACAAGTCATTCCTGCTCCGTTGACTTGCAACCAACAGCATGAAGACCAAATCTGATATTTCTCTTTAAAAAAAAAAAAAAAAAAAAAAACCCTCTGTTCCAAGTGGCCTATTTGATTAATAAAAATAAAACCTTAAAAAAACTGATGCTATGTGCCAAACGGTCACTCAACGAAAATTAATTTAATCAAGCAGATTGTTTTGGCCAAAAGAAAAAAGCTGGGCTGGGTAATAAAAAGTGTTTTATTGTAACAAGTGCTATATTAAGTAGAAAAGAATTGTAAACTGAAATCTCGTCAACAAGCGCAAGGACAGATCCTAAAAGGCCAGAGCAAGGTCAACAGCTTTGACTTGACTTTGCCCCATTGACACGGCTCAATAGTATACACCAGGCAGATTTATGCTCTCCAAAGGAATTTTACCTTTAAAAAAAACCCAAAAAACAAAAAACACTTAAGGGGCGCCTGGGTGGCTCTGTCGGTTAAGTGTCCGACTTGGGCTCAGGTCATGATCTCACAGTTCATGGGTTCAAGGCCAGAGTTGGGCTCTGTGCTGTCAGCTCGGAGCCTGGAACCCGCTTGGGATTCTGTGTCTCCTTCTGTCTCTGCCCCTCCCCCTGTCAGGCTGTCTCTCTGTCTCTCAAAAATACACATTAAAAAAATTTAAAAAAATTTTTTTTTATGTCTATCCACAAGCCATCTGGAAAATGATAGAAAGCAGCAGGTGGAAAGTGCAACAACTGAAGTTCATGACAATTCAATTCTTGCTCCGCCTCTTTTGGTTACTTAGATATTTGACCTTGGATTTCACACAAAACCTTTCCTGAGTGTGCATATCGACGTAATTCCCTCAGCTATGAGACAATTATAATGATACCTGCCTGCAGTACTTAGTCGGGAAACAGAATGACCATTACTTAATAAACGTGAACACTTGAAAAAGCAAAAATATATTACATGAAGTCAAGGCTTTGCTATTTTATTTCAGTCACGTGTATGAATTTGGTATTCTTCTCTCCATTGCTTATAGTTAAACACTTCTGTTAAAGAAATAAACAAAAAAAAAAAAAACCCACTTGGCTGATTGGCTCAAGATGAAGAATCATTCAAGCTGGGTATGAACAGAATCTCATGCATTTTACCATGTGAGTGCCGGTAGATTTCTTACGCTCATTGGCTAGGTTAGTACAGGAAAAGGTACACCGGTCAAGAAGTCCAACAACTTAGATCTCTGGCTTGCCTTCGCCACTAAATCAACCTCCTCCGGTGAGAGTGGCCTCCCATGTCAGTGGGGAGACGAAGATTTCTGATGATGGATGATGCTGGACTCTCAAAGAAAAGAATGTATTGGGGGCGCCCGGGGGGCTCAGTCGGCTGGAGCATCCTCCGACTTCGGCTCAGGTCACGATCTCGCGGTTCGTGGGATCCAGCCCCATGTTGGGCTCTGTGCTCCGAGCGTGGAGCCTGCTTGGGATTCTGGGTCTCCCTCTGTCTCTGCCCCTCCCCCACTCATGCTCGGTCTCTCAATAATAAACATTAAATAAATAATATATATATATATATATATACACATATATATACACACACACACACACACACACACACACACACACACACATATTGATTCCCAGCTACTCTGGTCTGATAGAGGAGGTTAACCGCATGGTACTTCTACAGACAGCCCCAATCTTGCCAGCTAGGTAGTCTACGGGTCCCACACTGCCCTCCTCTTCTATGAAGAAGGGTCTGACAATGCCACCACACCCACGTGAGCCTAGTGATGTGAAAGATCACCCAGGCTGTGAGCAGGACTGCAGCTCTCATGTTTTTCTCTTAGGGAAACTGTTTTCTCCATCTGGGTCTTGGGAAGCTAGGGGCTAGAATCCAACAGGGGAGCTAAGTTCTATTACTGTTGAGTCACTGCCCTACTCTATCCCAGGGGAGGAAATGTCTAGAAAGACACATCAAAATGTTAACACATCAAAATGTTAAAAAGTGGGAGCACCTGGGTGGCTCAGCAGGTTAAGGATCTGACTCTTGATATCGGCTCAGGCTGTGATCTCAAGGTGGTGAGTTCAAGCCCCGCATCGGGCTCACCGTAGTCAGCACAGAGCCCACTTCAGATCTTCTGTCCCCTTCTCTCTCTGCCCCTCTCCCGCTTGTGCTCGCTCTCAAAAATGAATAAAACATTAAAAAAAAAAAAAGTATCTGCAGAATGCATTGGTACTTACTGAGGTTTTTTTTTTTAATTTTTTAATGTTTATTTATTTTTGAGAGAGACAGAGACAGAGTGCAAGCGTGGGAGGGGCAGAGAAAGAAGGAGACACAGAATCCGAAGCAGGCTCCAGGCTCCGAGCTGTCAGCACAGAGCGCAACGTGGGGCTCGAACTCACAAACTGTGAGATCACGACCTGAGCCAAAGTCGGACGCTCAACCGAGCCAACCAGGCACCCCAGTACTTACTGAGATTTTCTGAAGAGAAATTTTGAGAGAAGACCATGTATCCAATCTTCGATCAAGAATAATGGTAAACCGGGAGTCAGATCCATTGTGCCTGTAAGATAAGAAGAAATCATGTTTTGCTTAGTAACTACCCAAATTTGCTAGGTATGTCCTTAATTCTGACTGTTTCATTTACATTTGCCGTCTCAGCTAAAGATAAATTTATTTGGATTGGGAAAGCTATCACAAAGCGCTACACGGGAAAACCAGTTTAATTCCATGTTCCACCACTCAATATTGAAAATTTCTTTTTCAGCACTAATGTCATTCTTTTTTTTTTTTTTTAGGTTTATTTTGAAAGAGAGAGAGAACGTACTATCAAGCACAGAGCCCAGTGCAAGGCTTAATCCCACAAACCGTGAGATTATGACCTGAGCCAAAATCAAGAGTCAGATGCTTAATCGACTAAGCCACCCAGGTGCCCCTAATGTCATTCTTTTAAATAGTCAAGGGATAGCATAATGCAAATAGGTCACTAGGATAAATTTGGCATAGTGCAATCCTGGGTGTGGGAAAACTTTATAGACAGCTGTCCTTCATTACATCAGATTTAACTTTCCATGGCAATCCATCAAGAGCCCATGATCCATCCATCCATCCATCCATCCATCCATCCATCCATTCACTCACTCAGAAAAACACTGTTAAATACAGGTTTCTATCCTGTCTGTGCCTTTAGAGGAGGAAGTTTAACGAATGTTTTATTTGCCCTAAAAAGACCACTTTTAGGCTTTAAGGGGTACACTATAAATTTAGTTTTCGGGGCGCCTGGGTGGCTCGGTCAGTTAAGCATCCGACTTCGGCTCAGGTCACGATGTCACGGTCCGTGAGTTCGAGCCCCGCGTCGGGCTCTGGGCTGACAGCTCAGAGTCTGGAGCCTGTTTCAGATTCTGTGTCTCCCTCTCTCTCTGACCCTCCCCTGTTCATGCTCTGTGTCTCTCTGTCTCAAAAATAAATAAACGTTAAAAAAAATTATTTTTAAAAATAAATAAATAAAAATAAATTTAGTTTTCTGTGATTTTGACTTTTGTTCATGAGACTCTTCATATTTTTACCATTGTAGACTTGTGCCCTCTTAGTCTTCAGGGTTAATAAGTGGAAAATGTTTCCTTTAAAAATCTGTTTTTGGGGGAAAGTGGGTGATGGGCAGGGAGGAGGGCACCTGTTGGGACGAGCACTGGGTGTTGTATGGAAACCAACTTGACAATAAATTTCACATTTAAACAAACAAACAAACAAACAAAATCTGTTTTGGGGGTACCTGGGTGGCTCAGTCGGTTAAGTGTCCGACTCGACTTCAGCTCGGGTCATAATCTCACAGTTCATGAGTTCAAGCCCCGCATCCAGCTCTGTGCTGACAGCACTGAACCTGCTTGGGATTCTCTCTCTCTCTCTTTCTCTCAAAGTACATAAATAAACTTTTAAAAAAATAAATAAAAATTTGTTTTCAACCTAAATACAATCTTTCAGGAAGCTTTGGAAACTTACCCTCACTCTTGGCTAGGAAGATTTCCTTTTAGGCAAATCGAAGGCTTTAAGTTTGATCATCGTTTTCAACGTATGCTTTTCTTCACGAAGACAATTATTTCTAGACTCCCAATTTTGTTTTCCTAGATTCTCATTATAATTTTTTTTTTTTACCAATTTAGGTGGCTGTCCGCTTCCCCTTACACGTTTTCTTTCTTATCTCCTCTGAAGGTGAGTCTTATAATCCACTTACAATAATAATTACAGCCACACTACAAAGGCATTTTCCTGTTACATTCAAATGGGTACCTGATACACAACAAATTGAAAAAAATGTAACGAAACGCCATACCTTGCAATAGATGTCAAGTAAGTCAGCACTTTCGCTATCACTTCTTCCGATATACATCTGAAATTACAATTTTCTGGAAAAGTAATGATCCAAGCATTATCCTTTCCCCGGCCACCTAAAACAGTATGAAAAAAAAAAAATCAGCCGAATTAACAATTCATGTGACAACAATACAAGAAAGAGGATTCGAGAGGGGCGGTTAGAAGACAGTTTGGGGCCAATGTAACTTATATAAGGATGATGGTCTCCGCATAAATCAAAATGGCAACATGCTCCAAAGTGTAAGAAGCAGCCAAGTAGTTCTAAATGAAAACAATGCAAGAAAGAAGAGGGAGCAAGAGAGAAGGCAAAAGGAGTGATTAGAGTCAGAAGAAATTTTCATACAATGCATATAATAAATGTAGTCGAAACCACAGCTGAGCCCTCATATTGGACAGCCAAGAGTATTGGGGAATAACTGTTTCCATGCCAATGCTAAGGGCCTAAATCCCAACTGGTGACTGACAGCCTGACAGGAAATAGAAACCTTGCTAGAATCAACCACTTACAGCTATGGTGAGCCTGAAAGAATACAGGATATAAACTACAGGAAATAAGCAATGTTCAAATGGATTTGTGGAAGAAACAGCATAAGCCGTAACGGCGACAATGGTATAGAACTCTTACTGATGAATGCAGAAACAGCAAAGACCATAAATTCTTTGTGAGTTAAAATTCAGTGCGCACCCTACCCCAGAGCCCTCCACATAGCTCGGAAACTATGGAACGTTCGGAATGAAAGCCATCTAAGTGCAGGGATGAGCCTTACACGTTTAAGGTCCTACTCTACAGCCTGCCCAACAACTGGGCACAGAGTAGGTGCTCAATAAATACTTAGTGCTAAATGGAAGTTGAAGGATTCTTTTAGGAGGAAAGTTATAGGGTGGCCTTCGAATTTAGCTTGCTAATAGAAATTTTTTGAGAAGTTTAGTTGTAATTCTTATTTGGCTGAATTCAAGTGAATAAAGATATCAGGATATAAAAAAAAATTCAATGTGCAATGAAAATATGACAAGGGCAAGGCTCCTGGCTGGCCCAGTTGGAAGAGCATGCGATTCTTGATCTCAGGGTTGTGAGTTCAAGCCTCACGTTGGGTGTAGAGATTACTTAAAAAAATAAATAAACTTTTAAAAAACTATGATGATGGCAAAGGAGAGAAAATGGAGTAAAAATACTTAATGCAAAATAAAGCAAAACTGGAGCGAAAAAAACAAAGAACTAATGGGACAAGTAGAAAACAAATAGTAAAATGGTAGATTTCAACCCAGCCATATGAATAATCACATTAAATGAAAATAATCTTGACATCCCAGTTCAAAGTTAGAGATGATCAAGTTGGATTAAAAAAAAAAATCAAGACCCAATTATACACTACCTACAAGAAACACACTTTATTTTCAATTTAATTTTTGTTTAGAGTTTATTTATTTATTTTGAGAGAGAGAGAGAGCAGGGGAGGGGCAGAGACAGAGACAGAGACAGAGAGAATTCCAAGCCGGCTCCACGCTGTCAGCACAGAGCCTGACTCAGGGCTCAATCTCACAGTTCGTGAGATCATGACCTAAACTGAAATCAAGAGAGTCAGATGCTTAACCGACTGAACCACCCAGGTGCCCCTCAAATGATTTTCTTAATATCTAGTAATATTCCTGACTCTGAAATCTATTTGTCTAAAATTAGATGGCTTTATTGGGTCCCTCACACTCAGCATGGAGCCCGCCTGGGATTCTCTCTCTCTCCCTGTCTCTGCTCTTCCTCCGTTCTTTTGTGCACACGCTCTCTTTCAAAATAAATAAACAGACTTTAAAAAGAAAAGAAAATCATTTGATAATCAAACAGTGGTAAGTTCATCAAAAGAACATAATAATCCTAAATGCTTATGCACCTGATAACAGAGCTTCAAGATACGTAAAACAAAAACTAATACAGCTACAGGGAGAAACCGACAAATCCACAACTTGAGTCCAAAAATTTCACCACCCCTCTCTCGACAACTGACAGAACTAGACAGGAAATTTGCAAGGATACAGTATACTTAAACAACAATCTTTTTTTTTAATGCTTATTTATTTTTGACAGAGAGTGTGAGCAGGGAAGGGGCAGAGAGAGAGGGAGAGAGAGGATCCCAAACCAGCCCTGCGCGGACAGCAGCGAGCCCTATGTGGGGCTCGAACTCCTAAACCGTGAGATCACGGCCTGAACCAAAGTCGGCTGTTTAACTGACTGAGCCATCTAGGCTCCCCCCCTCCATGTTTATTTTTGAGAAAGAGAGAGAGAGACAGAGACAGAGAGAGATCATGACCGGAGCTGAAATCAAGAGTCAGACGCTTAACTAACTGAGCCACACAGATGTCCCAGAATATTATTCAGTGTTTAAAAAGGGAGGAAATTCTGACATATACTGACATATACAACTTGGATGGACCTTGAGGCTATCACGCCAAATGAAAGAAGCCAGCCACAAAAAAGACAAATCCTGTATGATTCCACTTATATGAGGAACCTAGAGTAGTCAAATACCCAGAGACAGAAAGCAAAATGGTGGCAGCCAGGGGCTGGGGGGAGAAGAGGACAGGGAGTTATTTTTTAGTGGGTACAGAGGTTCGCTTTTGCAAGATCAAGAGTTCTGGTGATGGACTGCGGGGATGGCTGCACAACAACGTGAATATACTTAATGCCACCAAACTATACATTTAAAAACGGTTAATGGGGCGCCTGGGTAGCTTAGGCGGTTAAGCATCCGATGTCAGCTCAGGTCATGATATCGCGGTTCGTGAGTTCAAGCCCCACATTGGTCTCTCTGTTGTCAGCAGAGTCTGCTTCGGATCCTCTCTACCCGTCTCTCTCTCGGCCCCTCCCTGCTCATGCACGCTTTCTCTCTCTCTCTCTCTCTCTCTCAAATAAATACATATTTAATAAAAAATGGTTAAGATGGCACCCTTGGGTCCTCACTTCCAAGATAACCAAGAAGAGAAGGAATAAGGGTCATGACACAAAGAGCCATGGCCACATGCAGCCTATTTGCTGTAGCAACTGCATTCATTGCATGCCCAAGGACAAGGCCATTAAGAAGTTCGATATTCCGGGGGCACCTGGGTGGCTCAGTCGGTTGAGCTTCGACTTCGGCTCAGGTCACGATCTCACGGTCTGTGAGTTCGAGCCCCGCGTTGTCGGGCTCTGTACCGACAGCCCAGAGCCTGGAGCCTGTTTCAGATTCTGTGTCTCCCTCTCTCTCTGACCCTCCCCCATTCATGCTCTGTCTCAAAAATAAATAAACATTAAAAAAAATAAATAAGTTCGTTATTTGGGGGGGGGGTGTGAGGGGGTTCTGGCTGGCTCAGTCAGAAGAGCAGGTGACTCTTATCTCGGGGTGATGAGTTTGAGCCCCACGTGGGGTGTAGAGAATAGTTAAATAAAACTTAAAAAAAAAAGTTCATTATTCAAGAGGTACCTGGCTGGCTCACTCGGTAGAACATGTGACTCTTGATTTCAGAGTCATGAGTTCAAGCCCCATATTGGACTCCATGCTGGGCATGAAGCCTACTTTTAAGAAAATGAATACAATCTTAAAAAAAAGAAGAAGAAGAAGAATTTTGGTATTCAGACCACAGTAGAAGCCACTGCCATCAGGGACCTTTCCCAAGGTAGTGTCTTCAATGCCTATGTGCTTCCCAAGCCGTGTATGAGACTACACTTCTACGCAAGGTAGTCCGGAATCGCTCTCGTGAAGCCCCGAAGGACCGAACACCCCCACCCCGATCTAGACCTGTGGGTGCTGCCCCACGACCTTGACCAAAACCCATGTCACGAGCTAAGACCTTGAGGACCGAAGAAAAACTGTTCTCTGGAAAAAGATAAAGTGGAGATTATACTTTCTTTGAATGTTTCTTTCTTTTGAGAGAGGGAGCGAGAGAGAGCAGCAGAAGGGTAGAGAGAGGGAAAGAATCCCAAGCAGGCTCCATGCCGTCAGCACAGAGCCCGACACGGGGCTCGACCACACAAGCTGTGAGATCATGATATCAGTGGAAACCAAGAGTCACATGCTTAACCCACTGAGCCAGCCAGGCGCCCCAAATGGAGATTATACTTTTTAAAAAATGGTTAAGGCGGTCAATTTTACGTTATGAGTATTTTATCACAATTTTTCAAAACTACGTACAAATGCGTATACATACACCAACGCATAGAACATATATGTGAAAAGTAAAACTTTCTCGTAAATGGAACTCTAAAAAAAATAACTTAGTACAAGCTGCTTAATTAGGGTCACTTGATGGCATTTGTAAGAAACATTTAAATAATCAGAGGGGTGCCTGGGTGGCTCCATCGGTTAAGTGTCCGACTCTGGCTCAGGTCATGATCTCACGGCTCGGTTCGTGAGTTCAAGCCCCGCGTCAGGCTCTGGGCTGACAGCTCAGAGCCTGGAACCTGCTTCAATTCTGTGTCTCCCTCTCTCTGCTCCTCTCCCACTCGCAGTCTGTCTCTCTCTCTCAAAAATAAGTAAACATTAAAAAACATTTTTTTTAAATAATCAGAGCTCCGGCAGAAGAGAAAATCTCCAGGAAGTCACCTCAGTTACCACCCTCTCTCTCAGACTTCTGCTTGCAACTATCACAGATTTCCAAAGGCGTGTCTGAAAGGCAAACGTACGAGGGTAGCAAGATTGTTTTCATCACGAATCGAAACACACTTAACCTCTATTCTGTAAACATCTATTTGTTTAGCAACCATGTGCATAATGCATAAACGTTCATTAAAATAGTGCCTCTCAGCAAGCAACTCTCGATCTCGGGGTCATGTTGAGCCCCACGTCGTGTGCAGAGATGACTTAAATACATAAAAAGTTAAAAAAACAAATAAATAAAACCGTGCTTCCCAAACTCCGCGTGCACCTATATGTATGGCTACTTATATAATAAACGGGTGACCACACTCGTTTTGCTAAGAAATTCGTTCATTTGGGACGCCTAGGTGGCTCACCCAGTTGGGCATCCAACTGTTGATTTTGGCTCAGGTCACGATCTCACAGTTCGTGGGTTCGGGCCCCACGCTGGGCTCTGCACTGACAACGAGGAGCCTGCTTGGGATTCTCTCTCTGCCCCTCCCCCGCTCGCTCTCGGTCTCTCAAAATAAATGAGTTAATTAAAAAAAAAAAAAAAACTACACGCGTTAGAGAGTGAGGAAATACATAATTTACAAAAAGAAATTCATACACTGTTCTAGTCTAAACATACGAAAAGTCTGCTTACCGGACAAGAAGGCGATATCTTGCATTAAGAAATGACTGATGTCCTTCATATGGAGCAGCAGCTGGGTTTCTATGACAAACGAGAAAGGGAGAGAGATGACATGCGTGTTGGAGCTCGGCCGGAAGCATCCGCACGATTTCTCATCATGCCGAAAAGAACCCCGGGGGTCCCGCACACACACCGCTGCCCTTCCCCCTCTACTCCTCTGGGCTACACCGCAAGGAAATCGCACTCTTGAAAATATTGCTGGGGAAGCGGGACCAGTGTCCCGGTTCTCAGAGTCTATACCTAGGGCAAAAGCTACTCTCCCTCACCAGAAAGCCAGGGGCCAAGGTCCCAGCTCCAGGACGTCCCGATTTATTTAAAGGGTAGACTGTCACACAGAGACACCGTAGCGGACGGTCTTCTACTTCTGATAATGATAATGCCTTTCATTCTGCAAAGCTTATTAGCGATTACAGAGCACTTCTCGCATCTTTCAGCTTATTGGTGTTCAGGAAACGGTAACATATGAACTTGCCTTTGATTATTAGAGGCGGAACGACATCCAGGCATTGCTAAGTGGGTTTTAGTTGCCCCAGATCTTCAGTGCTAATTTCTCATGTCCCTTTCCAGTGAACTCTACAGGAGCCGAAAATCAAAGCCTACTACCTGCCTCTGGTCCATGGGTAAGGATAACTTTTTAAAGGAAACGGGTCATGAAACAGGGCTATTTTGGATGGCTGGTTTTAATGCCTGTGGCTCCACATCCCCTACAGAAGCCACGTTTTCCACGGCTCTCGGACACAAAGGGCCTTCAAAGACCGAGTAGATGGTGGTGTCAGGCTGATGGCACATTAGAAAGGACATTAGAAACCCAAGTTCTCGGTGGGTCCACCCTAGACAGCGTAATGGGTATCAGTCATGGAATGACCCACCCTCACATAAATCCTCCCGATGTAAAACATAAAAAAAAAAAAAAAAAAAAAAAATTCAGTGACGTATCATTTTCATAAAACGCGTGCCATTAAAAATCTGCAATCTGTCAGGACACAACAGTCAATTCCCCAAAACGTCTTGTCATTAAAAAAGTAGATTCCTTGGGGCGCCTGGGTGGCGCAGTCGGTTAAGCGTCCGACTTCAGCCAGGTCACGATCTCGCGGTCCGTGAGTTCGAGCCCCACGTCGGGCTCTGGGCTGATGGCTCGGAGCCTGGAGCCTGTTTCCGATTCTGTGTCTCCCACTCTCTCTGCCCCTCCCCCGTTCATGCTCTGTCTCTCTGTCCCAAAAAATAAATAAAAACGTTGGAAAAAAAAATTTTTTAAAAGTAGATTCCTGCTACATCCCAGGCCCAGGCCCGTGCATTTCCATCTGTGAGCCTTCACATCCAGACTGCTGAACAGTTATTTGTTTAATGCTACAAGTTTCCTCACATCAAAGAATGTGTTTGTGGGGCCCCCTGAGTGGCTCGGTCAGTTAAGCGCCCGACTCTTGACTTTAGCTCAGGTCATAACCTCACGGTTCATGGGTTCGAGCCCCACAGCGCGGAGCCTGCTTGGGATTCTCTCTCTTCTTTGTCTGTCCCTCCCTCCCCCACTCCAAATAAATAAATAAACTTAAAAATTTTTTATTTTGTTTTAATATTTATTCATCTTTGAGAGACCGAGACAGAGCATGAGTGGGGGCGGGGCAGAGAGAGGGAGAGACACGGAATCCGAAGCAGGCTCCGGGCTCCACGCTGTCGGCACAGAGCCCAATATGGGGCTCAAACCCACGAGCCGTGAGATCATGACCTGAGCTGAAATCAGATGCTTAACCGACTGAGCCACCCAGGCGTCCCTAGCCTACAATTCTTTAATCCGTTCATGTAGTAAGAGGCACCAGGGCGTAAAATAAAATTAGGCCAAGAGCTGAGCAGGTTACTCCAGACCACCAGCCTCACTGTCCCGGTTTCAGAAAACAAATGCTTTCTCGGTCCCCTTCCATTCTAGGAGATCCAAGAGCAGGTAAAATCCATAGTTACAAGAAAAACTGATGTTTCTATAGTAAAATATCACCCCCAATTGTGCCACAAAAGGAACATCTCCACACTAATGAAAAAGGGGGAAATAATGGGTGAAAGGGAACACGTCACAACTCTAAGAAATGATCACGGGGCGCCTGGGTGGCTCGGTCGGTTGGGCCTCCGACTTCGGCTCAGGTCACGATCTCACGGTCCGTGAGCTCGAGCCCCGCGTCGGGCTCTGTGCTGACAGCTCGGGGCCTGGAGCCTGCTTCGGATTCTGTGTCTCCCTCTCTCTCTGATCCTCCCCCATTCATGCTCTGTCTCAAAAATGAATAAACGTTAAAAAAAATTAAAAAAAAAGAAATGATCACGTTCTGGATCGGAAATAGACTGAAGGGAGAGGAGCCAGAAGACACAGGGTTATCACTGAGCAGCCACACTAAGAGCTCTGCGGGACGACGATGCACTTGAACCGTCTAACATAACCACGCACAACCTAAAAGCAAAAGACAGGTAAAGTGCTTGCCAATTCATTCATTCCATACATAAGACTAGGAAGCAAACGAGGACAAGTTTTTACTGCCTTGACCATAAATTATGAACCGATCATGAACGTTTCTTTTATAAAAGACAGTTGTGCAGGGGCGCCTGACTGGCTCAGTCGGCGGAACATGCAACTCTTGGTCTCGGGGTGGTGAGTGTGAGCCCCGCGTTGGACATAGAGATCACACACACACACACACACACACACACACACACACAAAGGTTTGTGTAAATGAGGAGATGAGCTCAGAATTCCAATCTGAAGAATTTAGGGGCTCTGTTAGTAGAGCACACAACTGTTAATCTCAGGGTTGTGAGTTCAAATCCCATGGTGGGCATGCAGTGCACTTTAAATTTTTTTTTCAGTGTTTGTTTATTTTTCAGAGACAGAGAGAGACAGAGCGTGAGCAAGGGAGGGGCAGAGACGGGGGGAGACACAGAATCCGAAGCAGGCTCTGGGCTCCGAGCCGTCGGCGCAGAGCCCAACGCGGGGCTCGAACCCACGAACGTGACCTGAGCCAAAGTCAACTGACTGAGCCACCCAGGCGCCCTGCATGGAGCCTACTTTAAAAAAAAGTAACAAAAAATATAGTTTTTAAAGATCGATGTCGTATGCATTCGCTTTTTTAAACAAACATTTATCCAGTCCCTACTAGGTGTTACACACTGTTAAGTTCGGATAGATGTTCTGGGTGAAAGTAAAGGTTCGTGTTCACAGTAGTTTGTGAAATCGTGAGTCTGAAGCAAACCGCAACATCCCCCAGCACATACGCATACGCACCATGCAACTCCTTGGGCTATGTCTGCAGTATGCGTGCTATTCGATCACGTACTTTCGGTTTGTTGGTTGGCTGATCTCGCAGCTCATGAGTTCGAGCCCCACGTCGGGCTCTGTGCTGACAGCTCAGAGCCCGGCGCCTGCTTCTGTGTCTCCCTCTCTTCCCGCCCCTCCCCCGCCCATGCTCAGCCTCTCTTCCTCTCAAAACTAAACAAACATGGAAAAAAGTCGTTTTAATAAAGAAATAAAATAAATAAAAAATACAAGTCAGAATGCTCTGTAGATGAAATGACTGCCATGGGAGGTAGACAGAGCAGCCCTCCCCCGTCACAAATAGGGTTTGAACACAGGCCGAGCTGCTCTGTGGGAAGGAGGCTGGCGAGGACAACCAAGCACGCAGCTGGGTCGGAATAAATGCTCTCTCTCTCGTGTTCTACTTCTCCAAGAGTCCATGCCTCCATGATGTGAGTACGTATTTCCATTCCAAGGAACCACAACTCCACTGGGTTTATCAACCCCTAGAGGGAAAACGGTAGTTTAGAAAGTTAGGTAACTTGGCATCTACGAGCATTCTCATTTTTTTTTTTTTTTAAGATTTGTAAAAAAAATTTTAACTAATCTCTAACAGAAAACCATGGAGGAGGGGAAGGGGGGAAAAAAGTTACAAACAGAGAGGGTGGGAGGCAAACCATAAGAGACTCGTAAAAACTGAGAATAATCTGAGGGTTGATGGGGGTGGGAGGGAGGGGAAAGTGGGTGATGGGCATGGATCACCCATGGGCAAGGGCACCCGTTGGGATGAGCACTGGGTGTTGTATGGAAGCCAACTGGACAATAAATTATATTTTTTTAAAAAAAATTTTTAAGCAATCTCTACACCCAGGGCATCTGGTTGGCTCCGTGGGTAGAGCACGTGACTCTCGATCTCAAGGTTGTGAGTTCAAGCCTCACGTTGGGCACGAAACCTACTTTAAAAAAAAAAAATAAGTAATGTCTACACCCAACGCGGGGCTTGAACTCACAGTCTTGAGATCAAGAGTCACACGCTCCACTGACGGAGCCCGCCAGGCGCCCTATAAGCATTCTCGTTTTATAGAAAGCGTTTTTTACTCTACATCCTGCTGTGTAACAGCAATAATTCCAACCCTTGAGCTTTGTTTCACAGTGACGCGCTCTCCCAGGGACGTTTATCCTTTCTCCGGGGTTTCTGTCCCTAGACGATAGAAGAAAACGGAGTTCTGAACCGTGCTGCACCCACACGCCATTCTGTCCGGGCGCGAAAGAACCACGGCAAACAAACTGCTTCAAAGGCCAAACACCACTATATCCTCAAGTTTTCCTAAGAATAAGAAGCAAAAACGGAGCTCAGATTAAAATAGAAGGGAAAACAACAGAACCGTCAGCTGGAGGGATCCAGTCTCTTCCATGGCCACCGCCAGGATGAAAACAGACGGGAAAACTGTAGCATATGATTAGCAGTACACGTCATTTGCCGAGCACCTACTATGTGCCAGGCACAGCACAGAGCATTTTGGATGCATTTTCTCTGGTCTCAACAACAAACTCCCAAGATGTGTATTAAAACCCTCACCTTCCAGATGAGGAAACAGGCTCGGAGAGGCTCCCATTCACACGTATTCATTCAAGAAATTCACACTGAACAACCACGAGGCAGCAAGCACTGCTCAGACCCGTGGTAGAATCCAGTAGATTTAGCAGAAGCTTTTACAGCCCTATCTATTCGGTCCCCTAGCCTTCTTCAGACAGACGGTCTAAAATCTGCCCTCGGAAGAAAATACACAATTAGCTCTAATGCAAATTACTAACTAGGGAGGTCTCCATCACCTGCCCTTTCCTTCCAGGAAGAGTTTCATTCCAAACTATACCAAGATTGTTTACCAACAATCTTTTGCAAGAAACACCATTATTTTTCCAGCCTGAAATTCTTAACAATGATGCTTACTTTTAGCCATCATCTCTTTGAAAGTTCCCTGTTGCTGATGTGCAGAACTCAGATAAAATTAGGTCTTGAGTCCTAAATCCTGTCGCAAGGCACATGGGATTCTAGGGGTGTAATTTTTTCTCTTTCGATATGAGAGGCAGATACACTATCCATCTGTAAACAGCAATGACTTAGCACATGCAACACGCTGAACTTGTGTCATGCTTTAAAAAGTAGAATCAGGGGCGCCTGGGTGGCTCAGTCAGATAAGCGTCTGACTTGGGCTCAGATCATGATCTCACAGTTTGAGAGTTCGAGCCCCGCGTCAGGTTCTGTGCTGATAGCTCGGAGCCTGGAGCCTGTTTCCGATTCTGTGTCTCCCTCTCTCTCTGCCCCTCCCCCACTCACACTCTGTCTGTATCTCTCAAAAATTGATAAATGTTAAAAAAAAATTTTTTAAGTAGTATCAACAAAAGGGTCATTCTGAAACCATCACAAAATGGGGGCGCCTGGGTAGCTCAGTCAGTTGAGCATCTGACTTCAGCTCAGGTCATGATCTCGTGGTTCACAAGTTTGAGCCCCACGTCGGGCTCTATGCTGACAACTCAGAGCCTGGAGCCTGCTTCGGATTCTGTGTCCCCCCCTCTCTCTGCCCCTCCCCCACTCGTGCTCGCTCTCTCTCTCTCTCTCAAAATATAAACATTAAAAAAATTTTTTTAAAGCTTAAAAATTAACAGAAGATACAACATATAAACAACCGGCCATAATATATACTGCAGTATGTGCTATAATAGAAATATACAATATAGGATGTAAGAGGTGAGAATTATGACATCTAAATTGAGGAAGTGAGAAAAAAAGGACAGTTTCAGAGATGATGTAACATCTGAGCTGGGCCCTGAAAACTGATCAGGGTTCAAATACGTGGACGGCGAACGGAGGACATTCCAAGTAAAAGAAACAAGGGGCCTGCGCAGGAGCAGGTGAAGGTATGGGAGACTCCGTGAGGCCTGATATGGTTTGAGTTTAGAGTACGGGATAGTCTAGCCAAAGCCAGAAAGCACGACTAGAAGCAAAAAATGGAGAACTCTGCACGCCTCCAGAGAACAGGCTTCTGAGATGCCTCTGATCTAGGATCACTGACTTAGCATGAAGATATTTTCCAGGCAGGCAACTCCTGCAACACGACAACAGAGCTGTAGAGACTGGTGGATTCCATGATCGGTTAGCTACCCACTTCCGGTATAACCTCAGGCGATTCACCGAAGGTTCCCGGAACTCGGGTAATTTCTAAGCACCTACACAACAAAGCGTGCAGGAAGGAAAAGAAAAGTGTGTGTTCCAAACTCCAGAAAAAACTTGATTTGAGTACTATTGTAAAATGCTCTTTTTTATTTTCCAATGTTAACATTTCTGAAATCTGGAGATACCTTAGATTCACCATCACATTTTATTCAGTTTTTCATTCTTCCATCCAAAACGCTATGTTATTAAGTACCTCAGAACAAATCGATTGCAATCATAACAAGGAAAAACAGGAAATTAAAAATACATTCCCAATCTCTTTGTGGTTGAGATATATACACATACATATACATGTATACACACACACACGTAGACACACATACACACATCATTAGATTTCACAACTGTCATTTGATTTGTATTTTTCTAAACAGGCTCCATACCCAACATGTGGCTTGAACTCACGACCCGGAGATCAAGAGTCACGGGCTCTACCAACTGAGCCAGCCAGGTGCCCCCACAGCTGTCATTTTAGATGTACCAGAGAGGTACATGTTACAACTGAGGAACCCAAATTGACACAACATTATCAATTGATTTTTGACAAGGACAAGACAATTCAATGAGGAAAGAATAGTCTTTGCAACAAATGGTGATGGGACAACATGATGTCCACATTCAAATGAATAACGTTGGGGAAAAAATAAAACTGGGCCCTAGCTTACACCATATACAACAATTAACGCAAAGGAATCAAACATTGAAACAGAAGACCTATGGGTGCCTGGGTGGCTCAGTCAGTTAAACGTCTGACTGTTGATCTCGGCTCAGGTCATGATCTCATGGCTTGTGAGATTGAGCCACCTGTTTAGCTCTGTGCTGACAGCACGGAGCCTGCTTGGGATTCTCTCTCTCCCTCTCTGCCCTTCTCCCACAGTCACTCACGCTCTCTCTCTCAAAACATTTTTTTAGTTTATTTATTTTGAGAGAGAGACAGCTGACAGCATGGAGCCCGATGCAGGACTCAAACTCACAAACTGTGGGATCATAACCTGAGCCAAAACCAAGAGTCGGACACTTAACCAACTGAGCCACCCAGGCACCCCAATAAATAAACATTACAAGAAAAAGAAACATAAGATCTAAAAACAATAAAACTCTTAAAATATAGGAATAAATCTTCGGGACCTTGCATTAAGCAAAACCTTCATCTACATGACATCAAAAGCACAAGCAACAAAAGAAAACATAGTTAATTTGACTTTGTCAAAATTTAAGCTCTTGTGCTTCGAAGGACACCAACAAGAAAGTGAAAACAATCCACAGAAAGGGGGAATATATTTGCAAATCATTTATCTGTTTAAGGAATATGCATCTGGAATGCATAAACACTTACTAATCAATAATAAAAAGGCAAGGGGGCACGTGGGTGGCTCAGCTGGTTGAGCATCTATCTGACTCTTGATTTCAGCTCAGGTCATGATCCCAACGGCCGTGGGATCAAGCCCCACATCGGGCTCTGTGCTGACAATGCAGAGCCTGTTTGGTATTCTCTCTCTCCCTCTCTGTGCTCCTTCCCCCCTCTACTCGCACTCTCTTTCTCTCAAAATAAATAAACATTTTTTTAAAAAGAAAGAAAGCTAAATAGAGAATTACCATATGGCCCACAATTCTAGTTCTAAGCGTATACCTCCCCCCAAATGAAAACAGGGGTGCCTGGTTGGCTCAGTGGATGGAGTCTGTGACTCCTGATGTCGGGGCTATAAATTCGAGCCTCACGTTGGGCGTAGAGTTCATCTAAAAATAAATTCTTAAAAAAATGAAAATGTACATCCACACAAAAACATGCACAGAAATGTTAATAGCATTATTCCCAATAACCAAAAGGTAGAAACGATGCAAACGTCCATCAACTGAAGAATAAAGGTAGCACATCCATACAATGGAGCATTCGTTGGCAATAAAGTAATGAAGGGCTGATACATGCTACAACATGGATGGGTCTGGAAAATATTTTGCTAAGTGAAGGGAGCCACAGATTTTATTATTCCATTTACATGAAATATCCAGAATAGGCATACGGAGAGAGACACCAAGCAGATTCGTGGTTGCTTAGGGCTAGGGAAATGGAGGAGTTGAGGGCATGTTGACAGAAGGGTAGAGTTTCTTTTAGGAAGGATGAAATGTTGGGGCACCTGGGTGGTTCAGTGGGTTGAGGGTCCGACTCTTGATTTACGCTCAGGTCATGATCTCACAGTTCGTGGGCTTGAGCCCCGCGTAGGGGTCTGTGCTGACAGTGAGGAACCTTCTTGGGATTCTCTGTCTCCATCTCTCTCTCCCCCTCTTTGCTCCTCCCCCACTCATCCTCTCTCTCTGAAAATAACTGAACTTTAAAAAATTTTTTTTAAAAAAAGAAATGATGAGGGGCGCCTGGGTGGCTCAGTCGGTTAAGCGGCCGACTTCAGCTCAGGTCATGATCTCGCGGTCCGTGAGTTCGAGCCCCGCGTCAGGCTCTGTGCTGACAGCTCAGAGCCTGGAGCCCGTTTCAGATTCTGTGTCTCTCTCTCTCTCTGACCCTCCCCCGTTCATGCCCTGTCTCTCTCTGTCTCAAAAATAAATAAACATTAAAAAAAAAATTTTTTTAAATAAAAAAAAATGATGAAATGTCTTAAAATTGATTGCAACAATGGTGCCACGATTCTGTAAATGTGCTAAAACAGTGAATTTTATACCTCAAATGAGCAGATTGTATGATAAGTGAATTATATCTCAATAAAACTTACAAAAAAAAAAAGAAAAAAAGAAAGAAATGAAGGGCAGAATTAGTGTTTGTAAGAAAAAAGTTCCTCGGAGCCAAGGATGCACCTTTTCTACTTCTCCTTCCTTGGGAAGTTAATCACGAAAAACCAACAGAGAAGTAAGCTCAACTTTTGGAAATAAATGTTAAGGAAAAAAAAAAAAAAGATGAAGGTTGTGCATAACGATTCAGCACAATGACATCACAGAAGCAATAGGTTAAAATGGTGGTTTTATTCTGGATTTTATCTTGGGTGATGTATACACATAAAATTCTGATTTTTGGGGGGGTCGCCTGGGTGGCTCTGTCGGTTCAGCGTCCGACTTTGGCTCAGGTCATGATCTCACGGTTCGTGAGTTCGGGCCCCGCGTCGGGCTCCGGGCTGACAGCTCGGAGCCTGGAGCCTGCTTCCCATTCTGTGTCTCCCTCCCTCTCGGCCCCTAACCCACTCGCATTCTGTCTCTGTCTCTCTCAAAAATAAATAAACATTAAAACATTTTTTAAAAATTCTGATTTTTTTTTTCCACACAATTTCACACAAATAAATATTTCTTAGAGACGTCATATAGCACAGTACTTTTGAGCACACGCTTCAGGGACAGATTGCCTGGATTCCAATTTCGCCCTCAGCACTTGCAAGTTGCAGGACCTTGGACCCTAGACGACCTGCTAAAACAGCCTGCGTCTCAGTTTCCTTTACTGCTCAAATGGGGACGGTGATAGGACCTATTTCACAGGGCTGCTATAGTGAGCAAACTCGTTGGTACACACGAAGACTTGGAACACTGCCTGCTCCAATGGCAAGTGCTCAATAAACGTGAAATTGTTAAAGAATAAAGAAAAGTCACACTGTGACGTTAAAGGTTTAGCGTACCAGTGAGCAATCAGGCGGCAGATAAACATTTACTTATTTATTTTGAGAGAGACAGAGATAGTGGGGGAGTGGGGGAGGGGCGCACAGAGAGAGAAGACCCGAGAATCCCAAGCCGGCTCCACGGCACCAGCACAGAGCCGGATGCGGGGCTCGAACCCCCGAACTGTGAGATCGTGACCTGAGCCGAAACCAAGAAGATGCTTAACCAACGGAGCCACCCAGGCGCCCCTACTTCCATCTTTTGGTTCATCTGCAAACGGGGGAATAGGTTGTGGTTCCTTGTCCGTATCTCAGGTCTTGTATACTAGGAAAACTCTTAGAAGATCTCCTCTTTGACCATAAAACTTGAACTTTCAAATGTATGGCTGAGCTGGAAAAACGAGGAAATCCTCAGAGGCCAAAACCATTACGGGGGTGCAGATCCTGAGAGACGGGCCAACTGAGAAGAGCAGTTGCCCCATTGGCACCTGCCAAATCCCAGGTGACTTAGAACTTGGTTTTCATGGTCACGCACTAGTAAAGATTCAAAGCCTCCGGCACTGGGAATCGGATCAGAGAAAATACAGGACACAAGCAGCCCAAAGCATAAAAGACTGATCGTTTAGGCTACGTTAAATTTAAATTTTTCTTTCGTCAAAAGACATCATAAAGAAAATGACGAGATAAGCCACAAACCATGTGCGGGTGTTTGCGAAACACAGTGACAAATAGAATCAAGGATATGTGAAAGATGTATGAAAGTCCATAAGAAAAAAAGACAAATCACCCCATAGAATAGTGAAAAAAAAATAACACAAACGGGCATTTCACAAAGATGACGACACGTTTGAAAAGGTCCTTGGGGCACCTGGGTGGCTCAGTCGGTTGAGCATCCGGCTTCGGCTCAGGTCATGATCTCACGGTTTGGGAGTTCGAGCCCCGTGTCGGGCTCTGTGCTGACAGCTCGGAGCCTGGAGCCTGTTTCAGATTCTGTGTCTCCCTCTCGCTCTGCTCCTCCCCTGCTTGTACTCTATTTCTCTCTCTCCCTCAAAATAAATAAACATAAAAAAAAATAAAAAAAAGAAAAGGTCCTTGATTGCATTTGTACTGTGGGAAATGCAAATTTCAAGGACAATAAGATCATCTCTTCTACCAACCACTTAAGCAACAATTTTTAAAAACCAACATTAGCAAGCACCTGTACATACAACAACATAACCACAGGTATGCTTTGGTTTTGGCCTTGGCTGTTACTACAGATTTCTTTTTCCACGGAGCATCCAGTTCGAAAGAACCACCTTAAAAATTGTTTTAGCGATAACAGTAAGAAAATGTATCAGGTAGAGTTTCTACCCTGCTAGAGCTGAAGGATAAATATGGCGATTAACACAGTCTAAAATGGAAAATTAATCAGTTAGATGTGGCAACAAAGAGCAAAGGAACTCTGAGGTCCCTTTAAAGACACGTATAACGTCAGGGGTGCCTGGGTGGCTCAGTGGGTTTAGCGTCCGACTTCGGCTCAGGCCATGATCTCGTGGTTCACAGGTTCGAGCTCTGCGTCGGGCTCTGTGCTGACAGCTCAGAGCCTGGAGCCTGCTTCGGATTCTGGGTCTCCCTCTCTCTCTGTCCCTTCCCAGCTCATGCTCTGTCTCTCTCTCTCAGAAATAAACAAACATTAATGAAAATAAAATAAAATAAAATAAAATAAAATAAAATAAAATAATAAAATAAAGACACATATGACGTCAAATCACACATTGGGAAGTGTGGCCTGAGTACCTACTATGCATTCAACACCATTTTACCACTTGCTTACACTGCACATGACAATGAATAGGTTCCAATTCAGGGAAGAAAATCCACAGGTCTGGCTGTTCTCAGGTGCTCAACCTTTTAATTGTGCTTTGAAGGCAGGACCCGTGGGACGGTTTTACCCCAGCAGCACCGAGTGGAACTCTAGGGGAAGATGGGAAATGGGAGGAAGAAATGAGAGGATGGAAGGAAAGAACAGGAAACACAAAACAGGAATCCACATTGCGACCCAACGTTACATACATGCCTCTCATTTATCGATCAGCCACACGAACCACTCACGTATTCCTTTCGACAAACCATCGTCAGACTCCCATCTCATGCCAGGCTCTGTGCGGTGCTGGAGACACAGAAAGCGCTTAAAACCTTGACCTGGACCCCACAAGGCTCTTCGTCCGGGAGCAGGAGGCAGTAACCGCCCAGAGTGCGGAGTTAAAATAGCACTGAGCCCAGGATGCTGGGAGCACAGTGACAAAAGGACATCCAGCACTAAACCCACAAAACAGATAATGTAGAAAAACAAAACAAGAACAAAGAAATAGTTTGATGGCCTAACCTATGCCGAATACCTCCTGGGACTCACTGGCAGCATCGAAGTTTCAGATCGTGACCGCACCTTACTCTAAGGTGACCTGCTTCCAACGAGGAGAGCGGCGAGCTTCCTCGCCTTTCCACGGATCACACATATTTGTTTATGGGTTTGCACACCGGTACGTAGCGCTCAGATAGGAAAATTTTTAGTATTGCCATCAGCCGCGTGGCGAGCCTGGAAAGCTCACTCCTCCGTCTTTAAGATCACTTGTAAAGTCAATACGCAATATGAAGAGGCTCACAGGGACAGGAAAAGGTAAAACCTGAAGTGTGGAGCCTTTTCGTACTCTTCACCCCAGCTCTGAAGCTCTTGGGTGACTTGAACATGTTCATGAGTTCGAGCTCCGTGCCACCCGCGTGCAGCCCGCCTGGGATTCTCCCTCTCTTCCTCTCTCTCTCTCTCTGCCCCTCCCCCATTGTGCTCTCTCCCTCAAAATAAATTTTTAAAAAACTTGTAATAATTTTAATTTGCAGCCCCTTAGTCAACCACGGTCAAAAAAACAAAAAACAATGATAAAATAACATAAATTTACAGTCCCCCCCCCCACACACACACAATTGATTAAATCTTTACTGATGCCAGAACTCTGGTAAAAGTACTTTTATTTTGCTTACGTTTTATTTTTTTATTTTGAGAGAGACGGGGGAGGGGGGGTGGGGGAGAGGGACAGAGAGAATCCCAAGCAGGCTCCGTGCTGTCACCGCAGAGCCTGATGCAGGGCTCGAACCCACGAACCGTTGAGATCATGACCTGAGCCAAAATCAAGAGTTGGACGCTTAACCAAATGAGCCACCCAGGCGCCCAAGTAAAAGTGCTTTTAAAAATGTATCCCCATCGGGGCGCCTGGGGGGCTCATTCGGTTGAGAGGCCAACTTTGGCTCAAGTCATGATCTCACGGTTCGTGGGTTCACAGTCTCAGCTGTGCTGATAGCTCGGAGCCTGTTTCAGATTCTGTGTCTCCCTCTCTCTCTGCCCCTCCCCCACTCATGCTCTGTCTCTCTCTGTCACAAAAATGAATAAACATTAAAAAAATTCTTTTTAATGTATCCCCATCATCTTCAAAACTATACAACTTATGAAAATAAATGTCTTTGAAGGGCATTCTGGCTCACTCAGTAGAGTGACCTTGACATTGGGTTGTAACTTTGAGCCCCGTACTGGGTGTAGAGATTACTTTACAGTCTTTGAAAAACAATAATAAAATCTTTGAAAATAAATGTCTGAGAATTAGCTTCCTTGGGTGCTTCTGAAAGCACAGTTTAAAAAAACAAAAACAAAAACAAAAAAACAAGCCTCTTCGGGACGCCTGGGTGGTTCAGTGGGTCGAGCATCAGACTTCAGCTCAGGTCATGATCTCACGGTCTGTGAGTTCGAGCCCCGCGTCGGGCTCTGTGCGGACAGCTCAGAGCCCAGAGCCCGCTGCGGATTCTCCGCCTCCCTTTCTGTCTGCCCCTCCCCTGCTCACGCTCAGTCTTTCTCTCTCTCAAAAATAAACGTTAAAAAAAATTTTTAAAACCCTCTTCATCGCCCAATTTTAAATGTTCCTACTCATTCCGTAACACAAGAAATTTGGGGAGAAGCCATGTAAATCAAAGGGGCATCATTTTATTTGTCCAAATCATCGCAATTCAGTGCCCACAGTACAGATGAGCAGGGACACGTTTGAACACGAGCTTAAAGACAAAATCACAGTACCCAACGACTACAGCCACCGCCACCACTAGATAATTCTGAACATACTAGCTTAGCAATAGGTAAACATTAACCTTAGCCTCTTCTTAAATCTTTAGTATAACTTCAGGCCTTTCGAGAGCAGCTATTTAAAGCACGAGCTATAAAAGTACACAAGACGGACCCACTAATGTCAGAACTCACGATATCCACGCAGCCACACAACTACCCGCCACATCTCCTACTCCGTGCCCATCCGCCTCTTCTCGGGTTCAGAAAACCTAATTTTGAAATACCCAGCATCTGCAATGGTAAATCCAGTGAAAATGACTTACTTCATTTCGCTTATAAGGCATGCGAAAGACACACATCATCTGTTTGTGGTCCCTGGAATGTGTTAACTAAGGAAGCAACCGTGACCCTCTTTTGTAAACTGTCAAGTGCAAAGTGGCAATAAAAACCAGGGCTGGCTGCTGCATTTTGCTGTGATTAGTCACATCATCTGGCTTGCAAACTCAGAGATGCCCCTCAAAAACACACACGTTACTTTTAAGTGTTATCCACGAGTCTAAGGATATCTCATCACACCATTTCGGTTCGGTCGGCCGTTTGTTTGTTTATCAACATTTAGTTTTGAGAGACACAGAGAGAGTGAGCGAGCTTGAGCAGGGAAGGGGCAGAGAGAGAGGGAGACCCAGAACCCGAAACAGGCTCTGGGCTCCAAACTGTCAGCCCGTGAGATCATGACCTGAGCCAAAGTCGGACGCTTAACCCACTGAGGCACCCGGGCGTCCCCCATCTCAGTTTAAACAGAGGAAATGTTATTTAAAATCATCCCCTGTGGTTTTTCTGATCAGACTATACATTAAACAGCTAATGCTTCACCTTAACTGCGGGCCGCGAGTGCAAACGAAGGCTTGAGAGACAGAAAACCCAGTGTTCCCGAATGAGAACTCTCCTGGCTGACATCACCCGCAGACGTTGACCCAACCAAAGTAGATTTGGAGAGGCAACTCAACCACTGCCAGGCCAGACTCTCTGGCCACGAAGTTATTTAAAATTAATATTCTAGTAGCATCTACAAGCTTTCTTCTGCCTGCAGGCTTTACAAAGAAGAGTCATTAGCAACTTACTAAAAATGAAATCAGCATATAATTATATATATGTGAAATACATATACACATATACATACACATATTTAATATGTGTGTGTGTGTGTGTGTGTGTGTGTGTGTGTAACTTGATTTTAAATCTTATTTCCAGTGCGAAAATGTCATGGAACGGTTTTGGGGGATGGGAAGTGATAACTTGATTTTTTAAGGTTCAAACTTCTAGGGGCACCAGGGTGGCTCAGTCAGTGAAGCGTCCCGACTCTTGACTGCGGCTCCGGTCACGATCTCGTGGTTCGTGGGTTTGAGCCCCGAGTCAGGTTCTGTGCTGACAGCTCAGAGCCTGGGGCTTGCCTTGGATTCTGTGTCTCCCTCCCTCTCTGCTCTTTCCCCACGTGTGCTCTCTCTCTCTCTCTCTCAAAAATATATAAACATTCAAAAAAAAAAAAGTTCAAACTTCTATCTCTAAGAGATCATTTGAATAACAACAAATTAATAACAGTGACACTGAAATTATATCTTCAAGCCATTGGCCGTATACATCCATAAACACATAGCAGACAAATGAGGATCGGTTTCTTCAATAATGTCTCTATTAGAATCTCTTGTTGAAAAAAAAGAAAAAAATCTCCTGTTCATCTTAACTAATTTCCTAAGTAGCTGGAGGTGGTCTCAATATGAAATTGGTCCCGTCTAGATCAAGGAAATACAGAAAGATTCAATAAAATTTTATCTACTTCAGACAGAAGCAGTGTGGATAACTGGGTAAAGAATGCATCCTTCTCAAGTACGACAGCTTCTCCCTGGGTTTATTTCAACCCCCGGCCCACTAAGACAAAACTGGACAAATGCTTTTTTTGTGCTGAAAAGGTGGAGTAGCCTTTGTGCTCTACGGAAGGAAAACGCTCGAGTAACACAGCAGAATGATTTCAAAGCACGTATTTTGTTTCTTGAAAATTATGAAATCCGGCTCTTGGTTTCGGCTCAGGTCATGGTCTCATGGTTTGTGGGTTCGAGTCTTGCATCAGGCTCCGCATTGCCAGTGCAGAGCCTGCTTGGGATTCTCTCTCTCTCTCTCTCTCTAAGATGAATAAACGTAAAAAAGTTTCCACAATGAAATCATTTAAAAATAAACACATTCACGTGTAAGCCACAGATCAACACATGGGGTATGATCCCACTTCAGTAAAACACCTAGATACGGGTGGATTCTTAAATTGTCGTCCTCACCGGTTAGAAATAAGCTCCCTGAGGGCAGGGATTTGTGTCTGTTTTGTTCAGCGAAACGTGCCAACAGTGTTTAGCACGTAGAAGGTGATCAATAAATATTCACTGAACTATCTATGCCCACAGAAAATTCCCTACGGCCAAACTGTTCACGTTTTCCTCCAGAGAGTAGGACTGGGCTAGGCAGAAGGGTGACTTTCAACTCATTAGTTTATGGGCATATGCGGTTTAGATGTTTGACAAACATCATACAGACATGATTTAAGCACATAAGAAACTGGAAAAATAAAAGATACTTCCTCCCTGCACGCAAACAAAGAAACACACGACACACACAGGAAAAAAAGGCGTATCTAAGGCGCCAGGCAAGGAGGTGAGAGCTACACAGAAGAAACCGTGAAGAGAAAGCAATGAAAGGGCCAGAAAGTCCCTGAGGAAAATGAGGTACAGCAGGTGGGAAGGGACGACCTCTACCCCAGGGCTTGGTGTCCCAGATTGCCGGGCCTCGCCCATGTCTGCAGTAGGTCTAATTAGGAGCACGGCTCTGGGGGCGCCCGGGGGGCTCAGTCGGTTGGGCGTCCGACTCTTGGTTTTCTTGGTTTCGGCTCAGGTCACCATCTCACAGTTCATGGGTTCGAGCCCCACGTCAGGCTCCGCGCTGACAATGCAAGCCTGCTTGGGATTCTCCCTCGCTCTCAATCTCTCTCTCTCTCTCTCTCTCTCTCACTCTCTCTCCGCCCTTCCCCCCCCAAAATAAATAAATAAATAAACTTAAAAAAAAAAAAAGAGCATAGCTATGGAAAGGTTTTCCTCCCTCCCCCCTTCAGATTAAAAGCCACCCAATGGGGACAGCAGGTTTTCCTAACTACAGGCAGGTACATTTTGAGAGGGACTGAACCATTTCATAAAGAACTCCATATGTGATGATTTACTGGAAGGAAAACTAGGGATAAATAACTGGTTTTTTTTCCTCCTTAAAGCAACAGCAGGGCTGACCTAAGCTTACCCGTCTAGCCTTTGCAATCTATTTTCGTAAAAGACCTCTCCAGCCAGCCGCAGGGATGCGGCTGGCACATTTCACTGACAAAAGGTCTTGCCCTGGAAAGGTCTTTGCAGATTCCTGGTCAATATAGTATCAAAACACGTGCCTCTCATTTTCTCTAGCTTATCCCACCCCGCTCCCACACAGACTTGCACAACAAAGGCTGAATCACGACCACTGAGGCAATGGAGTTAGTGACTATTTCGCTGTTTGTGTCTTTGCTTGTGCTTTTGTTTTTCCTTGGAAAAATTCTTGTGGATATTTTTTTTTCTTTTTTCTTTTTTCGCCTCTTAAGCTTTCGGCAGGGGCTCGAGAATAATTCCCACAAGGGGAATGAGTTCGTATATTGTAACCTTCCTAAACTCATGAAAAACTACAGACGAATCTACAGACGAATAACCATCCAAAATGAGCACTGACTGACGGGCCAGAATGCATCATAGTTCCTAATTTCCAAATACTTTAAATGTGACCACCCCAAATTTAGGGAAACCTCATAAAAATGAAGTTCAGGCATTCCTAAAGTTGATCCACAAATTCAACGCAAAATTCCTAGCAAAATCCTGGCTAGTTTTTTTTAATGCAGAAATTGACAAGCTGATCTTAAAATTAATATGGAAATGCAAGGGTCCCAGAATAGCCAAAACGGTCTTGAAACAGAAGAACGAAGTTGAAAAATTCACGCTTTCTGATTTCAAATTTTCGTACACAGCTGCCATAACCAAGACAGCGATACAGGTATGAGATAGACTTGTGGATAGATCAGTGGAATTAAACTGAGAGTCCAGAAATAAACACTTACATTATGGTCAAGTCATTTTAAACCAGGGTACTCAGACATTTCGGCAGGAACGAATATTCTTTCAACAAATGATGCTAGGAACACCTGGACACATGTGCGTGCAAAACAACGAACTTGGACCCCTAACTCACATAATGCACAAAAATCAACTCAAAAAGGATCAGACCTAAATGTAAGGGCTAAAACTCTAAAACTCAGGGGCGTCTGGGTGGCTCAGTTGGTTAAGCTTCGAACTCTTGGTTTCGGCTCAGGTCGTGATCTCACAGTTCATGAGATCGAGCCCCGTGACAGGCTCTGCACTCATAGCCTGGAGCCTGTTTGAGACTCTCTCTCTCTCTTTCTGTACTTCCCCTGCTTGTGCACGCTTGTGTGCATTCTCTCTCTCTCTCAAAATAAATAAGTAAATAAATAAACATTTAAAAAAAACCTAAAACACATATGAAAACATAGGTGTGATTTTGTGATCTTGGATTAGGCCGGGTTTTCTCTTTTTTTAACGTTTATTTTGAGAGAGAGCAAGAACCCACATGGGTGTAAGCGGGGGAGGGGCAGAGCGAGGGAGAGCGAGTATCCCAAGCAGGCTCCTCGGCGCAAACTCACGGGCTCGAACTCAGGACCGCGAGATCATGCCCTGAGCCGATATCAAGATACCAAGAGTCGCCTGCTTCACTCAACTGAGCCACCCAGGTGCCCCAGGCCAGCTTTCCTCATATGGGACACCAAAGGCAGAGGATGCCAGAGAAAAAATAGGCCAAGAAGTACATTAAAAGGGGCTTAAACAATTACCCAGTCATCAGGGAAATGCGAACCAAAACACAGTGAGCTATGACCTCACACCAGTCAGGATGGGCGTCACCAAAAAGAGAATTAACAACTGCTGGGGAGGATGCGGAGAAAAAGACGCTCCTCGTGGGCTATGGGGTGGGAATGTAAATTGGTGCAGCCGCTCTGAAAAACAATATGGAGGTTCCTCAAAAAATTAAAGACAGAACTACTAGAAGATCCAGCAATCCCACTTCTGGGTAGCTACCCAAAGAAGACAAAACACTAACTCAAAAAACCATCTGCCCCCCACCCCGCCCACATTCATTGTAACATTATTCAGGATAGCCAAGATATGGAAGCAATGAAGTGTCCATCCATAGATGAATGGATGAAGAAAACTGGTGTGTGTGTGTGTGTGTGTGTGTGTGTGTGTGTGTGTATGTGTGTGTGTGTGTGTAATGGAATAAATTCAGCCATAAAAAGGAAATGTTGCCTTTTGTAACAACATGGATGGACCTTGAGGGCATTATGGATGATCTCACTTACATGCAGAATCTTTTAAAAAAAAAAAAAAAAGCAAGCTCAAAGATACAGAGAACAGACTGGTGGTTGTGGGGTGTGGGGGCGGGGCGGGGGGGAGGGAGGTAGTGCCTGGTTTAACAAGGGTCAACATGTACAAACTTCCAGTTGCAAAATAAGTCAGTCTGGGGGACCTAATGTACAGCATTAATAATTCTGTATTGCTAAAAAGTTGCTAAGAGAGTAAATTTTTAAAGTTCTCATTATAATAAATATATTTTGTAAACTATGCATGGTGACAGATGTCACCTAGAGTGAATGTGATCGTTTTGCAGTATATGCAAACATCGAATGCTGTAGATCTGAAACGTCTGACATAAAAAATATGTATTATTTAAAAAAGGGGGACACCTGGGTGGCTCAGTCGGCTGAGCGTCTGACTTTGGTCCAGGTGGTGATCTCATGGTTTGTGGGTTCAAGCCCCCAGTCGAGCTCACTGTTGTCAGCATGGAGCCCGCTTCGGGTCCTCTGTCCCCACCCTTCTGCCCCTCCCCCACAGGCCCCTCCGCCCTGGCTCTACCTTGGCAGTGTGGAGACTGCTAGGGATTCCCTCTCTCTCTCTGCCCCTCCCTTGCTCATGCTGTCTTTGTCTCTCTCAAAATAAATAAACTTAAAAAAAATCGTTTTAAAGAGAGAAATGAAAACATACATCCACACAAAAACTTGTCTAAGAACGTCCACAGCAATATTACTCACGGTAGCCAAAAAGGTTTAAACAACTCAAATGTCCATCAACCGAATAGATCATTAAAATACGGTAGATCTTCATACAACAGCAGTAGTATTCAGCCACATGAAAGAATGAATGCTGATACATGCTACAACATGGATGAACCTTTAAACGCTATGCTAACCGCAGCCAGCCCCAAGACATCACATATTATATGATTCTATTTACCTGAAATGCCCGGGATAGATACATCTAGGAAGGTAGAAAGCACTGTATAATATCGGCCATCAGGGGTTGGCGGGATGAGCGGTGGGCAGGTTTGTTTCTGGGGTGACAGGGATATTCTGAACTTCTGGTAATGACTGTACAACTCTGTGATTATCCTAAAAACCACTGAAATGTATACTTTAAATGGGTTAATTGCATGGTATGTGAATTATATCTCAACAAAGCAGTTTAAAAAAAACCTTGAGGGCCGCCTGGGTGGCTCAGTCAGTTAAGTGTCTGACTTCGGCTCAGGTCACGATCTCATGGTTGTGAGTTCGAGCCCTGCATCGGGCTCTGTGCTGACAGCTCAGAGCCTGGAGCCTGCTTCGGATTCTGTGTCTCCTGCTCTATCTCTGCGCCTCCCCCCCCCCAAAATATAAACAAACATTAACAAAATTTTTTCAAAAACCTCATTTCTCCTCCTCCTTGCTTTCCCTTTTCAAAATAATGCAAAAAACAAAATGATGCAAAAAATTATCTGAAAAGAGAGTAGATGTATCTCCATATGGGTGCTAGCACATAATTTTCAAGAGACAGAATACACATATGTAAGTTTTAAGTACTGCAATAAAACCCAGCATCTGCAGGGTTAACAGCCAACATAACCTCTTCATGACAGAGATGAGAATATCATTACTAAATATTTGAAAGTCAGAGCGAAGATAATCTATTTTTAAGAGTAAATTTCAGGGGCGCCTGGGTGGCGCAGTCGGTTAAGCGTCCGACTTCAGCCAGGTCACGATCTCGCGGTCCGTGAGTTCAAGCCCCGCGTCGGGCTCTGGGCTGATGGCTCAGAGCCTGGAGCCTGTTTCTGATTCTGTGTCTCCCTCTCTCTCTCTGCCCCTCCCCCATTCATGCTCTGTCTCTCTCTGTCCCAAAAATAAAAAATAAAATGTTGAAAAAAAAAAAGAGTAAATTTCAGTATATTAAAACGTCACTATACTTGCTATCTGGGGTACCTTGGAAAACCACGACTCGACTATTTGATAAGCCCCAAACTTAATTCTTAATTGTGAGTGTACCATGGTCCTTCTTTCCAATATGCCATCACCTTTTGGTTTTTCCATTAAAATATAATTTTTTTTTAGAAAATTATACCATGGGGGGGGGCGCCTGGGTGGCTTAGTTCAGCATCCAGACTCTCGATTTCAGCTCAGGTCATGATCCCAGGGTCGTGGGATCTGAGCGTGGAGCCCACTTGGGATTCATTCTCTCTCTATCTCTCTCTCCCTCCCCTCCCCCTCTCTGTCCCTCCCGTCCCACACTATCTCCTCCTCCTCCACACGCCCCTCTCTCCTCCACACGCATGCGCTCTCTCTCAAATAAAAAAAATTTTTTAAGTGCAATGGTTTAAAAAAAAAAAGAAAATTATACCAGGTATTGAAAATGATAGGAGATAAATGAATAAAGTTCTCAACTGGAAAGCAATAACGGCTGCTTAATATTTCGACTGAAGGAAGAATAAGATGGGAAGGGATTCCTCTCCGGCATGAATTTAAACCATAAAAGAGTAAACTAGAGAATCTGTAAAAAGAAGAAAAAAGGGAGGGGGTTGTGTAATAAACTACCGATCTCGTGTCCCCAGTAAAGTAGGATCAGTTACCGTTAAAGCTGTAGCTTCTCTCATTGGACAGCTCTGAGCACAGACCTCTTCTCCACCCCCAGGCATAGATTACACCGGTTCTAGACTGTGAGCAAAGGAACACGATGAGTCCAAGGGACCCGGGAGCCAATCCGACAGCACGAACGTTTGAGCAACAAATCCCAGCAACGCTTTGTCTTTTTGGAGCAGTGCTTCCACTCTGCGCCCTCGTTCCTCCTCAAGTACATTTTGCTTTGGGACACAAACAACGGTCTCTCGTGACTGACCTCTTCTCCATCTACGCTCGCGCATCCAGGCTCTAAACACCACCTAGAAGCCTGATGGCGCCCAAACCTACACCCCCGTCCGAGGCCCCTTCCTCGAATGCCAGGTCCCCGCGTCCCATCGCCTACTGGACACCTCCACGAGGACAGCACGTAGGCGCCTCTGAGTTAAAAGGTGCCAAACCAGACCCCCGCCCTCCCGATTCTTGTCACAGACCCGCTCCCCCTGCACACATGTCCGTCTCGACCGATGACAATCCCTCCTCTTTCTCTCGGACCTTGTAACCGAAGCATTTTGGCAAACGCTTTTTGGCTCCACCTTCAAGAGATCCAGAATCTGAGCAGTGCTCACCACCTCTGTCACCACCGCGCTGGTTCGAGCCACCATCACCAATCCTAATGGTCTCCTCTTTTTTTTTTTTTTGCAGTTTATTCATTTATTTATTTTTCTGTCTCTCTCTCTCTCTCTCTCTCTCACACACACACACACACACACACACACACACGAATGCAAAACACACTGCTTCAGCCACACGTGTCCCTGTCCTGTGGCTTGAACTTGTCAGTATTCTCTCGTGTCAGGGCCTTTTAACACCCACGGTCCCCTCTGCCTGGAACACCCCCCGAGTCGTAAGGTGTTTGTTCCACATCACCTTCCTAGTGCTGGAGTCGCCAGCTGGTCAGATCCTTACGTGTGTCATACACATACGACGTGGGGATGCTTTGGGTGAAAACTAAGTAGGAGAAAGTGCTGTGACACTGGTCTCTTGCCAGGAGCGAGCTGCCTCCGGGACAAGACCTTGGCGAGCTGCCTCCGGGACAAGACCTTGGCGGCAACAGAGAGGGGAGACTCACCTTGACCACAGCCAGATCGGGGGCATCTCGCCCTCCGGGGCTGACCCGCTTCCGCCCTGGGGCAGGTGAGGGGCAGTTCTGTCACCCCCAGAGGGTGCCTGTTACAGAAGACGCTGTAATAGGGATGTTTGCTTTCCTTGGGGGGGGGGGCGACGTCTAAGACTGAGGTGCCTCCTGGGGCCCGAGAAATGCAATGGAAAAAAGAAACCTTGACTTTCTGACAGATCTTGAACAAACGCATTCGTCTGTTTTCCAAGAAACTAAAATATTACTACCCCACGTGACAGGAGAACACGGGCTTTTCCGGATAACTTACTTAACATCACCAACCCTCCAAAACACAACCAGCAACGAGAAAAACAGAAAATAAAAGGCTTTTAAGCAATCAGAACTGACAGCACAGAGTCCAAGTGTGAAAGTTCACATACATTCATGGAAGTAGACTCCCCGAGGCCCCACTCATAATTTACTTACTCCTATTTTGCAGACAATTCTAACGGGTTTCGTCACCTGCATGTCTGCTCAGAGCAGCACGTTAGAAGAAGCCAGTGGCAGAGGAACCAGAGGACTAGACACGGACTGCTGGTTGGTAGAAAGTTGTGGGGGTTTGTTAAATGGTTTTATTTTTTATTTTTGAGAGAGAGACAGAGACAGCATGCGCGGGGGGGAGAGGCAGAGAGAGAGGGACACACAGAATCCGAAGCAGGCTCCGGGCTCCGAGCTGGCAGCACAGAACCCCACGCGGGGCTCGAACTCACAAACCACCCCAGAAACAGTTTAAAACGACAGCAGTAGGGGCGTCTGGGTGGCTCGGGGGGCGGGGGGGGGTTTGAGCATTCACCTTCGGCTCAGGTCACGATCTGGCGGTTTGTGACTTTGAGCTCCCGCTTGGGCTGTCTGTCCTGGGCAGGGAGCCGACTTCAGATCCTCTGTCGCCCCCCCCCTCTCTCTCTCGGCCCCTCCCCTGCTGGCTTTCTCTCCCTCAAGTATAAATAAAACATTTTAAAAAAAATAACAGCAGCAAAAAATGAGACCTAACAGACAGGGGCTATATGAAAAGATTAGAAAAGCGGGCATTACAAATTAAGAGGCAGAACTATCTGTACCCAGTCTAATGGAGGGACAAACAACCCTCCAGACTTTAGAAGCCCCTGAGACAACACTATATACAGCACTTTAAAATAACTAATGCTATTATAAGGATAATCTTGAGTCATCAAAAAAAAAAAAAAAGATGCAGTTATCACCAGGTTCAGGAGTTAGGAGACTAAATCATCTTTCCGAAAGGCTTTCCACCCAAAATGTGACAGATTTGGGGACAACGGGGGGGGGGGGGGGGGGGGGGGGGGGGGGGGGGGAGGGGGATGTATCAAGCACCAAAAGTGCTAAACCTCATTTACCCAGAAACATTCGGTCATGTGGAACACGTGTTGATTTTGTAAGGGCGTAGCTCCAGAAGATGTGTGGATGACAACACAAGTTAATTACTCAGTATGCGACGTGTACGCCCTCACAAAATAAACCTTCCAGCGAGCAGGTGCTCACAACTACTTATCTGAGTTATCCGAGGTATAGTTTGCATTCTTTTGTCCTGTAAGGAATGTAAAACATTACTTTCTTTTTTCCTCTTTCTTTCCATCCTCGGGTAAGGAAGGTGTGGCTGGGGGGGGGGCAGCATTTATTTGAGGACAAATTCAAAAGGTAATTTTATAATAACCTATGGGCTATTTTTTTTTTCATTTGAGAGAGAGAGACGGAGAGAGCACTGGAGGCGGGGCGGGGGGGGGGTAGGGAGAGAGAGAGAGAGAGAGAGAGAGAGAGAGAGAGAGAGACTCTTAGGCAGGCTCCACCCTCAGCGCAGCGCCCAACACAAGCCTCGACCCCACAACCCTGGGATCATGACCTGAGCTGAAATCAAGAGTCAGATGCTCAACCGACGGGGCCACCCAGGCACCCCAAGTGTGGGCTACTTCTGTGCTGGACTTCCTGAGTTATCAAGATAACCCGTGTAAGCGGTTAAGCACCTGACTCTTGATTTAGGCTCAGGTCATGATCTCACGGGTTCCTGGGATCTAGCTCCGCATCTGGCTTGGTGCAGACGGTGCAGAGCCTGCTTGGGATGGTCTCTCCTATTTCTCTGTTCCTCCCCGTACTTGTGTGTTCTCTCTCTCTCAAAATAAATACATAAATTAAAAAAAAAAAAAAAAGATTTGCTTCTTCCCAGCTCAAGACCTACTGGTCAGCTCTCTCTGAATGTTCCACAGAAACCACACCCCCAAAACTGAACCCAAAACGTGCTCTTCCTCCTCCACCCAGTCACCCTAAGCAGAAATCTGGAATTAACGGGTCTCCTTCCCTGTCCCTCAAACCTCACGACCAGTCACCGAGTCAAATGACTTGTACCCTCTCAATTCTCCAAGCTTGCCCCAGGTCCCAGAACGGGCTCAGTCCAGGACTTAGTGCACGCTTACTCGGCTTTCTACAAATGCCTTCTAACTGGCCACCCTACCTCACGGCTTCCTCTCTACTGCGTTGTCCGCACACTGTGTCCTCCACACAAATGCCAGGGTGAGATCTGTAAAAACAAGAAGCCCCACCATGCGTTGCCACTGTTGATCACCGTGCACACCACCCACTGTGCAGTCCTAGCGAGGGCATTGTTCATGGTGCAGTAAATGTGAATGGAGCCCCTAAGGGTTGTGCAGTGCGCAACCTGTACAACCATATGCAGCAACCTTGCTGTATTCCTCTCCATTGGCTCCCCCATTGCCCTACAAATGAAGTAAAGCCCTTTAGCATGCATTACAAGGCTCTGCCTGATCCAGTCCCGGCCTACCTCTCCAAATTTCTCTCTCCTGTACTTTCCACACTTTGCACTCCAATCATTAAAAAACAAAACAATTCCCCAAACCTACTATGCTGCCCCTGTTCTGCTTATTTTTGCAAAACTTAGTTCCTTTGCCTAGAATACCGTTCTCCCTACCTATCCCCACCACTCTATCCCCCGCCCCCAGTGCACTTGCAAACTGTCCACCCTGAAGACTCAAATAGAGGCAACCATTCCCTCTCTGGCTGGCCCCCAGCAGATACTGCACAAGCACGTGTAATTTAGCTTATTACACGGTACCATGCTCCTGGTAGTGAGCAGTTTATAAACGATCATTAGTGAAACCATCTTTCAGGAAGTTCTGCCCCACAATGAAAATCACTGTAAACACATTTTTTAAATACATTAGCATTCTTAAAATATATGAAATACACATGAAATCCTTTTTCACGCGTGAAATTCTGGTACCATGGCCTGTGTTCTAACAGCACGGGTACGCACCACTTCCAGGACACTTTGTTGATCCACAAGGTGAAAGGCATTCCTGCCAAAAATGCTGAAAGGCAGAAAACTACCGCAAGCCCCTGTAAAGACAGCACAGCAACTGGTATTATTTAGGTGCCGTGCTCTGTCATGATGCCAAGGCCACAGGGACCTGCCCACGTGCAGGAGCTTTCCACAATACCGGAAGATGAAACTTCACAATATAGAAATAAGGGAAATCACCAGCGGTAGAAACGTCAGCTTGGATTTCACAGCAGCGCTAACTTAATATCTGCGTCCGTCACCACATTGCCCCCTAATGATTTATTACATATAGAAATCACTACTGACCGCCTCAAAACCCAAACGGACAAGACCAACGAGTTCTGTGTTCCAAAGGTGCACAGATGGCCGTCCCGATCTACTCTGGTCTAAGTAAAGGGGTTTGTGTGGCGGCCTCCTCTGGACTCGAGGATGACCCTGAATAAGGAGGAATCTTTGGAACGTGTGTTGTGACCCCCTGATGCGCAGAAAATTGCCAACTCTTTTTTTTGTTTTGTTTTTCCGGATGCCCAAACTCCCACTGCAAGGCTGAGCACCTGCCGAACCAAAACCACAACCTGGGCGGACCGCGGTGCCTCGCAGATCTGTCCCGAAAGCCTCGGCTGAACTTAAGGTCCCAGAGTTGCACCCCGTCCCCGGGGTGTCCCCACGCCCCGGTCTGCCCGGTCCCGCGGGGAACCCGGCACCTCCGACTAGGTGAACGCGCACGCGCCCCGCGGCTGGCAAGTGGCCAAGGCCACGTTACGCCGCTCACGCCCCTTTTCCAAAACGCGGCGGCGGCGGCACCGAAAGTTGTGCGAGTCGGGGGGCGATTTTGTCTGTCCGTCCTGTCACACACCAAAACTTCTGCCATCGGAGTGAGGACCCCAGGAGGCAGGAGGCTCGCGGGCCGGCTGGGGACATGCACCGCTCCGGGGGGAGGGGGGCGGGAGGGAAGCCCCGGCGGCGGCCGCACCGTCTCTCTACCCCTCCTCCAACTGCGGCTCGCGGATCCCAGCGCCTTTTTGGACTAGGTTTCCCCGGCACGTGTTACTCGCCACCCCCACCCCCCACCCCCCACTTTCCCGGCATTCAGGGACCAGCAGAAGGGAAGCGCGGCCCGGGGGAGGCCTGTCTCGGGTCCGCGGGATGCGGACCGGGAAGAAGCCGTCCGGCCCCACCTCTCCCGTGACACGCGGCAGCGGAGACCTCCCCGCACCGCCCGCCCGCAGCGCCGCGCCCGGCCCGGGGAACAACGGGCGCCCCCCGCAGTGGGGAAGGGTGCGCGGGGTGCGAGCTCAAACAAAGTGTGCGCGCCGGCCGGCCGCGCCGGGGAGGGAGCGGGGAGCCGAGGCGGCCGGGCGGCGGGCGCGGGGAGGGAACTCACCTGCCACGAAGACCGCATGCAGGAGGCAGAGGTAGCTCTTGCCGTGCTTCTCGGATATCCTCACGCGCTGCGGGGCCATGGCCATGTCCGCCTGCCCAGGGACGGCCTGGGCGGCCGGCACGATCGTGCAGCCGTCCCTTTTCGGGGGCAGGCCCGGGGTCCCGCCGCACAGCGCGGGGGGCCGGGGCGCCGAGCCCAGGCGCGCGGACCGGGCCGGCGGCGTGGACGCGCCCGGGTGGGGCCCGGAGCCGGCCGCCGCCACCCCCGCCTCGGGGTCCGGGCCGCGACCCCCGAATTCCGCCGCGCGTCCGCCCAGGAGCATCTGGGCAGGACCGGAGGGGGCCCGCCACCGGCTCCGCAGCCCGGGCGCGCGCGCGCGTCCCCGGAGCCCGGGAACTTGCTCGGAGTTTGGGGCCCCGGCGCACTGCCTCGGACGGCTGCCGCAGCGAGAGCGACCGCTCCGGGCAGCGCACACACGCCCCCCTCCCAGCTGCGCGGAGGAAGAAGAGTGGAGGCGGAGGAGGCGGAGGAGGCGGAGGAGGGACTCAAGGCGCCCGCGGGGAGGACCCCTGCAGAGACGCCTATTGTCAGGGGCGGGAAGGCCGGGCCCGGCGAGCACGCGTGGTGGGAGGGGACGGCCGGCCTCGCACTCCCCTGGCAACTCCTGCAGGTCTCGACGGTTCCGCAGCATCCCCGCCCGCAGCGGCCAGGCGGGGATCCGCCGCGCGGGGGCGTCGCTCAGTGAGCGCACGGGCGGGTGGCCCCAGCGGGACCGCAGTCCCAGCTGGCGCCCAGAGACTGGCCCTGGATGGTCTGAAAAGGGTCTGTGCTGCAGCCGGAAGATGCCCTCCCCGCCCCCAACGCAAACACACACACACACACACACACACACACACACACACCAGTCGGATCTCTTGGGGATGCTAAGCCCCTTGCCTTCCAGATCCCCGATTCTCAAAACGCCGGGGTCCTAGGAAGCACGCGGTACAGACACCTGGGCTGCCGTCCCTCGGCGACTTGGGGATCTTCGCAGGTCTTAGAGCACAGGAGTATAGAGGCCACAAGAAAACCGAAAGGCGAGAGGAGGCGACCCCCCTGAAGAAGCCGAGTGGGAAATGGGGCAGAGGAGAGATGGGGTTCCGCAGTGCCTGCAATGAACAGGACCCGCGGGAGCCCTCCCCAGGAACCCGCGGCCTGCTGAGGAGAGGCCAGGGAATGTCAGTATAAACACGGCACAAGTCTGAAACCGACTCAATGCCACCGGGATTCGCCCCCAATTTTGCTTCGATGCTAGAAGTCTTTGTGGGAATTGCAAGGGCCAGTTCTCTCTTTAATCCTTATCCTTTTTCAAAGGTTTCTGTCGGGAAGAGTGGTCTGATGTTATACAGGCCAGTCCTTCCAGGTGGATCTTGCAAACACTCTGTGGGGAGCCCCTGATTTATACCCGAGGAAAGTGGGTGCGGGCAAGTACAAAAGTAAGGGGGGGAAGCGCGCTCCCGCACACGCTCACACACCTCTCCCTCTGGCCAGGGTACACGCTCTCTGAGTGTAAGTCAACAGGCACACTGTTTTCCAGCCCTTCTCTGGAATATGTGCTGAGGGCAGAGGAGGAAAGGTTTATAATTGTCCCCTCCGTTGTGGAGAAGATGGTATTAAGAATTCCACCAGCGCTACACTTGTTGATCTTTAACGATTTTATTTTAAGTTAAAAACCGGGGCACCTGGGTGGCTCAGTCCAGTTAAGCGTCTGACTCTCGATCTCAGCTGAGGTCATGATCTCAAGGTCAGGTCATGATCTCAGGTTCCTTAGATGAGCCCTGGGTTGGGCTCTGTGCTGACAGTGTGGAGCCTACTTGGGATTCTCTCTCTCTCTCTCTCTCTCTCTCTCTCTCTCTCTCTCAAAAAGAAAGATAAAGAAGTACGAACAGCAGTCCATAAAAGTATTGGATGACTAAATAGGAGGCTATCTTTATAATCATGGGGTAGAGAAGGCTCTACTTAGCATAACAAAAAAAAAGTATGTGATTGATCCACAGATGGAAAGATGCCCTGCTGTATTGTCTAGTGAAAAAAGATGCAAAACAGTATGTATAGTTTGATCTCCCATTTCATTTTTTTAGCCCACTTTTTTTTTTTTTTCAACGTTTATTTATTTTTGGGACAGAGAGAGACAGAGCATGAACGGGGGAGGGGCAGAGAGAGAGGGAGACACAGAATCGGAAACAGGCTCCAGGCTCTGAGCCATCAGCCCAGAGCCTGACGCGGGGCTCGAACTCACGGGCTGCGAGATCGTGACCTGGCTGAAGTCGGACGCTTAACCGACTGCGCCACCCAGGCGCCCCTTTAGCCCACTTTTTAAACACTACACATATGTATGTGCGTAGAAAATGGTCGAGAAGGATACAGACTGCTAACAGTGGTGATCTCTGGAGGGTGAAATTGGGAGTCACTTGGTTAAGGGGGAGCTCTTGCTTTTTGCTCTATAAGCAATTATGGCAGGGGTGCGTGGATGGCTCAATCAAGCATCTCTTGGTCTTGGGGTTGTGAGTTCAAGGCCCATGTTGAGTGCAGAGATGAAAAACAAAATCTTGGGGGGCGCCTGGGTGGCTCAGTCGGTTAAGTGTCCTACTTCTGCTCAGGTAATGATCTCCCTGTACGTGGGTTCGAGCCCCACATCAGGCTCTCTGCTGTCACTGCAGAGCCCGCTTCAGGTCCTCTGTCCCCCTCTCTCTCCATCCCTGCCCTCTCAAAAATAAACATTTTTTTTAAATCAAAAATAAAAACAGAGATTCTGATATATGCTACCACATGGATGAATTTTGAAAGCAATATGCTTAAGTAAAAGAAGCCAGGCACAAAAGACCACATATTTTATGATCCTGTTGACATGAGGTGTCCGGAATAAGCAAGTGTATAGAGACAGAAAGTAGGATAGTGGTTGCCAGGGAATGGGGAGGATGGAAGGATTGGAGGTAACAGATAAGAGTATTAGAGTTCCTGTTTACGGTAATGAAATGTTCTAAAATTATGCTGATGGCTGTTCAACTCTGTAGATACACTAGCAGTCATTAAATTGGGTGTAGTTTAAACGGATGAAATGTATGGTATTTTAATTTTATCTTAATAAAGCTGTCACATAATATCCTTAATATGTAAAGAGTATTTATAAATTAATAACAAATGGAAATGGTCAGAAAATAGGAACAGATAAAACTCAGAACTTTTTTTAATGTTTTTTTTTAATTACTTTTGAGAGAAAGAGAACACACAAGCGTATGAGTGGGGGGTGGGGGGAGAAGCGAGAGGGGGTGAGAGAGAATCCCAAGCAGGCTGTCAGCACAGAGCCCCACAGGGGCTTGATCCCAGGAACTGTGAGATCACAACCCGAGCCTAAATCAAGAGTTGGACGCTCAACTGACTGAGCCACCCAGGTGCCCTGCTCAAAAACATTTAAAAAATCTAATATATACATATGTGTGTATCTATGTAAATGTTTACCTTCAATGATAATAAAATAAACTTTAAAAATCCCAAGGTATCATTTTTCACTCACCAAATTGGCAAAGACTTTTAATACTCAACTTTAAGTTGGTACAGCCTTTCTGGAAAGCAACTTGGCAATCGGTATTGAGAACCTTAAAATGTACATATCCTCTGACTCAGCAAGCTCCTTCAAGGAATTTCCCCTAGAGAAATAATCCGATATTTTGGCAAAGATTTACATACAGGGATGTTCTCTACAACATTATTTCCTATAGCCCCAAATTGGAAGCAACCTAGATGTCAAAGAATATACTGGTTGTGGCATTGTACTATACTTTTGCAAGGTGATGTCATTGGGGGAAACTGCATAAAGGGTATTTGATATCTCTCTGTATTCTTTCTTACAACTGCTTCTACATCTACAACTATCTTCAAATAAAAAAATCTCATTTTTAAACAATATGCGGTATAATCTGAAGTACATGCCATCTATAAGCACTGAAAACATGTCGGAAGAAACATTGAGCAGATAGATTGATCGATGGGTCGATTGACAGGCAGGTGATAGATAGATACACAGGCAAATTGATAGGAGAACGAGAAGACCGGACTTACACAAGCTCCTTCTGTGTCGTCCACAGGATGGCTAATTATGCCATCACTAAAAATGATTATCTCCTCTGTAAAGCCTTGCCACGCTCTCTGAGCCAGATACCTTCTCTCACGTCCCTTTGTCCTGCCTCCCACACACTGATTCTCATCGTGTGTTGTAACTGCTTGTAGGTCGGCCATCTGGATCAGTTCTGAGGTCCTCGAGGACAGGAGAGATGTCTTATTAAGCACTGTCTTCCGGGGCCTGGCATAGAGCAGGCACTCAAAATGTGGGTTGCTCAAATGGGTGAATAAAGCAATAGTGGCTGAACGGTCGTTTATTTTTGCTGTGGACCCGTATTCGAAAGAACACTAACCTCAGGGGTTCTCAGAGCTGAAGAAGAAAATGCATAGCTATGACTCAATCTTCCCCAGTTTGTATAGCACGCTCACATCCCCTACACTGAGTTGTTCTACAGAAAGGTCGTTGGGGCCCTTGACACAGGCCCTACGATATAACTAACATCTTTGGAAATAAGGTCCTTTGTGAGTTTGTTGATGGCCTTGGATGAAAGCTAAGGACTGTAACAAATGAAAGCTAGACTTGTAACAAATTCCTTCCTCTACTAACAGTGATAGGAAAACATTTCATCCCATTTACCTGAATCCGTAAATCCCATCCCGCCTAGGTAGATCAGAAGGGATTTGAGTAACAGGAAATATTTTATTATCGTAAATTAGACACAGGTTTTGAGAAACCAGAATGTCTAAAATGCTGAAAGAAGAAGGGGAACAATAAAATTAACAGGTATCCTTATTTGCCCCTTATCACCTTTGATTTTGAGAAGGTTCTGCAGAATTCGGGAAGTCTATTGACATGTGACAGGGTAACCAAATGAAAACTCATTTGGAGAATAGACATAATAGCGACGTCACAATTTGTCTGGATTAAATATGTTTATAGTACATAAAGGGCTGTCTTGAGTTTCACAATGTGCTAGGTTCTTTGACATTTTTGCCTGCCTAGTATTTATGTATTTCAATATTCCTATAGAGAATCTTCCCTGTCTCGCTCTATTTTTTTAAAGTGTATGTATTTAAGTAATCTCTACACCCAGTGTGGGGCGGGAAGTCACGACCCTGAGATCAAGAGTCACATGCTCTATAGACTGAGTCAGTCAGGTGCCTGTCCCTGTCCCACTCTAAATCCATGTGCTACAGACAAGATTGTCAGTAACACACACACACACACACACACACACACACACGCCCTTAAGGAAGTACCTCAGGTCTACTAAATCAATGTATTCTGTCCCTTGACCACTGTGATAGGCTGAAACCAATGAGACACCATCCCAGGGCTTTTGGGAACCCATGAACAGGAAAATAACTCTCAGCTGGGATGGTTAGTTACAGGGGTGAGGTAAGCCTTGGGGCTGCAAAGACAGCTTGCCGGGGAGTGAAATCAATGTGACAAAAGCAGTTATTGGAACATCTGGATCCAGCCTTGCCTGAAGAAATATCCACCCCCTGGATTTTTCAGTTACATAGATCAATACATTCTTCTGTGCTTAAACCTGTTTGCAATTGGGTTTCTATCATTTGCAACCCAAAGAACCCCAACTAATTATGATGAACGCAACACATAATCTCATTTAATTCTAGATTGGCACCATGAAACCTTCTAGATGCGTGTATTTAACATGCATGTATTTAACATGCTTGTATTTAAATACAGAGGAGCCTGTTTGACACCCTGGGCTAAGTCAGTTCAAAGAGATTAATTAGTTGATCGAGCTCAATCCTTGACATTGACTTAAAGTTCACCCCTTCACAGGAAATTCCACAGAAATCTTTTCATTTGTTACTATTTTAAAATTTTTGATTAGATGCCATTCTAAAAGCCAACCTTTGGTTTCCGAAGAAAACATCGTTTCAGAGGCAGATATTTACATTTCTGTTGTTCGTTAAGTGAAGTGCCTGTTTCTAACTTAGTTCTGATGGCCCAATGCTTTTTTCTTTTCAGCTTTGGGGTATATTTGACAAATAAGCCAAATGCTTTAAGAGTATTTCCAACGGGGGGCGCCTGGGTGGCTCAGTCGGTTAAGCGGCCGACTTCGGCTCAGGTCACGATCTCACGGTCCGTGAGTTCGAGCCCCGCGTCGGGCTCTGTGCTGATGGCTCAGAGCCTGGAGCCTGCTTCGGATTCTGTGTCTCCCTCTCTCTCTGGCCCTCCCCCCGTTCATGCTCTGTCTCTCTCTGTCTCAAAAATAAATAAAAACATTTAAAAAAAAAAAGAGTATTTCCAACGGAATTATACTTGCAGTGCAGCAAAGAATTGCTCCTGTAAATATTGGTAGTCTTTTTATGAAATGCTATGGTACTTTCTCAAGCAATGAGAATATATTGGAAACGGACAAAATTTGAGTCACAAGTAGAAATGTGAAATCATTACTTCCCAGCTCTTTAATTTCTAACTAGGACTGCCTCTTTCCACATTAGCCAAGATTAATTTCAGCCCAAACAATGAAATAGAAATGGATTGTTTTCTGCTGAATTTCTGTACTGCACAAATATTTATTAGTATTTCTTTATTTACTTATTAAGGTGAACTGGAACTCAAAACTGGCATCTGAAAAGATGATCAAGTTAGACAGCCTGATTTTAAGAAAACCACTTTCGGGCCCCCTGGGTGGCTCAGTCGGTTAAGCGTCTGACTTCGGCTCAGGTCATGATCTGGCGGTCCGTGAGTTCAAGCCCGCGTCGGGTTCTGTGCCGACAGCTCAGAGCCTGGAGCCTGCTTTGGATTCTGTGTCTCCCTCTCTCTCTGCCCCTCCCCTGCCCATGCTCTCTCTTTCTCTCTCTCTCTCTCTCAAAATAAATAAATGTTAAAAAAAAAAAAAAGACATGGTTTAAGAAAACCACTTTCACCAAAGTGGTGTTATATAGCTCACATGAGGATGAAAGAAATACAAGTAAGCAACCCAAGCTAAGGTCCATAATTATACATATTACCTGGCTGTTTCCCAAAAATATATATTATTTGGTAGGGGACCAGGGTGGCTCAGTTGGTCAAGCGTCCAACCCTTGATTTTGGCTCAGGTCATGATCTCACAGTTCACAGATCGAGCCCCGTGTCTCCCTCTCTCTCTGCCCCTCCCCCACTCGTGCGCCTGCGCTCTCTCTCTCTCTCAAAATAAATATACATACATACGTATATAAAATTTGGCAACGATGACCAATGAAAAATATAAAACATGTCACTGACTTCATATAATGCCAAATGTAATGATCCAAGCCTACAAGATTAGCAGGTCACCGTCTTTTTTTGGTTTTTTTTCAAGATTTTATTTCTAAGTCATCTCTACACCCAACGTGGGGCTCGAAGTCACAACCCCGAGATCAAGAATCATACACCTCTACCAGCTGAGCCAGCCAGGCACCCCAGCAGGTTACCATCTCAATCTGACATAACTGGAGTTGCTGTTACTAACAATAAGAAAATCAATCAATGTACCATGTTCATTGTCACACTTCATCTTTTTTTTGCAGTCGGCTCCATGCCCAACGTGGGATTTGAACCCATGACCCTGAGATCAGGAGTCGCATGCTCCACCGACAGAGCCAGCCAGGGGCCCCTCACACCTCACCTTTATGTTCCTCTTCATCCGTCATCTCATTTGGTCCTTCCAACAAACCTGTAAGGAAGACTCAGTTTATTTATACCCAGTTTCCAGGCCAAGAAACTGAGGCTTTGAGAGACTGAGAGTCGCCTAAGCTCATGTATTTTAGTCTGTAGCATAACTAGAACTAGACTATATCTGTTGACTAAGTCTTAGCATTTCTTAAGTGAAAACGATCATGCAAATGAATCGTGAGTTTTTTTAAACATTTTTATTTATTTTTGAGAGACAGAGAGAGACAGAGTGTGAGTGGGGGAGAGGCAGAGAGAGAAGGAGACACAGAATCCGAAGCAGGCTCCAGGCTTCGAGCTGTCAGCACAGAGCCCGACGCGGGGCTCGAACTCACGAACTGAGAGATCATGACCTGAGCCGAAGTCGGACGCTTAACCGACTGAGCCGCCCAGGCACCCCCTTATTATTTAATTGAAAAATGATCTGATTGGGGCACCTGGCTGGCTCAGTTGGTGGAGCATGTGACTCTTGATCTCAGGGTTGTGAGTTCCAGCCCCATGTTGGGTGTAGAGATTACTTAAAAAAATAAGATCTTTAAAAAAAAAAAGCCTCATGGAATAGGATCGATGATTTTTAGCATATTCACAGGGATGTTCAACCAGCACAATAATTTATTTTTATGTTATTATTATTATTTTTTAGTAAACACTACTCCCAACGCGGGGCTTGAACTCATGACCTGGGAATCAAGAGTCCCATAGCTCTATTGACTGAGCCAGTTGGGCACCCCATAATAGTTTAATCTGAGAACATTTCATCACTCCAAAGAGAAACCCAAACCCTTTGTAGTCATCACTTCCCAAGCCTCCCATCACCTCCGGCCCCAAACAACTATTCATCTTCTTTCCGTCTCTATGGGTTTTCCTAGTCTGGGTGTTTTTATATAAGTGGAATCATACGATATTCGGTCCTACGTGACTGCCTTCTTTCACTTAGCATAATGTTTGCAAGATTCATCCACATTACAGAATATGTCCGTGGGGCCCGTGGGTGGTTCAGTTGGTTAAGCATCTGACTCTTGGTCTCGTCTCGGAGTCATGAGTTCAAGCCCCTCTCTGGGCATGGAATCTACTTCAAAAAATAATGTCAGTAATTTATTCCTGTTTTTTAAATATTCTTTTAAGTTTATTTATTTATTTAAGTAATCCTACATCCAGCATGGGGCTCAAACTCAGGATCCTAAGATCAAGAGTTGTATGCTCTTGTGGCTGGGCCAGCCAGGCACCCCAATACTTTGTTCCTTAGGTAAGGAATATTGGCTCATCTGCTCATCAGTGGATGGATACTGTGCTGTTTTAATGCATAAATATTGAAATCTGGATATGTTTGAACTAACAAAATAGTTTTCCTCCTTAGAACACTGTCATTTAAAAAAATCTAATCTTGAGATGTTCACAGAGACGTATATCCTGCCTTAAAATTTCAGACCAGAGATACACTCATCGTCAAAGTGTTTCGATAACCCGTCTCCTCTGTGTAAACCCTTCCGAGGTCTCTTATTGTTGTTGAAATGACCGATTCTGGGTTGTTCGTGAAGCTGAGCATGTTTTTCTGTTCCCTTATCATCTATCTGTTCTCAGAATCTGCTTGTACTCTTGGTCAGTTTCCAGAGGTCTCTTAGGATGGGTGGAGGAAACTTAGAACGGGGTGCAAGTGTTAAAAGGGTTGAGGGTAGGGGCGCCTGGGTGGCTTAGTCGGTTGAGCGTCTGACTCGAATTGGGCTCAGGTCATGATCCCAGGGTTGTGGGATCAAGCCCTGCATTGGGCTCTGCGCCAAGCATGGAGCCTGCTTGGGATGCTCCCGCTCTCACTCTCTGCCTCTCTTTCCCCCCATTCTTTCTCAAAACAAAAAGGGGGGTTCCAGGGACGCAAGTTATGATAGGGGGGATTATGAGAGGATAAAGGATGGGGGCCTGGGGTTCTTAAGCTCCGTTCTTAGCTCTTCCCTTTGAACTCGACCACCTCCTGTTCCCTGATTTAGGTCCCCTCTTTGTCCCTCCCTGCTTTTCACCCAGGTCAGATCTCCTTCTTAGTATCCTAGCCCTCCTCCTCTGTGATAATCTATTCACTCAGGACCTTCTTTTTTTCATCCTAGCTGGAGGCACTCAACCCAGTAGGACAGAAGGGCCTCATCCGAGCCTCCCCTGGGAGGAACAGCACATCATAACATAGCAAAGAAGATAACCACATCTTGATTTTGAGGGCACCTGGGTGGCTCAGTCAGTTGAGTGTCCGGCTTCGGCTCAGGTCACGATCTCGCGGGTTGTGGGTTCAAGGTCCGCATCGGGTCCTGCGCCGACAGTGCGGACCCTGCTTGGGATTCTTTCTCTCTCTCTCCCTCTCTCTCTGCCCCTCCCTAACTTGAACTCTGTCTCTCTCAAAATAAATAAATAAAGTTAAATATATATATATATAAGAAGTCAAAAGTTGATAAAGACATCCCATAAACTTGGACCTCATTTTTTATTTTTTTAAATTTTTTTATTAAAAAAATTTGTTTAAGTTTATTTATCCATTGAGAGATGGGGGAGGGAGGGAGAGAGGGAGTGCAAGCAGGAGAGGGGCAGAGAGAGAGGAGAGAGAGAGAATCCCCAGTAGGCTCTGCACTGTCAGCTCGCAGCCCGATGCGGGGCTCAAACCCGTGAGCTCTGAGATCATGACCCAAGCCGAGATCAAGGCTTGGATACTTAACTGACTGAGCCACCCAGGTGCCCCTCATTTTTATTTTATTTTTTTAAGTTTATTTATTTATTTATTTATTTATTTTTTTTTTTTTTTTTTTTAAATTTTTTTTTCAACGTTTATTTATTTTTTGGGGGACAGAGAGAGACAGAGCATGAACGGGGGAGGGGCAGAGAGAGAGGGAGACACAGAATCGGAAACAGGCTCCAGGCTCCGAGCCGTCAGCCCAGAGCCTGACGCGGGGCTCGAACTCACGGACCGCGAGATCGTGACCTGGCTGAAGTCGGACGCTTAACCGACTGCGCCACCCAGGCGCCCCAAGTTTATTTATTTTTAAGAGAGAGAGAGAACGAACAAGTGTGGGAGGGGCAGAGAGCGAGAGCGATAGAGAGAGAATCTGAAGCAGACTCCAGGCTCTGAGCTGTCAGTGCAGAGCCCGACGCCGGGCTTGAACCCAGAAACTGTGAGATCATGCCCTGAGCTGAAGTCGGATGCCTAACCGACTGAACCACCCAGGCACCCCATTGGGCCTCGTTTTTAAATCTGAGCCCGCTGGCAAGAATCACTAAATGTTGAGGCAAATTACGGTGATGGTTGCTTTTATATGTCAGTTTGGCCAGGCGACTGCCATTCAATCAAACACTAATGTGGACGTTGCCGTGGGGTATTTTGTGGAAGTGGTTAAAGCAGCTGCGATCAGCTGGCTTCAAGCCAAGCAAATTGTCCTAGAAAATCCGCACGGCTTTATCCAATCCATTGAAAGGCACAACAGGTTTCCCTGAGGAAGGAGAAATGGGCCTCAAGTCTGTAGCTTTAGCGCCTGAGGGTTTCCAACCTGCAGGCTGGCTCTGTTCCTTTCAAACCTGCCTGGACGGGCCCCACGATTGTGGATGTCTAAGCCAATTCCTTGGAATAAACCTCTGATTCAGTCTGTCTCTGTCTCCAGGTCTCTTTTTACCTGTACAAAGATAGGTAATTTATAGATGTATCTCACACACACACACACACACACACATCCTACTGGTTTGTTTCTCTGGTACAACTCTGGCTGATAAAACTCACCAAGTGGAGGGGCGCCTGGGTGGCTCAGCTGGTTGAGCGTCCAACTTCAGTTCGGGTCATGATCTCACGGTTTGTGAGTTCGAGCCCCGCATCGGGCCTGTGCCGACAGCTCAGAACCTGGAGCCTGCCTCGGATTGTGGGTCTCCCTCTCCTGCTCGTGCCCTCTCTCTCAAAATAAATAAACATTAAAAAAAAATTTTTTTAAGTCACCAAGTGCAAAGAGAGACACAGATAAACAGCGAGAACGATCTGACCACCCCCCTAGCTCACTGGACTCCTTCCTTGCTGTCCCTTTGACGTAACATGCTGCTCTCTTCTGAGCCTGTGACTCCGGGGGGCTGCCTCCTCCTGCAAAGGCTGAGCTGGCTTGCTCCCACACTGTGTTCCCGTCTCTGCTCAAATGTCCCCTCTTGCAGACACACCTTCCCAGACCACTCTAATTTAAAACAGACACCCCCAGGGGCGCCCGGGTGGCTCAGTCACTTAAGCGTCCGACTCTTGATTCAGGCTCGGGTCAGGATCTCTCCAGCTGTGTGCTATCAGCCCGGAGCCTGCTTGGGACTCTCTCTCCCCCTGTCGCTCCCTGCCCCTTCCCCGCTCATGTGCACGTGCTCTCTCTCTCTCTCTCAATGAATAAACTTAAAAACATAAAACAGACCCCCCCCCCCATTCCCACATGCTGTATTTGCGGATTTATTAGTTTGCTGTCTGATGCCTCCACCGGCAGGGAGGCGCCAGGACGGGGACCCTTTGTGCCCGGTTCACTGTTGTGTCACCATCACCTAACTCAGTGCCTGGTCCTTTGTTTGAAGAGCTGATATATGGATGGGAAAATGAAAAACTCGGTGGAACAGAGAACTTTAAAAACATTAATTTCCAAAAACACGAAGTGTTGAGACAGCGAAAGAGCCAAGTCTTTATCCGAATCTACCAACAATAGGGGCGCCTGGGTGGCTCGGTTGGTTAAGGGTCCGACTTCAGCTCAGGTCGTGATCTCGTGGCTTGTGCGCTCGAGCTGCGAGTCGGGCTCTGTGCTGACAGCTCGCAACCCGCTTCGGATTCGGTGCCTCCCTCTCTCTCGGCCCCTCCCCTGCTCCCTCTGTCTGCCTGTCTCTCTCTCAAAAATAAATAAACATAAAAAAAAATTGTTTTCAAAGAGAAAATGTAAACAGTAATGGAATGTTGTGAAAAGGGAATAATTACAGAACAAGGAGGAGAGCTCTTCGGGGTGCCCGGCTGGCTCAGTCTGAGGAGTGAATGACTCTTAATCTCGGGCTTGTGAGTTCCAGCCCCCATGCCGGATGCAGAAATTACTGATAGCACGTAGCTGCTTGGGATTCTCTCTCTCTCTCTCTCTCTCTCTCTCTCTGAAAACAAATAAACATTAAGAAAAAAAACATTTTAATGAGAGCAGGGGAGAGGCAGAGAGAGAGGGAGGCAGAATCCGCAGCAGGCTCCAGGCTCTGAGCTGGCAGCACAGAGCCCCACGTGGGGCCCGACCTTGGGAACGGCAAGATCGGGACCTGAGCGGAAGTCAGCCACTTAACCGATGAGCCATCCAGGTGCCCCGAACTAAACGATTTTTATTTTTCAAAAAATTGTTTACTTTGATCGATAAAACCTTTAAAGAAAAAGGAAGGGGGCTCGTAGAGCTGAAAGCGATCGGCAAACCTTTCCGCGACAGGGCTGGTTTTCAGCTGCCGACTCGACGTTACCGATGCTGGTTCCGGTGAACCGCTGCCGGGTGCAGGTGGGCTAACGTGTTAGGGGCCGGGATGTGCCAATCAGCTCTCCCTTCAGGAGCGAAGGCTGCGTCCTCCCATCTGTTGACGAGGCTGCCAGATAAATGTCTTCAGCTGCCAGCCTCGTGCAGGGGTTGCCCCAGCTGGAAAGAGCCACCTAAGCCAAGGTCCTGCCAAGGGCAAGCCATATTGAATGACTGGACAACGCAGGGTGTTAAGGTCCAGCTCCCTTGCCCCGAACAGGGGCCACTCTGACCAACGACCCCAACCTCCCTCCCGTCGGGTTGGATGACAGGACTTTACAGTGTGACTTCTCTGCCCAGTCATCCCCCCTCCTCCTAAGGAACCTCCTGTATCTAATTTTCCTTCTGAAGGCGGGAATTGACGTCATCAAATGATAGCAAGGAGAAGGAGGAACAGCTGTAGGAACTTTGAGGCGAGAAGGGACAGGTGAACTGGCTAAGAGAGTACAGTGGGATTGCCTGACAGCGTTGGGTGAGAGAGAAGAGACACGGAGACTCAGTTCTGGAGTCCGAGTATCACACAGGAACCCAAGAAAGAAAAAACAGGGAAAATGGGGAGGGACATTTCGAGAAACAGAAGAGACAAAAGAAAAATTTCCTAGAACGGAAGAACACGAATATTTGTATGAAAGGGGCTTCTCAAAAATGAAATGAGATGAGGGGCACCTGGCTGGCTCAGCGGGTGGAGCGTGCGACTCTTGATCTCGGGTTGTGGATTCAAGTCCCGTGTTGGGTGTAGACATTACTTAAAATCTTTAAAAAAAAAAAAAAAAAAAAGGAAAAGGACTTTAAAAAAGAAGTACACTGAAACACACCCTCACGAATTTTTAAGGACATCAGGGATATTGGGGGGGAAACCCCTAAATATATGCAGAGGGAAAAAATTAATCCCTTGCAAAAGAAGAAGAATCAAAATGGCACTGAACTTCTCAGTAGCAATATTGGATTCTAGACACTCATGGAAAAATACACTCAAAATTATGAGGAAAATATTTTGCAACTTAAAATTCTTTACTAAGCCAAAGTCTCGAACAAATACAAAGATAGACTAAAGACCTTTCCAGGGGCGCCTGGGTGGCTCAGTCGATTAAGCGTCTGACTCTTGACTTCGGCCCAGGTCGTGATCTCACAGTTGTGTAATGGAACCCTTTGTGGGGGCTCCACGCTGAGCGCGGAGACTGCTTGAGGTCCTCTGTCTCCCTCTCTCTCTCTCTCTCTCAAAATAAATAAAACGTTTTAAAAAATGAAGATCATAATCTTTAGGAAAAAAGATTACAGACACATTCAGACATCTAAATAATAGCACATAAAAAGCTCATCTTCCATAAACCTTTCTTAGGAAGTTGCTAGAGAGCGTATGCCCCCAAAATGAAGTAACTCAGCAAAGAGGAAGCCAAGGAATCCGGGAAATAGTGATCCAACCCAGGAGACAGACAAAGGAAATTCTACCAAGTTCCGTGAGCCTTACTTGGCCCTTTTTGATGCAAACAGGTTTTAAGAACTTTGTCTATCAGAGAATGAAGGTTCCAACCCTTCATTCTTTTTTTTTTTTTTTTCAACGTTTATTTATTTCTGGGACAGAGAGAGACAGAGCATGAACGGGGGAGGGGCAGAGAGAGAGGGAGACACAGAATGGGAAACAGGCTCCAGGCTCCGAGCCATCAGCCCAGAGCCCGACGCGGGGCTCGAACTCACGGACCGCGAGATCGTGACCTGGCTGAAGTCGGACGCTTAACCGACTGCACCACCCAGGCGCCCCCCAACCCTTCATTCTTAGAAGACCTCCGTGTCTTACATAAATGTACCCACTCCTTTCCCCGAAACTTTGTACCCTCCACGATCAATAACAGAGAGCAAAAAGAAAATGGAAAACTTTGCCTCGCTAGACACTCTGCTCAAAAATAAATAAGTAAATAAAATAAAATAAAAGAGAGAAAACCCCAGGCAAATTCTAGTTGTCTGTCCAATGTGGTCCATAGAGTAAATCCCTCAAATCTGTCAAAAGTCTTGGTTTCATCATGTTAGGGGGGAAAAATGATCTGTTTTTTTTCCTCAATAAGAAAATCTCTATTTGGACAGTTACCCTGTTATATTCTTCATGAACTTTAATTTTTAGGGACATCAAATACTGTAGGAAAATACTGCTAGGAAGGAATTGTGTAGTTCTGGCTTTAATATTCAAAAAATAAAAACAATGGTGTCATAAACAACGTGACAAATGCCATCATATTCTTGTAGAAAACTGTCCTCAAGACCTTGTATTTTTCTGCGCTTTCCAAGGCTATGCTTCCCAGCCTTCTAGGGACCAAAGTGGCTTCCAGGCATTTTGGTTCTAGAAAAATGTTTTGCTTAAAATGAACTGGACACAAATAGTGAAAAGGCTTTTTCCCTGGGGTGCCCGGGTGGCTCAGTGGGTTGAGTGTCCGACTTCGGCTCCGGTCATGATCTCACAGTTCGTGAGTTGGAGCCCCGCGTCGGGATCTGGGCTGACAGCTCGGAGCCTGGAGCCTGCTTCGGATTCTGCCTTCCTCTCTCTCTGCCCCTCCCCTGCTCACGCTCTCTCTCTCTCTCAACATAAATAAACATTAACAAAAAAAAAAGTTTTTTCTCCCTACTGAAAATGAATAATTTGGTGTCCAGATGTAGAGCCAATCTTGCATAAGTTTAGGCCCCATGAGGCAGTTTCTCAGGTTATCACCGTGGGGCTCAGAGTCTGAGACGCTTGGATTCCATAGCGACCCCGCCGTGGTAAAGCTCAGTGACACTCACGGCCAAGAGCCAGCTGACCGGATGTGTTGCACCAGTTAACCCCAGCTTTACTACCGGTGAAGTCCTAATCCGGAATCGGGAAATCTCTGCCTACCTTTCCTTTAGGTCCCCAATTATTTTAGAAGGCCCCGGAAGAGCAGAAATTTGAAGTCGGTTATCACAGCCTGTACGTATGGATACACCTTTACAGGAATTGTAGTGTGTCCTACAAATCATTGGCCCTAGAATGTGGAATTCTGGGGGAAAGGAGACGACTGTAAGAAATGGAAGTGACCAGAATTCTACCTATGGTGGATAGAATATTCCGGGACTGACCCATTCTTGCCTAAATCCATTTTTTTTAAGTTTATTTTTTAGTAATCTGTACACCCCGTGTGGGGCTCAAGCTCACAAGCCCGAGGTCAAGAGTCCCACGCTCCTCCGACTGAGCCAGCCAGGGGCCCCTCAATCCATTTTTTATATCGGCCTAAGGCCAAGAAATCCTTACCGCAAATGTTTGTCCTTGAAACACAGTACATCGCAGCCTATCCGGTCACATGCTCTGAGGGCAGACCCATTCTTGCTCTTGACTTCAAACTAAACTCGAAGATTTGGAAAAATGTTTCCAAATCAGCCTGCTGTCAGCAACTAAAAACGTAGAGAAGCCTTGAAGGAGAACTCAAAAAACGATTTCATAAACCCCCATACACTGTATCACAGTAGAGGAAGGGGAACTTGTAATTGTTTTATTTACAAGGACAACATCGGGGAAGTGGAACTTGCATTCAAAAGAGATAGCCCGCCAGGGCCAAAGGGAAATATGTTTTGCTCACAATGTACCAGGGGCTGGAGAAGAAGATCTTTTTTTTTTTTTAATTATTTATTTTGAGAGCGAGCAGAGACAGGGGGACAGAGAGAGAGTCGCAAGCAGGCTCCGCTGACAGCGAACAGCCCAACTTGGGGCTCCGACCCACGAACTGTGAGGTCGAGACCTGAGGGGAGACCAAGGATCAGATGCTGAACTGAGCCACCCAGGTGCCCCTGGAGCAAAAGATCTTTAATGTGCCTCCTAAACTTAAGATATATAGATATATATCCCTCAAGGCTTATTAAAATACTATCACCTTTACTTGTTCCTTTATCCTTTTTCTCTCTTATCTCCATATTAGAAAATGGCCATAGATTTAGTTTATAATAAGAAAACACGAAACGTATTTAAACACAGACAACAAAATTAGGCTCCGGTGATCTTTTCGTAACTTAAGTCCGATCACGTCAACCTGTTCATAATGCTGCGAGTGTTCATAAAGTCCTTCCTGAGCTTCTACGTGATCCCAACCTTCCCTACCTCGCCAAAACCAAGACTCGGATGCTGAACCAGCTGAGCCACCCAGGCGCCCCATATCGGAATTTTAAATGTGCGCCTCCTTTGCCCCAGGAATTCTCCATCTTTGATTTTATACCGGAAGCTAATCTGGGATGTGTGCAAATATTTTTGTACACGGCACGTTACCATGTCATTCACATTAGCAGGAGGAGGAGGAGGAAGAGGAGGAGGAGGAGGAGGACATAAATGGCCATCAGCTAGGGAATGGTTACATAGTCCTTGTACAGTTGATCCTGAACAACACGGGTTTGAACTGCACAGGTCCACTTATATGCAGACTTTTTGGTCTTTGTAAGTAAGCGTCACACCCAATGTGGAGCCCAATGAGGGGCTTGAACTCACGACCCTGAGATCGCGACGGGAGTTGAGATCGAGAGTCAGCTGGTTAACCAACAGCGCCACCCAGGCGCCCTACAGATCTTTTACAGTACAGTACTGTAAATGTATTTTCTCTTCCTTATGATTGTATTTTTTTTTTAAACATTTATTTATCTTTTGAGAGACAGACACAGAGCGCCAGCAGGGGAGAGGCAGAGAGAGAGAGGGAGACACAGATCCGAAGCAGGCTCCAGGCTCCGAGCTGTCAGCACAGAGACCAACGCGGGGCTCGAACTCGCAAACCGTGAGATCATGACCTGAGTTGAAGCCAGACCTAACCGACAGAGCCACCCAGGCGCCCCTCTAACCTTTTTTTCAATGTTTATTTTTGAGAGAGAGAGAGAAAGCAAGAGCGCCAGTGGGGCAGGGGGAGAGAGAGGGAGGGACAGAGGATGCAAAGCAGGCTCCACGCTGACAGCGGATAGCTCGACGCGGGGGTCCACTCACATGAGGAGATCATGACCTGATCATGACTTTGGACTGAGCCGCCGATTTTAATCTCTGCCACCCCTGTCTCCGACTCTCCGTGAAGAATCATTGGCATCGTGGGACCGTGACATCCTTAAGCCCAGGGCATGGAGAAGAGAACCGGAAGAAACTCGGCACACTGACTACCGTAGAGGAGAAACTAGGGGGGCCGCAGAGGCAGCAAAGGGCATCCCGCCAGGTGCCCGCTCAGAAAGCGCCCTGGGAACTCATGTCACTCTCTGTCCTCTGCAGCCAAGCGGCCCTCAGTTCCTCTGTCGTGCAAGCTTGCCACATTTGAAAATGAACGTGTAAACGACCGGAAATATCACAGCCCTGGTGTTCTCCATAGCACTTTACGTGCACCGTGTTTCCCACAAATGAGCAGCTCTCACGGATCAACGGTGTGTATTTCGGAATTGAAACCGAAAGCGTTCACTGACAAAGTTGTAACGGGACCTCGGATGAAAGCTTTGGCCTAAGAAGAGATAGAAATACTAAACTGTGCAAACTTATTACACTTTGATTCTTTGGGAATTACTGTTTGCTTTTTGTGTTTGCATTTTTTTGATCATGAGACTAACACATGCTCATTGTAAAAGATTTGCAAACTATGCAAGAGCGGAAAGAAACAGAAGAGCATGGGGCGCCTGGGTAGCTCAGTTGGTTAAGCACTCGGACTTCGGCTCAGGTCATGATCTCACGGTTTGTGGGTTCGAGCCCTGCGTCGGGCTCTGTGCTGATGGCTCGGAGCCTGGAGCCTGCTTCGGATTCTGTGTCTCCCTCTCTCTGCCCCTTCCCCGCTCAAGCTCTCTCTCTCTCTCTCTCTCTCTCTCTCTCTCAAGTAAATAAACATTTAAAAAAGAAAAAGAACCCAGCCTCAATTGGGTTATTCACTGGCCGTGGTTAATATTATGGCATTTCCCCCCAGTCTTTTTGAGATCATACTGTTTATAATTTTGAATACTTTTTTTTCACCAAGTATTAAAGTGGACTCATTTCTCACTGGCAATCGCATTTTAATAAGTGTGAAGAAAAACACGTTTAGGCTTTCAATATGAAACCAGCCAAAATTGTATTTTCAATACCACAAGGATAATCAAGGTAAGAATATATGACGCTGAAACCCAAACATTGGATTAGGCAGTATCTTTCAATCAAATGGTCAGAAGATTTCTTATAATCAAAAGGAACGTCTTTGGGGGCTCGAGTATGAAATATGCTATCGGTGAACAAAATGTTATTCACACCCTTTGATGACATTTCAGTGATTGACAAGAAAGTTAAAATTGCTATTTAAATTTTATATATAGGCCAATTTTAAGGCATGAAAAGAAAACAAGATAAAAATCTGTCTTCCCTTTCTAGTTCCAAACTTATTCAATAGAACAGATAATTTAAATGTCAGGAAAAGGCTTTTCAAAAGCTTCCAGAAATATTGACAAATTGCATAAATAACCTTTGCTTGACTAATATTTTTGTCATTTCAGATATATTCTTACTCTATGGAAAAAAAAAAACCCACTGAAGTCTTTACTTCAGTGTTACCTGTTAAACAATAGTACTATTCAATTAAAATTCAAAGCAAATTTATATTTAGATTTCAATAGTACATGTTCATCCTTAAAGGTTATAATTTGTTTTAAATAGCACAGCCATCTGTCCTGTGATGGCTCACATGAGTTTAATTATTGGAGAATTCTGAGTGGAAATTACACTCTTGAGTTCACCATTTTTAGTAGTGCAAATCACTAATGCCTGATCACTAATCACCTTATACATGCATACATTGTATCATACATTTTTCAGAAATTTTTCTTTTAATGTTTACTTATTTTTGAGAGAGACGGAGACAGAATGCGAGTGGGTCAGGGGCAGAGAGAGAGGGAGACACAGAATCCGAAGTGGGCTCCGGGCTCCGAGCCGTCAGCACAGAGCCCGACGCGGGGCTCGAACTCACAGAGCGGTGAGATCATGACCTGAGCCGAAGTCGGACACTTAACCGATAGAGCCACCCTGCCGCCCCTGTATCATACATTTATAAGGCAGTTACTACTTCTAGAATTTTCCCATTTGTGATTGTTCACCTGTTATTGTCATGAGTGTACATTTGTCCTATACATAGTTTTCACTGTATAGAGTTGTGTAACAGATTGCAGTTAAGCAAAGTTACTTATTTTCTTAAGGTAGTCTCTATGCACAACATGGGGCTCGAACTCACCACCCCGAGACGGAGAGTTGTGTGCTCTACCGACTGAGCCAGCCAGGCGCCCGGCAAAATCAGCTATTTGGAAGCAATAACTTGAGTCCCATCTGAAAATGCATGCCTATCCCATTCGCGGGTATCACAGAGCTTGGGGGTAACATTACTACCAGAGATGAGAGAATGAAGATTCGAAAGATCTCGGCCGGCTTCGATTAAAAGCCAGTACAGCGAGGACGGCAGCTCATACCTCAAAGCGTGTCTTCCTCAGGATTCGTCCATACCGGAGGGCATCTAGATCCGCAAGACGACCGGAGTAGCTGGGCGTCTAGAGAAAGGGCCTGTGGGGCCTCACCGGAAGGAAATCACTTAAGGGAAGTGTCAAGGCCCAGGGACAGTAATGGGGCTCGTGATCAGGAGAAGAGAGAAAGACCTCGGGTGCAGTAGGCCCATTAGTTCATTTGTTAATTCATTCCACAAATACGGAGCCCGTGTAATGTCCCAGACGCCGGGCCAGCTACCGGAGGGCCTGTGGGGAGCAAACCCAGGCAGGGGTCCCGTAAAAGCGACAGGGTGAGAGGAAATATGCAAACCAAGGAGGATGCTATTACTTGATCACACGTGGGCGGGGCCTCCTTGGTGCCAGGGCTCCTTCTAAGTGTGTCACATGAGCCGCGGGCACATTTCTCGTCTCCAGTCTATGCGTGAGCAGCCTGACGCCCACGGATATTGAATGACTGGCTCAAGGCGACCCTGCCAGTAAGTGGCAGAGTCCACACGCTGAACTCTTCTGCTGTACTGAGGATGACAAGGGGCGGGTAAGGGTGACAGACAGTGAGTCCCACAACCTTCAGGAGGTGTTCACTCAGTAAAGACAGTGGTGAACAAAGCTGATGTTTTAAATGATTTTTTAATGTTTACTTTTTGAGAGAGAGAGACAGACAGACAGAATGAGCAGGGAGGGGCAGAGAGAGAAAGGGAGACCCAGAATCGGAAGCAGGCTCCAGGCTCTGAGCTGTCAGCACCGAGCCCAACATCGGGCTCGAACCCATGAACCGTGAGATCACGACCTGAGCCGAAGTCGGACGCATAACTAGACTGAGCCACCCAGGTGCCCCCAAAACCGACTTAACACCTGCCCTCAATGGAGGCTGCGACCCAGCACGGAAGGAAGATGTTGAACAAGTGACATGAAAAGGAAAACACAGAGTGCGATGGGAGCAGAGAGCCTCGTCCCCTAACCCAGGTCAGGGAACAAATGTCTCTGTCACTCAGATTGTCCTTTGGCTCAGGCCCCTCGAGGGATCAGGCCCATGGGCTGGTAAAAGAGTTTTTGCAGCTGAAATTAAGTTAAGGGTGTCAAGGTGAGATCAGCCTGGATTATCCCTGTGGGCCATCAATTCAATGACAAGTCTTCTTATAAGATAGACACAAAGGTGAGACACAGGGAGAAGAGAAGAGAGGACCAGGTGAAAACGGAGGCAGAGATTAGAGCAATGCAGCCACAAACCAAGGAACTTCTGGAACCACTGAAAGCAGGAAGAGGCAAGGAAGTATTTTTTTTTTTTTTGAGAGAGAGAGAGAGAGAGAGCAGGAGGGGAGCAGAGGGGGAGAGAGAGAGAGAATCTCAAGCAGGCTCCATGCCCACGACCCTGGGATCATGACCTGAGCTGAAATCAAGACTTGGATGCTCAACTGACTGAGCCACCCAGGCGCCCCAAGGAAGAATTCTTATGGAGCCTTAGTACCATCTTTTAGGAGGAACCTTGATAAAGGGGAGTCTAGTCAGAGCCAAGTGATCAGGAGGGCGATGGTTCTGGAAGGCTCGTCATAGACGATGAGTTGACAGCATTGGAGATGGGAAAGGCTGTCTTGTCAAAGAGGGAGTCATCACGGGGCGTCCGGGTGGCTCAGTCGGTCAAGTGTCTGAATCTTGGTTTCAGCTCTGGTCGTGATCTCATGGTCATGAGATTGAGGCTCTGAGAGGTCCTGAACATATATAAATATATGTGCGTGTGTATTTAAAAAATTTGCGGGGCACCTGGACGGCTCGGTTGGTTAAGTGTTGGACTCTTGGTTTTGGCTCGGGTCACGATCTCACAGCTTGTGAGTTCGAGCCCTGCGTTGGGGTCTGTGCTGACAGTGTGGAGCCTGCTTAGGATTCTCTCTCTCCCTCTCCCTCTCTCTCTCTGCACCTCCCCTTTCAAAATAAATAAATAAAGATTAAAAAAAAAAAAGAAAAGAGGGAGTCATCTTGCTTTGTGAGGCTCCGGGAGGCAACATAGCGTCCATCAGGTGGAAAGCAAAAATGGAAGAGAAGTCGTCTAACAACCGCTGATTGTAGAAACTCAAGACACTGGAAGTATTTGAAAAGGGGAAAAATATCGGCTTCGTAATTCCAGAAGTATGGCATCTGGTTCTGCCTCTGCCGTTAACTGGTTCGTGGGACTCTGGACATATCATTTCCCCTGCTTTGGACCTCGGTTTGCTTCTACGTAAAATGAAGGGGTTGAATTGGATGCTTTCCCAAAGTTGGCTTGTGGTTACCTCCCATTTTAAGGTTTAATAAAGATATGGATGTTTTACAATTTCTTAGTACCTAGTATGTGCTAAGGCTGGCATCTGTGCTGGGTGTTTTCACGTGCATGATCTCATCGAACCCTCTCCACCCATTTTACAGATTAGATCACTGGGAGATCGTGACTTGCCCAAGGTCATACGATCTGTATGTAGCTGAACTGAAACTTGAACTCAGGACCCGCTGCTTCAGAGCCTAGAGCAGCTTCTGATTCCGTCTCCCTCTCTGCTCCTCCCCTGTTCACGCTGTCTCTCCCTCTCTCTCAGAGATAAATAAACGTTAAACAAAAGATAACATGAGGGGTGCCTGCCTGGCTCTGTCGGTAGAGCATGGGACTCGTGATGCCAGCTCGTGAGTTCGAGCCCCAGGTTGGGCGGAGAGCTCACTTAAAAAAAAAAAAATTATATGAAAGGCAGCTGTTAAGGAAATGCAGCAAATATATGTAAAAATACATTTCTGACCGCACCTAGCCCCCATCCTCCTGGGCTGCCTCAATAAAAGACTGGGTGAATGAATGAATGGAAAGCGTTCTTCCTTGGGCTCCCCTCTCCTTACGGATATTCTACACTTCTGGGAGGCCGAGAAGGGCACCTGTGTCCTCAGTCATCCTCCCCCCAGATTACCACCCAAGAGGTCCATCGTCCCAGTCAACCTGGTATCTCCTGGTTCTTGCCATATGGAGGCTTGGAAGTGTCTCCCGAGGCTGGGTGGCCAGGATCCTGTCAGCCTGGAGGTACCCTGTGTTGATCTCTGTTTCTGCTGTTTTCCTGAATGTGCTGCTCAGCCTGAAAGCCAAGGTCCTGCCTGTACTCTGCCCTCAAAGACCGCTTTCTTATTTCTCCCACCCACAGTCAGGGGAAAGGCTTCCGTAATCATTCATTTTCCAAGGCACTCTATGCCCATGACCCCCCTTTCTCTCTCCGCTGCAAACCTTCTACGTTCTTTTTTTTTAATGTTTATTTATTTTTGACAGAGACAGAGCATGGGGGGGGGGGGTGGTGGCAGAGAGAGAGAGAGAGGGAGACACAGAATCCGAAGCAGGCTCCAGGCTCTGAGCTGTCAGCACAGAACCGGACGCGGGGCTCGAACTCACGGACTGCGAGATCATGACCTGAGCCGAAGCCAGATACTCAACCGACTGAGCCACCCAGGCGCCCCAAAACCTTCTACAATCTTAATGATGTGCCTTTGGAGCACAAAAGCCACGAGGTGAGCTGTGCAGGCAATTTTGTCTCTCTGGTGCTATGTATTTTTAAGGTAATGAGCTGGGGCTGGCTGGCTGTGTGAATCCGGGGAAGGTAGAGGGGGAAATGTGAAGAACATTCTCCCCACCTGTTGTCATATTACCTCTTCCCTCTGAGTTCAGAGCCGGTTGAGAAACGGGCGAAGACATCAATCGGAGATAAAAAAAAAAAAAATGTATTCGATCAGCACAAAATACAGCAGCGCCTAAAGCAGACACAATAGCCAGCTATTCTTTGCAAAGTTACATTTTCAAACATTTGGCCTCACTGGAGGTCAAAATGACCTTCCTTGAATTGAATGTATCCATTCGGTCAGAAACTTAGTGGCTGAAAGCCTGAAGCCACCCGGTCGGCCTGCCAATCTGGTCCCCTACCCCCGAACCCCAACGGGCTTCCTGTGAGGAAGATGCAGGAACGGAGAACATCTAGTAGCCTGCAAGCTGGTCGCTCTGAAAGGGAAAGGGCTATCGTGGGCTGCACACACACACACACACACACACACACACCCCACCCCCCTCTCCGGGCTCACCAGTGAGCTACCGGTCAGGGGAGAGAGGAGCAGACAGCCTGTTCTGCACGCTTCACAGAGCGCGAGTTCCTATTCTGCCGCCGGAGGAAGGTACATGGAGAGGGGAAAATGACTTGGCAATTAATATTTCAGATTTCTGTCCAGACCCTCACGAATTGATCTTGACTTTTAAATAAACTGTGGGTGACTTGATCTCAATAGGCTCACTCCTTCATTTAGCTCTAGCTTTTCTAAAGCCAAACGGCGTCTATTGTTACTAACTGAGAAGGCTTTATTCCACCACGGCCTTCTACTTCCATTAATCTCCGCATCCATAAACCATTATGTGGATCGCACTAAGTATATGACAGGAGTGCGTTCAGATGACTTTCTCCACCTTTATTTGCGTCTGATTCTTCATTTCGGCGCGGGTCACCTCGTGGTTTGGGAGATCGAGCCCCGTATTGGGCTCCGCGGAGCCCGGAGCTGACAGAGCGGAGCCTGCTTGGGATTCTCGGTCTCTTTCTCAAAAGCAAACATTAAAGAAAATATTTAAAAATAAAGTTAAAAGAAGCAAAGTGGCTAGAATGTAGCTCCTTAAAGTGTCACCTTTTGTGTGTCTCTACATCCAGTTATAATATGGGATTTGAACCTGGCTCCTTGAGTCCTTGATGTGCTAGCTCGGAGCCTGTTTTCTGTCAGGGCCCTTCCTTGCTGGGCTCCATACTAGGATAGGGAACGCCCCCCTCAACCCGTCCCCCAGGCTCTGATGGTAACTGGCTTCCAGCCAATGGAAGGCACTAGCTGGGGGTTGGGGGGCAGGTGGGAGGAGCCAGGCGGTTTCTACCTTGGGCTGCGTCCGAAACCGTGCTGTGGTCCCAACTGCTCCAGACAGGCCCCCCAGGTTTCTCATTTCTGCCAAATGACTAGGCCAAAGGCTCCAGGATCTTCTCTTTGTCCCCTCAGGCCTCAGAGCCCTTCTGGCCTCCTCCCCTAATCGCCGGTTTTCCAGGTTGGACCTTGACTGCAGGTTTTGGCTTGAAAAACTACCTTCAGATCATGAAGATTAGTCCCATCAAGTGAGTGCGGAGGAGTGCGTTCAGTGTAGAACCCAGCTATCGCTTTATTTCTTAAAGGTGTTCCATGCAAGACTGCTGTCTGAAGAGTTGTTGTTAGATGGTCTGTGCAAAAAGTGACCCTTGGCTTGGAACATAGAGGATCTAGCAGCCAAATAGGTTTCTTTAATATTAGATCTTTCATAGACTTTAATGTCCTAGTATGCATTGTATCTTGTCTGACAGGGAGCAATCATACGTGGAACTTCCCAAAGCTGCTTAACCAGGGAACCCGTCTATCTTTTCAAGGAACACCTAGTAACATTCCCCAAGACTCTAATGTTTCCTATAACCCAGCTGGGAAAATGCTGAACCACAATCATCTCAGCCAGGCTTTTTTTTTTTTTTTTTTTTTAAATTTTTTTCAACATTTATTTATTTTTGGGACAGAGAGAGACAGAGCATGAACGGGGGAGGGAAAGAGAGAGAGGGAGACACAGAACCGGAAACAGGCTCCAGGCTCCGAGCCATCAGCCCAGAGCCTGACGCGGGGCTCGAACTCCCGGACCGCGAGATCGTGACCTGGCTGAAGTCGGACGCTTAACCGACTGCGCCACCCAGGCGCCCCTCAGCCAGGCTTTTGATACGCAGTGGGGTAGAAGCATTTCAGGTCGATAGTGCTGGCCACATTCCCACGTTCTTGTTTAAGCGACGTACACACTTGAGGTACCAGGCGTAGGTGGCTAGCCTGACGCCTCATTATTGAAATTGTATTCTCACCCAGATGGCAGGAAACAGGGGTAGGAGGATAAAACTTACCTCGGGAAATCCCGGAATAGGTAGTACGGGCGAAAAACCCAGTTCAACACCATCAAAAACATTTTTTTTTTTTTTATCATTTGTTGTCAAATTGGTTTCCATACGGCACCCAGTGCTCATCCCAACAGGTGCCTTCCTTAATGCCCATCACCCACTTTCCCCTGTCCCCCACCCCCCATCAACCCTCAGTTTGTTCTCAACACCATCAAAGTTGATGAAAGGGAAAACCCTGGACTGGGGCTTTTTTTTTTTTAAAGATTCTATTCTCAAGTAATCTCCATACCCATTAGACCATTCTAATTTTTTTTTTCAATGTTTATTTTTGAGAGTGAGAGACCGTGTGAATGGGCGAGGGGCAGAGAGAGAGGGAGACACAGAATCCGAAGCAGTCTCCAGGCTCCAAGCTGTCAGCACAGAGCCCAATGCGGGGCTCGAACTCATGAGATCATGACCTGAGCCGAAGTGGGACACTCAACTGACCGAGCCACCCAGGCGCCTGGTTTTTCGATCATTCTAGACTCTGCAAGACATGGTTTTGGGGTCCTGGACAAACTGCACAGTGTATTGTAGGGAGAAACACATTGGATCAGACCTGAGTTCAGTCCTGAAGGACCAGGGCAAGATAATTTAGCTCATCTGAGCCTCAGGTTATCTGTAAGAATCTGGAGTTTAACGATCTCTACGTAGGGTTCTTGTGGAGATTAAATGAGGCATGTAAAAGCATTCTATGAAATGTTATGCAGATAATAGCTAACAGATTATATTTTAGTATTCTAAAGTCAGCTCAATTTCATGTCCTCTCCCGTTAATATTTTTATGCTTTACTGTTTGTTATTTTGGAAACTCTACACCCAATGTGGGGCTTGGACTCACGACCCCAAGATCAAGAGTTTCATGTGCTACCGATTGAGCCAGCCAGGTGCCCCCGCTTTATTGTTTTAACTTCTTTTATTTTTCAAATTAGAAATAATTTCAGACTTAACGTTGCAAAATAGTGCAGAAAATTCCCATACGCTCTCAAGATTCCACAAGATAGGATACATCATCACAATTTCAAGAATCATTTAACACGGATATAACCTATATGAGAACATAAAACCTCTATACCATAGTCAGACTCCCCAATTACCCTAGGAATGTCCAATTTGTGGTCCAGGATCCAACAGAGGGCCATATGCTGTACTTCGTTGTTATGTCATTTTCATTTCCTTTATCTGGGTGTTTCTCAGTCTTGGGTCTCTCATGGCCTTTATACATTTTTTTCTTTCACGTTTTAAAAAGCTGCTCATTTTTTTTTTTTTTAATTTTTGTTTTTCTAAGTAAGTTCTATGCCCAACGTGGGGCTTGAACTCACGACCCCAAGATCAAGTTGCATGTTCTACTAACTGAACCGGCCAGGTGCCCCCCTGATCTTTATAATTTTGAAGATTACTAGTCAGATATTGTGCAGATTTATACCTCCGTTTTGGCCTATCATGCTTTCTTATGGCTAGTACTTATTTGCATTAAGTTTGTGGTGGCTCATGTTGATTTATGCCATCAGGGCTGGTGTGATCGTGGAAATACAGTGTCCTAGTTAAGTGCATGGACCCTACCCAGCAAACCTAGGTTCAAAATCTGGCTCTAAAAGGGATGTCTGGCTCACTTGGTGGAGCATGTGATTCTTGCTCTCAGGGTTGTGAGTTCGAGCCCCATGTTGGGCACAGAGAGTAAAAAACAAAAACAAAAACAAAAAAAAAGATCCGGGTGGCTCAGCCGGTTAAGCGTCCGACTTTGGTTCAGGTCACGATCTCACTCGAGCCCCGCGTCGGGCTCTGTGCTGACAGCTCGGAGCCTGGAGCCTGCTTCGGATTCTGTGTCTCCCCTTCTCTGCCCCTTCCCCACTCACACTCTGTCTCCTGTCTCTCAAAAATAAACATTAAAAAATTTTATCGACAACAAAATCTGGCTCCACCAGGTAGTACAGGGCGGGACTCCTTGAAGGTTGCTTTTCTCAACACCGTTATTGGAAAAAGTTCCCTTTGCAGCTCACTTGTGTCCATCCTCCCTCTCCACTTCCCCAAGAGTCAGTAGTAAGGTCTTCCTGGAACAAGGGCCCCTTGCTGAGGGCAACTGACCTTCTGGGCTTGCCCGGAACTTTCCTAGTGTCAGCACTGAAAAGTTCCATGGCCCGGAAGGCCTTTTAGTTCCCCGCCGAGTCGGTGTTCTTTGCTAAGGCCTCCGAAGGTATCCGTGCCCTTCCTAGTGCCTGGAACCCGTAAACATGTTGCCTTAACGTGGAAAAAGGGGTGTTGCAGATGTGACTTAAAGGTCTCAAGATGGAGGGATTATCCTAGATTATCCACATGGGTTCAATGTAATCGGAGGGAATGGAAGAGCGTCAGGCTCAGACAAGATGTGACCACGGAAACAGAGAGCAGAGGGACTGTGGGGTCGGCCCAGGAAGGGATCCCGAGACAAAGAATCACATCCCTTCTGAAAGCTGGAAAAGGCCAGGGAGCAGATCTCCCCTAGGGACTTCCAGGAAAAACACATCTTGCTTTCAGGACTTCCAGAATTAGAAGAGAATAGATTTATGTTGGAGGAAAAGAAAAAAGAAAGAAAAAAAAAGAAAAATCCGGCTGTGCCAGACTGCATGACCTTGCTCTGTGACTCGGATTCCTCATGTGTCAAATGGAGACATGTTAGCACCTACTTCATAGGACTGTTTGGGTTATTAAAGGCACGAATGTATAGGTAAGACGCGGGAACGGTGCCTGGCACAGAGTAAGTGCTGTTTAAGTGTTAAGATGAGGAGTTGTGACTTTAGTGGCTTTCCTGGTGGGAGATCTGTCCTGGCAGATTGACCAAGAGACCAAAGCAGCGGCAGCGGCAGGCGTTTTAAGCACGAACCTCCTGTGCCCTCCCCACACGAAGGTCCAGGGTCAAAGACCTTCTGGCCCGAGAGGCGCCCCATTCCGTTCATCCAGAGGCCGGCTGCCCGCACTTGCTCGTAAGCCCCGTCAGAGGACTTCCTTGATCCGCAGAGCGGCGTTTCTCCAGCACGTAAGGTCCGCGTAGGAGCATCTGAGCCCATGTTTCTTTGCCCTTGAGTCGCTGGGAAAACGTGTCAGAGGGATTTTGCAAGTTGTGCAATAATCGAGCCCCTGCTTTTCTGACGACGATTCCCGGCACTCGGGCCTTCGAGCTTCATTAGTATGCGTCCAGCCCTTCGGCCCTGGACACATTCACTGAATAACCATAGTGATAACCTCAGCCCCTAACCTTTGTATGTGCACTTCTTGTTGAAGGGGCCAGACCACTCCGACTCTCACAATACTCACTTTATTGGCCAGTCCTGGGCAGGCTCGGCAGTGAGGCAGCTCCCCACCGGGCTGGATGGGGGAAGGGAAGGAAGGAAGCCCGCACAAACTACATCCAAGAAGACTGAAAGAATCCACCATAGTCCCATCTGTGGAAAGTCCGTAAATGACAACTATCCATTAAAAAGATCAGGGCGATAAAAATCCCCTTAATGTAAAAGCAGCGATGATTTCATCGGAATAACAAATGGAGTCCCGCAAGGCAGTTTTGATCCTTCGCCTCATCTGACCACCCCTCACCCCCCAAGACGCCATTTTGCAGGTGACGAGAGGGTGGAGAGGAAAATGGCTCTAAGAGCAAAGCTGGAACTTTCACTCCAGTCTCACCTCCAAACACGGCCCGCTTCCCACTTCCCAAAAAATACAAGAGAGACGCCTGAAACTGACAGAACGCCTCGGGTGAGCCATACTGGCATTAAAATAAAAGATAAAGATAAAGAAGAGGAAATTCACTAAATGCAGGTCAAGGGCTTAATGTGATTAAAAGGCTACAAAAACCCAGAGACTTCCGTGTAAAAATGTAACACAACCAGCTCCCGTGGAAAAACTTTACTTTCTCAGTAGTCGGTAACAGTGGGGTTTTTGTCTTAGAGGCAGGCCGAGCCGTGTCAGAGGAATGGGGGAAGGGGAGACAGCGAGGGGCAGGGAGAGGGAGGGAGGGAGGGACAGGTGCACACACACACACCTTTGACCAAATTTCAAGCACACCGAGACCATTCCAAAAGAGAGGCTAAAATGGCAATCGTATCATACCAAAGTTTATTGATACATCAAACAAAAATCTCTGTAATGAAAAAGGCAAGTTGCATTCATAAAAGATGGCATTCACAGTCATTATAGAAAGCAACGACGTGGATGTAAAAAACTGCTTAAGTGAAAAATGTAGTATTGCAGTCCCATGTTGCAAGCTGAAAAGTGATTTGGTTAACACTTGCATAAAATCTGCACATTTCTACACTGCGTGTTATTAAAAAAATTCCATCACAAAATTATTATGGATCTTGCAAATTTTGGCTTACATTTATACTGCTGCTGGTGTAGATGTTGTAGAGAGGGAATTTATGGTTTACGCTCAGTAGGTTACACCTTCAAACAAGGGACGACGGTTGTGAAAATTACAAGGACATCTTGACAGTTTAGAGTGGTTCCAATGATGGGTGTATGTGAGCCTGCTATTACATCCTCCCCCTGTCTCTGTCACAAAACAAGGTGGTTAGACTGTCGCGCTAGGAACACCGGGGGACGGCTTACTTCGAGTTGTTCCGTCCGCCTAATCCCCCGCTAACCAGTTCTTACTTAGCTCGTTACTAAAATACCTTTCACAAAAGCAAAGTCAGGTCCCTCCCAAGGATCTAGGCCACGACGATCACCATCGTGAATTTGAGCTGCGGCGTAACGCGTAGCTGAGATAGGACCTTAAGCCCCCCTCAGTCACCCTCCTGGCGGCAAGGAATGCGCCACGCCACCAGTTACATGTCCGCTACCCTGCATATTCTGATGAGGCCACTCTCCGGTGGTGTGCGTTCAACGGGCCTCTCTCTGTATTGCGGGTCTCTCGCGTGCGTTCACATCCCACACGGCACTTCTGTAAAACATGGGCAACAACACGGCGACAGCCGCAACAAGCAGCAGAACAACAAAAAACGTCAGAAGCTTTCCTGGGTCTGACTTTTGAGCTCTTTGGGATAGGCAAAGAATGTACAGACTTTGTTTTCAGCAGATTCCCTCAAACACAGGCTAGCAGAACACAGCGCACTCAGGTAAGCTGTGAAGGACATCCGACAAAAGACTCAAAGATAATACTGATAGACGAGAACAAATGAAATAACGTAAAAGGGTCACGACGATGGAATGGTTTCCGGTAACCGGAATTATGTCCTTCCTAGAATTCAAGAAAAATGACACCTAAATACGGACCCAAATTATATATGGGAGAATCAAATGGGCCACACGGACCACAGAAATACACCGGTACAGATTGGGTCCAACGCTTTCCTAAAGCAAGGTACAACAGAAACACGAATAATAGTGCGGGCATGCCAGAAAGACAACCCAAAAAGGAAACCGGTATGAAAACACTTTTTTAGAAAAGTAATCTCTATGCCCAACACAGGGCTCAGACGCACGACCCTAAGATCCAAGGGCCGCGTGGCCTACCGACGGAGGCGGCCAGGCGCTTCTGAAAACACTGTTTAAGAGCCCCTTTCAAGCTAGTAGTCAAATGTAGCCATTTTTATCCCCCAAAATGTGTTTGATTTTGACATTTAATAAAGATATTTCACATTTATTCTGATGTGTTCAGTGAACTCCGTAGGAGGCTAAAGCCTCCTCCTAGTCCAGGAAGTCAAGGCCTTCACCAAGGTGAATCTCACGGTTGAGAGTCAGACCGTCACCTAACCATGTTTGCTAAGCGAAAACATTCAAGTTCAGAGTCATGGCTGCGCAGGCCGGATCGCGGTCTCGGGACGGATCCCTCCTTCCCGAACTGGCAAGCTCAAAACAAAAGTGCTGCATGGATGTACAAACGCAGTCTCTTTCCAAAAATAACCGTTAACAGTTGGAAATAAGCTATTTTTTCACCTCTCCACAGGAAATGATAAAACACGGATACTCAGATGGCTTTAGTTTTATGTGACTATGGTTTTGCCTATCCCACCTCAGACCCCAGGAAAATGAATACTGGAAAATATCCGTTAGATCTTAACTCTTTCGAGGGGCTACTTACTAAGTGACTGGAAATGTTTTATTTTGAAAATAATCTGGTAGCCATCCACGCATTAAGTGGGGTTTAATTCAGAAGAACAAAAATAAGGAATTTTTGTTGATTCTCACAAAAATATCCAGGATTCACACTCTTTCCACGTAAGGGTTCAAGGTTAGTTTTTGGCAAGGCTATTCCATGAGGACAGAGTTAGCATGTGGGTGAACAGAAAGGACGAATTATTCTGATGCACTGATACCATTTAGTCTTCTTGTATTTTCAAGTATTCCTTTCAGATGTTTGAAAAAAAAAATAACTTAAGATTATCACTCAGCAGGAACAAGAAATGTGATCCAGACAGCCTATGTCTTCTGCCAGGCAAAAAAAGTAATATTAGCAAAATCTATTCATTCCCATTGTATGACTTCTACTTTATACTATTATATTTAAATCCATTCACAGAGTTCATGGGTTAAAAGAGCACCCACTTGGTAGTTACAGTCGTCTATCTAAAGCCAGACATTCTAATTATTCTTCTCGCTTTCAACTTTCATAGGATTCATAACTTAGAGCTTTGGCCATAACGGCTACTTACGATAACTGTAAATGCTTAAGAGAGTCATTTGGTATTGTAATGGACATTTATTCTGAACCCTAGACACAAGAGAGGGGTTTAGTTTGTTGCATATTGCGTATCCTGAGATGACAACTTTTCGTAGTTGTGTCTTCGTGCTTTCTTTTTTAGCTGTAACCACTGTCAATATGCTTGTAGGACAATAACATAGGCAGTTCAAGATTCGGATTCTGAAAAATTTAAAACATACAGAGTTAAAAGGTTTATTTTAACAATCGCGCGAAGCCATCTGTTTAGCATTTTCCAAAATAAATCAAGTAGTAAATTTTGTTATGAGAGTAAAGGAGCTCTCTTCAAGTGCCAAGTTTTATTCACATGCAGGGGAAAAAAAAGGGCGACACGATACCCAGTTTTTCATCCTTGCTTCAATTGTTGGCCGAGTAGATTCAGACCTGCTTTTTGCTTTTGGATTGCTCCAGGGCTCTCTCAGTCATCCTTACCACCAGGACCACCTAGCACAGCCGTGGCTTAGCTCAGCAGGGTCCCTCCCTCTAGCCTGGGAGCTGAAAATAGGGACGTTTCATTGGTCTATCTCCGGCACCTAGCGCCGTGTCCCGCATGCAGCGGATACTCAGGCCCTGGTGAACCGATGAACGGATTACTGTTTTCCAGGGTGTGTGAATGTTGACAGAGGAAGTCTGAAGATCTATCTGCTCCGTTTCGAAAGACTGCTGTGAAACTGTCTTTCCTTTACTGAAAGAAACCGGTTTCTTCCCCATAATGCTGCAGTGAATTTTCTTTTTGGGAGATCATGTCTCTGTAAGTCAACCGAAGCTTCGGTTTCTCTTATTCATCCTGTTTTTTGGAAAGGCCACCACAGAAACTGCCCTAAGAAATCTGTGGATCCTTCTCTGTCCCCTGAACCTTATTCAGTGCTCTCCCAGGGAAGAAGATACACCTGACGGCCCCCTGCTAGTTGGGTTTTAAAAGGTTGGGTTGGAGGCCCCCTCCCAAGACCTAAGACTCGCGCCTCTCAACATACCCGATTTATACTCTACAACCCAACCTTTTTTTCCTGACAGTTTTTTTTTTTCAGGTGGCAGCGTCACGGTGACCGACTCTAACCAAAATAAAAATAAGGTCGCCATTCACGCCGAGAACTTATAAAAGGACTCGCCCACCGCTCCCTCATCGAGGGACAAACTCAGGGGCCAGGCCAATTGCCAAATTTTTTCCGTGGAGGAGAAATGACGCCACGTGAAGATAAATTCCTGGAGGAAATAACTACGTTGAGGGCAAGACGACTGTTTCCTCACAAGAGAACTTCCCCACTTCTGTGTTGGGCGTTGTAGGACTTAAGGCCCTGGAGAGGCCAAAAGCACAAGCAGCGTCTCGGCCAGCCGGGTCTCCCAAACGCGGACCGAGCTGAAGAAAGCGATCCAGGGGGATACAGAATGAGCTGGGAACAGGAGAGCTAAAAGGCACCATACAGCTTAGGACAAGGCTACCTGGGACAAAAGGCTCCAAGGCTTTGAACGCCACTGGGAGGCAGATGCGTTACCGAGGGAAGGAAGATCGAAGCAGGTGAGTCGCTCCCAACGGGGAAGGCTAAGAGGTGCGCCGGGGCCCAGGGAGTCTGCGTCCGAAGCAACGCTGGGGACGCAGACTGGCAAAACCCGCAGGGCACAGGAGAACCAGAGCACGCGCTCCATCACTCTCCTTTTTGTTCTTCGCTGGCGGGTGGGGGGAGTTGACAGCTGACGAGAAAAACGGGCCCACGGGGAGGACTCCCGAGGGGGAGTTCCAAAGGCAAGAGGCTCCCGATGACCGTCAGTTTTTCGGTGCGCAGGAGAGACGGCCCTGCCCTAAGCTGTATGGAGTTGTTTCCAAGCTGATGGGCTCGGAAACCTCACTCATGAATTACTCTCGATTCCTACGGGTGGAGGAGAAGGGGCCTCTAAAGGTCTGGGACGACGGAGGCCGCCGCACTGAGTGGGAGGGAGAAAACACACAGAGGAGAGGACACCTCCCGTGCCACGGCAATTCCCCCCCACTCGTCTCTGAGGGTCAGTGAGACCACGGGCCATAAAACGGATTTACTCGTTTTGGGGAAAATGAACTGCGAAGAAGCGTTCCACGTCATTAGGTTAGCATCCCCCTGAATGGCTGGGAAAGATTTGAGCTTTTACCTCTGACAAGTCGAAACATCTAGCTTGAATAAAACTTGACATGAATACAAGCGATTAGGTTGGGGCATTAATTTGGGGGGTCAGACATGTACAAGTACATTAAGTGTATACCTGCAAACACACAGACACAGCACATGGAGATACAAACACACTGGATTATTTGCACCTAATTCCCAAAAGAACATGCAATGCTAAATTGACTTGACGTTATACAGATGCAATTTTGGAATATTTGTTTTCAGTCTTCCGAATGATCTTTTACAGTCGAGACTGTTATTTCCTAATCGGTATTAACGAGCACTTTCACGGGACGGCTCTGCCGCAAGTCGCCCCTCGCAAATTAAATACGTTTTTTTTTACCCTCCAGCTCTGCAAAAGGCCTAAAGTTTCATTTGGGAGCTTAGCAAATTTAAAATACCAATTTTCCCCATATTCCAAGTAATGCATCTTTATATTTTTGTAAAGAGTTAAGTATAAAGTTCACCACACCAACAGCAGAGAAAATTTAGAGTGATATTTTCATTTTTGTCTTTATAATGCTGTTAATCTGTTTCTTTAAAGCCAGCCCGCTCGTTTACCACTAGGTACCTGTTACAATATATTAGATTCGTCTGAGAATGTTCGTAAAAGAAGAGGTCTGACTGAAGGTCTGGCGGATAATGAGTCAGATGCCCTTTTACAGCTCAGATTTCTCTGTAATAGTGAGGTAAAGATACTTAAAGCATTTGAAGACTGGTTAACCTACCTGGTGATAAAAACGCAGAAGAGAAAGAATCATTTCCTACAGACTACTCTTTTGGCCAAAAGTACAAACGATTAAGCTACAGCAGATGTGTCACATTTCAACGGATACACTTAAAGACCGAAGGCAGTCTCCGACTCGAATTGAACGGTTTTCACGGTGTAAGTATACAGATATTAGTAGTATAAGGCAAACTGGGCGTTTTGAAATGACGCTGGTAGGTTATGCGGGAGATGAGTCAATGTGGTTGGATTAGTAAACCTTACCATCCTTTTGGTGAACACCTCTGAGAGTTGGGCCGGTGCTGTGAGTGTATCGAGCAAAGAGAGATTTGTGCAAAACATTCCTGTCTCCGTGAACACCCTAGCTCTAGCACGCCGTGGCTTCCACTGTGCACCGGGAATCAATGGGGCTAGAGAGTTACGGTCCAAGTGTCCGAACATCACCTCCTCTCCAGCGTGACCATTTGAGAAGGTGAACAAATGATTAAAGGAAAATGACAAAATACTCTTAAGTGTCAACAGAAGGTAGAGAAATGCGCACTGAGAAGTCATCGTTCATAAAGAGTCAGAAAAATGGTGTCAAGCAAATGAGAACGCAGGCAAGTCGGTACATTAAGAAAGGAAATCACCTTATTCACTCCAAGAGAAACTGTGATTGCTGGAAGTTTGAGAAAGCATGAAGATAGTAGATGTTCCTGAGGAAGGGAGGCGTTTCGTTACCTTGTTCACAATTGCACAAAGGGTGGAAAATTGCAGTAGAAAAAGGAGAAATGCAGAAACCAAAAAAAAAAAAAAAAAAAAAAAAAAAAGTAAATATTCTCTGAAATGTAAGACATTTAAAAAGAAACCTGGAGAATTCGAAGTCGAAATGACATGTTAGTTTTGAAGGCATCGCTTTCTGAAGTAATAGTAGAGTCAGAGTTAGGAACAGTCCATTATATGTGCAAATGACTATTTCTCCGTATAACAATTTAAAGTTGCTTTGTTCATGGGAAGACGGACTATTCTGAATCGTTTTAAAACACGCTTCTCACTAAAATATGGCTTGCTTCTAATCGTTAACTCACTAACCCACATGGTTCGAAATCCATGGGTCAGAGAGCTATGTCCAGGGTCCATCACCAATCTATCCTGAAGTAACTTATCTCCCCTATCCAGCTGCACAGATTCAACACGAAGGGACTGACTGCTGTCGGGCCGTGGCATGTTACAAACCTAACAAAACTAACACAATGGGAAGACATTTGGTGAAACCACACTTCGCTCCCATTTACTGCCGGACCAGTGTTTAACTTCCCTTATTCTAACGTAGTTCTTCCAAAAAAGATTTTATTTTTAAGTAATCTCTACACCCGCCGTGGGGCTCAAACTCACAACCCCGAGAACAGGAGTAGCGCATTCTACCGACTGAGCCAGCCAGGCGCCCCTATCCTAATGTCATTTGATCGGTTTTTCTCTTTTTCTTACAGAGACCTCTTCAGCAGGGTAGGCTAAAGGGCTAGGAATTTCTCCTTTAAAATGCCTAGAGAGAGCAATTCTGCTAATCAAGATTACCCATGTTATCTACTCAGTGCCTAATGGAAAGTAGGTCTAAAAAAAAGATATCAGCTAAAGTATCATATGTATCTAATAGCAGCAAATAAACAATAAAACTCTTACAGGCAAATACTTTGACTTATTCATAGATGTTTGAACACAGCTGTATTTGTTTTCCTGTTCGTATTTTCCTTAAATAAAGTTGGTGATATGTTGGCAACATGCAAATCCCCAATGGATAAGGCTAGAGAAATAAATATGTTGTTTCTGGGAAGAAAAATTTTAAACTGTCCTGTCTTCCATTTTGCGGGCAAAACTCTCATAGTGAGATTAACACGACACCGAGTCCCCCGCCCCACGTTTAATATTCAACCCTATTTAGTTAACTGCAACCCTAAGCACAGTTTGGTACACTCAAAACCTTATATCCAACCGTCAGAGATAAAAGTATTTCTATGAAGCAGAAATTTTAGGGGTTCATAGATTAGGCCGCTTTATAAAGAGAAAGGGAATATGAAAGTAGAGAAGGCAGGAGAGAGCATGGAAAGAAGATCTAGAGCAATCAAAAACCGACATAGCCAGCGACTGGTGGAGGTGGAAGGAAGGGAGAGAAGGAGCTGGAAGAGTATGACATTCCCACATTCCTCCGCAGTCACCTGCGTCAAAGAGGCCAATGCATAAAGGTCCGTCTCAACAGCCACAATGTGAGGATTCAACGTTTTGCCTGATCCGGTCAACAGGACTGTTATCCTTAGAGGCCAAGGTTGGCTGGGACACTGTCAGAATCACGACAGTAATCAGCCTCGGCACCACCGTTTTTAACAGGATAAAGCGTATTCTCCAAAGTTTGCAAGGCGCTTTCTCTGGCAGAGCTCCCTACGTAATAGAGTCTTTCTTGTTGTTCGTGCGGACATCCCATGCTAGGCATGGCCACGTGGCTAGGGCCACTGCCATCAGAGGACAGCAGTCCAGGGTCTAGCAGGCCAAGTCAAGCCTCCCTCTTGACAGTGGTGGGTTACGCGGGCAAACTTACTTAAGGGTACGCGGGCAAGTCCTCCGTCGGAAGTGGCAAGCGGTAGCTACCACTTGGCCAGAAAGGGCAGGGGTCAGTTCACTGACTACCACGGAGCCCAGCAACTGTGCTTAGGGGAGACACAACCTGTTGACGCACCCACCGGGGTTCCTACACCGGAAACTTCCTTTGAGGGGTCGTCTTGCCGTTCCGTTGTCCTGCGCTCACGGGTGCTTTCGTCACGTCCTGTCGTGACGGGGATGCAGCTCTGGCAGGGTAGGAGCTAAAGAAAAGCTTTCTGATCCTTCATGATGGGACCTGGGCCTCAAAAGCTGACCACACTGCTGAAAAGACAGCTGAGGAACAGGTAGCTGAAACTAACCCGTGAGTTAAATGACCGAGGGAACCCGTTCGCGAAGACAGCGGGATCCTCTCCGGTGCTGATGTCAGGACGGAACCCGGCTGGGCTGGAGGCTGCCACACAAGCCTTTTTACTGGCGGCTTCCGGAGGTGGCGACTTGGAATAGCTCGGATGTGTTACAACGCGCCACATCCCGGAGCCTACTATTCTGCTCCGTGCCGGCCTCCCCAAGGGTTGCGTAAAAATCCTCTTTAGAACTGCGCTGGGGTGGCAGCTCCTCGTGAGCTGGGGCCACGCGTGACTCATCCCTGGATTACCGTCACCTAGTGCGGTGGCTAGCTAACAGCGGACCCTCACGCGACGTGTGTCGAACTGAACGGAATCCAGCAGAAGGCCGCTTCTGTAATTGTTGCGTGTACGTGGCTTAGCTTCTTTTTCAAATGCCAGAGACGTTTTCACCACCCACTGCCGCGTTCCCCCCTGGAGACAGCTGCCAAGACCCACACGAGCACGGCGCTCGCTGGCCATGTGTCCAAAGGCTCCAACACGCTTACTGGCTGAAGTCGGGGGGAATCGTCCAGGTCTAGGCGGGGACACTCACTTTACCACATTAGGGAGCCTGGCAGGCAGGAGGCTGACCCAGCGTAAGAGAATCTTTGGCCGCTCTTTAAAGTGAAGCCAATGCCTTAGCAAGGGATGTTACGCAAAGTGGGAAGTCACCCAGGATGCCAGACTGGCTGGCGATGAAGATCCTCTTTCTCCTTCATCTTACAAGGGGCCTCTGCTTCTCTGAATGGCCAAACAGGGCCTCACGGAAACAGACGTGACTTATCAGGACAGCCATGGCTGTTTCAGCTGGCCTTTATGCATTCATACGCGCTACTTTGCTCTTGCGTTTCCTCACAAGGTGGGAGGTTGGGGGGGGGGGGGGAGGCAGTGCTGCTGAGTGCCCACAACTTTGCGTCTCATCTGCAACTCTCAAAATCCCACAGGGTCTGAAAAACCATTTAGCCTTTCAGACACTGGATGTAAAGAGAGATGTTCATCAGTAGGCGGTTCAACACATGTTCTGGTTCAATGAGGGTAGGGATTGATGAATGAGTGATTGGATGAATGAAGGTGATTATGGGAGTTCTCCTGGTTGTTCTAGCACACCAGCATGCCAAGCTATAGCACAGGCACTATAAATCCTCGTATCGTGGACATAACCCATGGCAAACAAATCGCATGCCGAACCGCATGCTTCCGGCAGAAGTTCGGATTCTACCGTTTGCGTGGAAAGAAAATGTTTTACGTCTTTATCTGGGACTGCTCTGTATCATCCCTCTATTTTATGGCCACTGAATTTATAGAAAAGTCACCTCCAGCCTGTGTCTAAGTTTATTTATTTTTTAATTTAAAGCAAAATTTTTTTAATGTTTCTTTTTGAGAGAGAGAGACAGAGGACGAGCGGGAAGGGGGCAGACAGAGAGGGAGAGACACAGAATCCAGAGGAGGCTCCAGGCTCCGAGTTGTCAGCAAGGAGCCCGATGCGGGGCTCGAGCCCACGGACCGTGAGGTCATGACCCGAGCTGAGGTCGGACGCCTAACCGACTGAGCCACCCGGGTGGCCCCCCTTTTATTTATTTTATTTTTTAAAATGTTTATTTTACTTATTTTAAAAGAAGGGGTCTAAGGAAGAGGACAGGGGTGATGTGTTTGAAGGTTTTGATTTCTGAGGTGTTTGTATCCTCTTGAGAGTGGGAAGTTGGGTGTGAGCCATCGGTTAGCAGGAGCTCCACCGACCCAACTAAGAAAAACATTTAGGAGCATTCCCAAACTGTACTCCCAAGTAAGGAGAATGGGAGGGCACCTCAGAGATCTTTCCCAGACAAATTCTCTATTATAACAAGGCACCAAACCATTTCTTACAGTGACCGTTTTTTATCGGGCTTGATGGAAGTTGCTGCTTGAGCCATTCTGGGAAAAACGTGTTATATCGACCTGTTTTTACCCCTGGTCAACTGATTCGGAGGCATACTCAGACAAGCAAATGCCTCTTTCGCATCCTAAGACTAAATCCCAGGCTGGAGGGAGACGGTCAGGGGTCTACTGGAAGGATTAAAGAGTGGACCAGGGTAATGGTATCGTGTTCAGTGCCGCCCGCAAGGCATGTGGAGGCAGGGGGTTAAGGCCAGTTCCGACCACCTAACTGTACAGTGGCTGGCTTCGTGTACCAAGAATCGACGTGGCTCATGCCGCTGACAGTCGACTGCTTTTGACTGGAGCTGATGCCAACCTGTTGATCACGAAAGGTCCTCTTTAACGCGTCTAGTCGCGAAAGGTTTTCTCGTAATCGTTTCAGCTCCTACAACTGCGCGATGCCAACCACCGCATTCTATCAAATCAGTGGGCCAAAACCCCCATCAGACAGGCCAGTTTTGTGGCTCAGCTGGTTGGCAACTTTGATCCAATAGGTCAGGTAGATATACGTTAGACCATTTCCTGAAAATATTGCACTGGAGGGGCTGTGAGACGGAGGTGCTGTGAATAATGAGACAAACGGGGTTTTGCTTGGCAAAATGAATTAGCGTTGGCAGGAAGAGGACATATTTAATTAACCTGTTGGTCAGAATGTGCCAGTTTTATTTTCCAGGCTAATCTACCCCTTTCACTTGAAAGGCTTTTTAGAAATGTTTGAAAGCTATCAGACAGTGCAGGGCCAAGGAATTAGGCTGGCAGAGGGTAGTAACTTGTCGCTCCCGCAAGAATTTGGCGATTTAAGCAGCAAAACTAAAAACACACTCATAAAATAATCTGAATTTTTACAAGTGTGTTCAGGAAGGTAAGGATGCAGAAATCACATCCAGGGAGTTCTCTTTGGTTCAGATATACTGCTGGACAGACAGGGCTAGAAGCGATACAGAGATTAAGCAGCACTATAATCAGAGGAAGGGGGAGAGGTTTGAAAGAAGCAAATTGGGAGTATCGACTGAAGAAACAAAAAACAAAACAAAAAAACCTCTGCAAACAACCCGCAGGGAAATTTCTAAGGTTAAAGCTGGAATGTTGGTGTGGAAATTCCTGGTGTGAAACTTCTAGGCTAAAAAAAAACAAAAAAAAACCAAAAAAAAAAAAACAACCACCATTTTTTCCATTTAAAATTCCATATGGAGCATATGAGATGCTCCATATGGATTGCTAAAGGTCACATAGAACACTATTAAGGAGTCTACTTACCACCTGCATTGGATAACGGAGTTTTTACTATACTTTTTATGCAGAAGAGGAAATTAAGTGATGCACCTGTAAGGAGGGGTTTAACATGCTGTAACTAACGCAGTTCTCTAAATAAGGTTTTTAGTTCATGGCAGATATTGAAGCCCCTTCCAAAAATCAAGTGATAACATAAATTGAGTTCTTACCCTGGCACTTCTTCTTCTTACATTCTTTAAGACTATCAGGAGAATCTCAGGGAAAAGGCTGATAAATATTAGAAGAACTATGGCCAACCATGTAGATACAGAAGATAGCATTTGAGCAAATACGAAATACATTCTCTGTTGTTTGAGAAAAGGCCTAGAGTGGAAAGAAAACACAGAATGGAAAAAGAAATCAGGTCCTGTCATATCAAACAGAGGTGTCATCGAAATTATCTTTTGTAGTTAAAGGGACCCTTCTAAATTACACACCTTAATAAAAATAATTTTCTTTAAGAATATCCCCAAAGTACTACACAGATTTCATGTACTAAGTGTTGGGAGGAAAAAGAAAGGATAACTAAAGGGCAAAAACGACAATCAAGTGCATGCGACCTGAAAACAACTAAGCAATCAACTTTAAAACCGTCAAGTGCAGAGTATGTATTTGCATTAGAAAATATTGGGGCTTCAAGACACTCAAAAAGAAATGGTTACTTCTTATGCTAAAAGGTATTTTACTTCCTCAGCTGTTTTGTTCATAGGAGAATGGACTGTGCTCTACATTTGGAAATGTAAAAGACGTTTTTACACCCCCCCCGCCCCCCCCCCCCCCCCCCCCCCCCCTCCGACTCTACGTAAATATACAAGGGAGGGTCGAGCTTCTCTCTCCACCGTTCTCATCCCCGAATACAGACGGGGTACCCAGGGTGTGCCAACCAGGCTGGACAGGAGAATGTTGCTAATAGGACACGCGGTCTTGGGGGCCAGATATCTAGGACCCTTCATCCAGATGCTGGATTTCATTCGAAGTCATTCACTGAGCTGTTTGGTGGCCACAGAGAAGCACAGCTAGTTTCCCCAGGCCGAGGCACGGAGAGCCTCGGCAGACTACACGCTGTTTGCAGCAGGGGAGGAGGAAGTGTCCAGGGTTGGGATACACAACAGATTCTCCCTGGATTAGGAGCTCTGGGCGGGTAACCACTTGTCTCATTTATTAGACGATGCAAAGGGCTCGCTGAAGATAAATTTGTTCCTCATTAAAAAAAAAAAAATCGATGTTTGTGCCCTCCCTCTCATGTAACATAATAAAATCAAGCTTGCGGCTCTAGGTACATGGGGACTAGAGTGTGGCAGAGGAAGTGAGCAGAACAGTGAGGTGGAGAAATTCAGGAGGTCTGGGCTAAGTCTTCTAGGGTCCCTACCGTTCAGGAAAGAATTCTGCAGAGCTCTCACTCTAACTCTGAAGGGCACCCTGACTCATTTTCTAGGCAGTTAATGGACCCTAATAAGCGTCCAGTACACAAGTGACAGGGCGTCACAGGGCATTCCACACAGTACCCACAATACTCTGTCATTCACCGCTCTAGAATTTTCTTTGTCTTGAGGATACCTATGGAGCTTTACAGGGGAACAGCAAAAAGCAAAAGGTATTATTCCTGGATTGGGTTTGGGGCTCAGAAAATCATCGTTCTCACTGCCAATCCCCACATCACAGAGGGATGTGTCACCACGCCTCGGGGCTGAGTGTGTCCAGAGATAGTAGCTGGAACCAGCATTCAGCTCAAGTCTCTCACAGTTTCTGGTCATATTTCGCTGGTTGCTTTATAATGTAAGTTTTATATTCATGTAGTGGCTCAACTCAGCTCTACTGAAGGACAGCACTACGGGCAACAAAATAAAAACAGATTTATCACTATTACATTTTCAGGAAGTATCTCTAATGAATGAAAACAGATGTGACAATGTCTTAATCTTTTGAAGGATTTATTTTCATCAATAAGGGACGGTCTGTGGTCAGTTAGAAACTAGCTGGCTAGAAACATTTCATTCTTGTGGAAATTTTGCATTAGTTCAGAAGCTGATTACACGGATTCACAGATAGAATTATGGTGCTCTGGGCAGAATTACAATTGTATATTACATTTGATTAACCAACTTTGATTAATTTGTGGATTATTAAAGACAACAGGGACTTCCGTCAGCTTCACTGCTGCAGAAATTACCTCTTGGAGGTGCCCAACATATGCCATGATTACACTTTTTGGAACTGGTAGTTCCTTGCGCGATTAGGCTTTTCATATTTTTATTTCTTAAGGCTTTCATTTTAACAGCTTCTCAAAAGCAGTAAGAGTTTCTTCTAATGAAGTCTCAAGGGACGATAAACACAGCCTCACATCCCCGTGATGACATGGAGCGTTTTGTATGCGTGATTTTGCCCGAACCCGTGCAAAGAATGTCCTCCTAGAATTGCACCCTATGGCTTCCTCTAGCCATGCTCTCTGCATCCTTGTCAAGAGAAGCCACTGGTTAATGAAAGCGGCTACACAACATTTAGGCCTCTGGGAGTAAGAAAAGGAGAGGACAATCTAACTTATTTTCATTCCTTCTAACTCTCCCGATCACAGCGTATACGCCCCTCTCGCTAGATTCTGATCTCCTTTCCGTTTCCCCCAGAGTGCTTCACACAAAAGGGATCCCAAATGAACGTCTACCGAACCAAGATGAACTCAGTGAACTCGAAGGCCACGCTGTCCAGTCTGCCTCTACACCCCCCCCCCGCCCCGCCCCCGCCCGCGAGATGGTGAGGTTAAGATACAACCCTCTGGATACCGAGTGGTATGTATTCCACACCCTGAGCACACCTGTAGGGACAAGACTGACAGTAACAGCCCAGAAAGAGACAAGGGAGTCCAAATGGGTAATAACGGATCTGTTGGCCACTGTGTCACGTAGAAACGTCACAGGATGAGTAGTTCCACTGTAAATCACATGGAAGGTCCCTGCTAGAACTTGCGGTTTCACTTCACAGAGAGATGCTTACACACGTTCAAGGTGAAAGATGTGGACGGGGGCTATCAGAAGGGAGGACTTCTGAGTGACTCGCGTAGTCCATTTACTCGCCTGCGAAATCTTACCTGAAATGAGCAGCACTCGTAGCTGAAGTGACTCCCCATCCATGAATATTGAAGACCTGCCATCTTACCTGATCGGCGCTTCGAAAGTATAATTAACGTTTGCATAGACAATGTACATAGACACATATCTACTTTGTTATTTACACATTACTCACACGTGTACAGCTGCTTACCAAATAATTCCTCCCCAGAAGAATGAGAAAAATACATAAAAGGCTAAAGAACCCCAAATCACAAAGTGATTTATCCACGTCCAGAAACGAGTATCCAAGGCGAGCTGAAAAGACACAACACAAGAGATGTCGTGATGGGTACAAACTGCACCGGGCAGTAAGTCCACTCTGCCACTCGAGAACTTGAATACCTTAGGATACCTACGGGAGGATCTAGCTTGGGCCAGGCAACTAGAAGAGAGGGAAACTAAAAGAAGAACAGAATCTAGACTTTTCACAGAGCCAGGGCAAGAAAGGGGTTAGCTCTGTCCCAAGGCCTCTAGACCCTACAGTATAGGCTTGGGGGGGGGGGGGGGAGGGGCGTGTCAAGCAAGTAGCAGGTGGGTGTGGGGCTGGAGATGCCGCACTCCTGAAGGAGAGGCAGGCATCGAGGTCATGGGAATATCCAGGAGGCTGGAGCCCCAAGTCCTCGGGGAGTGGCGGCCAAGAAGCTGACGACAAACGGACAAGGCCGAGCTGGCACTAGATGGACACAGAAAAGCAGCAGGAGATGGAAGGGTCAGTTAGGAAGAGGAGACGAACTACAGGGAGGTAGCTCCAACACAACAGCCGGGGATTATTAAATGCCAAGGGAACTAGGTCTACACGCCTGGCGCCATGTAGCAATGAATCCTGGGCCTGACCAGGTAGTGCGCCTCTCAACTGTGAAAGCCAGGTCTAGTCCGTTACACGAGTAACACTTTCAGTTGCCTTAGGTGTTAATCCCTCCACGCTTCTGCCAGGGCCGACTGTCTCTTCGGATTGTGGCACCTGAGGTTTTCAAGTGCCATCTAAAAATAAAACGTATGGTCTGTTCTGCCTGTTTAAAATCGCTGGGCCACATGGACTACTAACATCTGGGGATGTTTTTGAACTTTTTAAGGAGGAGGTGGTGTCTCCATTTTGTTACTTGCTGTGACACCCCGGTCCTCCACTCTCTGTTAGAGTTTCTCATCCATAAACCTGTGGGCTGCTCGGGAAAAGGTCACAACGACGCCCATCCAAAGATGAGAGAGTGCACGTCTTTCGAGGGACCCATGAAAGACAGCACGGTAAGGCCAACTCTGACATCGAAGGGCACGTGGAAGCCCTGGGGCCATAGGCAAGAGCAGGTGAAAAAAAGGTGGGGAGGCCTTCGTTTCAAATCATGATCCTGTGAATCATCGTAATAAATAGCAACAACTACCATCTATCGTTCTGACCACATTCTATGCGCCAGACACCGTTCTAAATGCTCTGTGTGTCTTCACTGAGAGACATCCCACCAAAAATCCTAAGCGATAACGCTTATCTCCATTTTATAGAAGAAATGAAGGTACTGAGAAATGGAGTCACTTGCCCAAGAATACTAGCTAGTAAGTGGCTAAACTGAGACAAAATTGTAGCATTTTCTTTTGCAGCCCTAAAATATTACTGAAATAGTCGATGAAAAATGCAAACGCATGTTGGCTCTGTTGGGTATGAGAAATGAATCAGGAATAAAAACTTAGAGGGGAGATGATCAGAGGTCCTTTGTCAAGCATTCTTCTAGAATTCTAGTCTGGACCACTGGAATTCATTTAAAGATGCTCATTCTTGGACCCCACGTGAGATGTTCATTACTGGAACGATCATCAAAAGAATTTGATTATGCTTTCAAGGATAAGAGAGTCCCAAATCGGAAGTCTCAAGGGTCAAATTCAGCAAGCCTTCAGAGTATACTACATGGCCGCATGTTAATGCCAATGACTCCTGTATGCTACCTGCTGTACATTCTTATGCATTTCATCACTAATATGGATACACGCCAGTGATAAAGACATTATATAAAATTTTGTCACTACTGAGCTCTTTTGCACACATTTCTCGCTCATGGACATCTATTCGATTGTCGTAAGTACCCAAACTGCTTTGAGGCCTGGTGTTGGCAAACAGATACCTAGTTTTAAAAACCATTCAACCCTTTAACATGAACACACACACACACACACACACACACACACTCACAGCCTGTCTATATACAGATTTTGAACATAACTGTGTATGAATTTTTACGGAATGAAATGAAAGAGAACACGTTAACAGACTGGAAAAATGGTTCACAAATAGCATACAAGTGTCTAAATATCTAATATCATACACAGTTTGGTAAAGATTCACACTTGAATGAACAACCTGCAATAAAAATAAAGATAAGACAAAAAAGACAGGACAGTGGGAGATCAGAAAGTACTACAAAAACAGTATTAAGTATATTTGAATAAATAAAAAATCTAACCTTCAGAGTTACAGTGAATACTAAGACTGTAAAAACAATGGTTCCAAAAGTCCAGTTTCCATATACCTGAAAAACATTTAACAATTACATGCACCATGAATACACGAGCCTACTTAAGCAAATAAAAAGGCAACTTTAATCTTCGGCGTAAATGCTGAGGATTTCCGTAGAAACTGTTTAGGGAAATATGTGATCAAAAGATCAGGCCAAGACGTTGGCTCTTACTGTGACCCTACATTTCCTCGGACAGCTACAGCACACTTGTGGTTGACGGGGTTTATTTCCATTACTTCACGTAGTACTGAACAGGGAACACACTGGTGTCATAAAGGCAGAGAAACAAAAAACCCACCCCTATTCCCACTAACGGTAATGTTCATCAAAACAGGGCATTTGGATGATTCGTGTCTCTGAAGAGTCTGATATGGGCTTTCTCTGCAATACAGAAGTAAAAGCTCTCCAAGGAGGACCAATCTCTAGACAAATGGACTCACATCTTAAAGACAAGGCCTAAGTTTTTGGCTGTAACTATTAGAACTGCCAACAGGTGCACATTGAAGAGAAGCAGAGAGCGTGTATAAATCCATAACTACGGCAATGAATGGCACATATGCTTACCAAATGCTGTCAAGATCTGAATGCATAGCATTAAAACAGAAAATGAAATGTAAAACGTTTTTAAAAAAATCATAAAAAATTAAGATTAACAGAAGCAAAAAAAAAAAAAGGATTTGATCAAATCATACGTGGTGTCATGTTCAATTGCTGACAACAGTTCTCACACGTACTGTAACTTTAGCAAACATTTAGAAGGATGGCGACATGCGCAGTAAAGTCTAATCCATTTGGCCTTCATGAACTCAAAATGGGTGATGAATGGGACACATGCTGGGCCAAAGCTCCCTGCGCTCCACCCAAAGTCTGCTGAGCAAATGAAACGTGGCACCAGACCGCAGGAGAGTACCCACCTACTTTGCGGCCAACTCTTTTTCAGAAACAGTCAGCTCTTTAGAATTTATGTGCCAGATGAAACTAAAATACAACGTGAACGTCACAGAAGCAGCCGTAAAGCTACGGGGAACTGAGAAATCGTGTGATGTAATCCCTTCTTACTGGTGGGCAAAGCTCAAGGGATTGGCCTACAGAGATTTAGGAAGGTACTCTCCTTGACAAGGGCTACGTGTGCCTACTCTAAAGTCCTAGATCTCTATTTCTCCAGCAGTTACTTGGTGATTTACCATTTTTCTAAAGCGATCTCTATGTCCAACCTGGGGCTCGAACTCATGACCAAGAGTCCCATGCTCTACTGACTGAGTCAACCAGGTGCTACCTACCAGTGATTAATAATTTTAAGGGACTCCTATTAAACTGCCTTCTGTTAGTCCAAATTAGAAAGGTTTTGTGTGTATGTAGTACCTAACTTCAAAGTATCATTCAAATTCCTTGAGGCCATTACTTCCCTAACAGATGCTGACTGTGCAGGTTGTGGACACAGTCACCGTACTCGGTAAGTTCATTTTGAACCTTAGCTTCGCTCTACATGATAAAGAATGAGTGACCATTGAAGAGGAAGCCCAGAAATCGAACGAACGTAGCGAAAGCACATGTGAAGTGCTGGGCTCGACATTCACCGTGTGGCTGTGAGAAGACCTCACCCCATCAGCAGTTCTTTCCTAGAACACAAGCCAGGGAAAAATCACCCCCACGCAGGTGCTGACTTATGTAGTCGCTTGCCAGGAAGGCACTGGTGGGATTAGTGTAGCCTTTCTGGAAAACACTATGCTCCCATGTGGAAGGGAAGGAGGAAGAGAAAGAAGGGATTCCCACTCTTCAACTATTGGGCGAATATTGTAAAGATACGGGGGCTACCCCCCTTCAACTCTAAGCACGAAAGGCCGCTATAAACAAGAACCGAGTGGGGCCAGACTTTGCCCCTGCTTTGCGAAGTCTTGCGGCCTCTGGCTGGCTCAGTCAGTAGACCATGTGACTCCTGATCTTGAGGTCCTGAGTTCGAGCCCCACGTTGGGGGTTGAGTTTCCTTAAAAAGAAAACATCAGGAAAGGTACAGGGGTCCAAATGCTGAAGTACTAAAAACTCCGTTCAGCTATTAAAAATTACAGCCAAGTTAAGCTTCTAGAAGGTTTGTACACAAGGTCTCTAGTTAGCCATGCGCACAGGAGGCGGCTTAGTTCAACACTTCTATAGTTCTAAAAAAGTTGTGGGAACTAAAGACTACACCTTAAGAAAAAGTTGGCAAAATGATTAGAGCTAGATTACGTGTATGAGAAATCCAGTGCTGATAGACAAAAGATAAGTCATGCTTACAATACCAACAGATGGAACGTATATATATTTTTTTACCTTTGCATTTTCTTCCAGGGATGAAGTCTGAAAGAGAAAGTAGGTCCCAAAGAAGAACACTGTCCCTTCAAACGCAGCCAGAAACGTCCAATATAAGAAGGGCCCCAACTGGAGCATGGCATTGTCAGAGATTTTCCTGTTGGCAAATGGGAAAAGGCACAGGGTAATGAACCTCCGGAGGCTGTCTCTTCAAGGCCACAGCGAAAGGCACACAGGTGTGATGACCCTGTTGTAATGCAGGGCGCTATCCCTGTAGGACCGGAGGGCCATGCGGAGCCACAGGTCTACCTCCCTGCAATCACCTCCTGACTAAGGCAGCGAGTAAACAGAGTGCCAAGTTAAAACTCTGGCCACTGACAACAACAACCTCACCAATAATAATTAGCTCCCGTTTACTGACTACTTCTTACGTGTCAGTAAGCTGGGTTAAGAGTTTTACATACATTGTCCATTTTAAAAAAATGTTTATTGATCTTTGAGCGAGAGAGCACGCGTGCACGAGCAGGGGAGTGGGAGCGGGAGAGGGAGACCCAAACAGACTCCGTGCTGTCAGCACAAAGCCCGGCACGGGGCTCGAACTCACCAACCGCGAGATCGTGACCTGGGTTGAAGTCAGACACTCAACCGAGCTACCCAAGTGCCCCTACGTTGTCCATCTTTATCCACACAAAAACCACGCGGGATAGGTATTTTTGTCAGTCTCATTCACAGATGAGCCTCAAAAGGAGTACCGTGATGGTTCCCCAACGGTGATGCACCTTGGAATCACGTGGGGATCTTTAAAAACACTGATGCCTCACTCCCACTCTCATTCTGGCTTCACTGGCATGAGGTGTAACCTGGGCATTAGGATAATTTTAAAGGGCCCCAGGCGACTCCAATGTCAATAAAGTTTAAAACTACCAGTGTAGTAGCATTCCTCTTGGGAATTTAAACTTTTTAGGTCTTGGTGTGTCCCTTATATTTTTTGCAAATGAGTCAAATAAGGTTTTCTGTTTTTTTTTTTTTTTTTTTTTGAAGGGGGGGCAGGGAGGGGAAGAGCAAGAGAGGATCTCAAGGCGGCTCTGGGCCCGGCGTGAGGCCCGATACAGACTCGGTGTGACGTCCATGAGATCACGACCCGAGCTGAAATCAAGAGTCGGAGGCTTAACCGACTGAGCCACCCAGGCGCCGCAAGTCACATAATGTTTCATAAACAGCAGGTGGATCAAAACCTTAAAATCTGTTAAAATACAATCTTCGGGGCGCCTGGGTGGTTCAGTCGGTTGAGCGTCCGACTTCGGCTCGGGTCATGATCTTGTGGTTCGTGGGTTTGAACCCCACGTTGGGCTCTGTGCTGACAGCTTGGAGCCTGGAGCCTGCTTCGGATTCTGTGTCTCCCTCTCTCTCTGCCCTCCGCCGCTCACACTTTGTTTCTCAAAAATAAATAAATGTAAAAAAAAAATTAAAAAAAAATAGCACAATCTTCTCAGTGCACGTCAGAACGTCAAATACGGCTACTAACTCTCATGGAGCAGAGCTGGAGAAAGAGGATGGGTTTATGCATGGAATTCTTCTGGCTTCCATTTCAAACTGCTCTTCACATTTATCAAAAAGGTAGCTAATCACTCAAATAGCACACCTGTTGCAATACTACCCAGAATGTCACCTGGCCGTCTTGAATAAGGAACAGCTTCATAATGGAAACACAACTGATCCTTGTCCGCTTGGTACTGAGCACCGAGGGGCTTCCCGAAAACACGGCGGTCGTGCACCTTTTCCCTACTAGCGTTTCCAGGTGTACGAAGGAATGTGAAATTCGGGGGTGCATAGAGCAACGTGTTGCTGTTTGCCCTAGAAAAACTGCAGGAGGACAGAGGGGGCTGCTTCTTAGAAACAAGCTCTCGCCACACACAATAAGTCACATTCTCAAGGCAACTGGGAGCCACAGGGAAGGCACCTTCCTAAAGATGCCTGCAGCGTGTGCCCGGCAAGTGCCAGCCAGTGAGGCTTCTGCGAGTGTCACTGAGCGGACCCTGTCTTTCTAGACTGTCTCTCGGAGTTACATCACGCCCTGTGGGAAGAAGGGCAGGGGCATCATGGTATGCTGGGGGATAGGCGAGGCCTTCCAGCTGCACTCAGATGAACGATGAGGCTGCTGGAAACTCCCAACACGATCGCCGACAAGCACGAGAACATGAGAGAGAATGGAGATTTGGGGAGCAGCCGCCCAGCAGCTCAGGCCTGAGCACCTGCCATGCTGGGAGGCGGCCGATGTACTGTCCCTCTTCCCTCTTACAGACCTACGGTTTCCTATTTAAATTTCTCTTGAACACACGGAAATTAGCCACATTATGTCTCGTTTCAGGTCATGGCGTTTGGGAAGTGCCCCGAGTCACTACATCCCCGAGGGTGAAACCTGGAACGTGCTGCGCGGTTCCGAAGGAAGGATCGGAGCGATCTACACCGACAGTCGCAGGCTGAGGTCGGGGTCTCGTGACAGCAGGCGAGGGGGAGGGCGGCATTTTGTGCTGGGCCACAGGTACGCACGGAGCCCATTCACGGGGATGTGAGCAAGTGTAGCCTCTACGGGAAACCGCGCGGTAACTCCCGGGCTACACTCCTGCAGTTCCCTCACTGAAACTCCACGGAAACCCTGAAAATAATTTGTACTCACTCAGCAGCTTCCTTCGGGTTTTCAACATTCTTAATGCATGAAAGCACGCAGCGCAGGCCTGAAGCTATGGCGGGGGAGGGTGTCAGAGTCAGATTAATAGCTACCATCCCCCTGAGAGCTTCCTGTGTGCCAGGCACTGTGTGCACTTGTCTTACACGCAGTCCCTCCTTTACTCCTCGCAAAAAACGCTGCCGTCACCCGTATTTTACCGAAGATGAAACTGAGTGGTTCACACGCATCCCGGGATGGTACCTACACCCAGGACACAGGCCATCTATCTCCCGGCTGAACGGTACCAGGAGGGCCGCTGCGTCCTTCCTACCTGCAGAGGAAAGGAAACCCACGGTTTTGAGGGCCTGAAGTGGCTTTTAACTCTATGTTCCACTTACATATACAGTCGGGGATCCGAGGCCAGGGTGTCAATGTTGATGTGCTGTTCCAGTAGGCTGTAGGCCAGGATGGGCAAGGATGTGAAGCAGATGTTGTACATTGTAAGGTAAGCGGCATCGTACAGCGGCTGAAATGACAAACAACAGAAGAAAAAGAAATGTAGGTGTTTGGGGGAAAAAAAAATCACAAGCGAAAACAAGAGAGGATCCTTTCACGTTCTCTTTTTTGTGATAGTAAAGGAAGTTCATAAATAAGGTCTCTCTGATAACTACAGAAAAGAAACATGCTGTGCTAGATCATATTCATATACCCTCCCTTTTCAAAGGATCTTATTCAGGATGTTTCCATGCTATCGGCTCTATCTCCCTTTTTGTTTTTTTTAATGTTTATTTTCAAGGAGAGAGAGACAGAGCGTGAGCAGGGGAGGGGCAGAGAGAGGGAGACACAGAATCCGAAGCAGGCTCCAGGCTCTGAGCTGTCAGCACAGAGCCCAACACGGGGCTCAAACTCACAGACCGTGAGATCATGACCTGAGCTGAAGTTGGACGCTTAACCGACTGAGTCACCCAGGCTCCCCCATCAGCTCTATTTCTAACAGATATTTACGAATAGATTTTGAGAAGATTTGTCATTGTCAAAGGCCAATTAAGTATAAGCCTGGAGTCCCTCAGGAAACTAAGCATAGGCAGTGGCCAGCCTGTGTCACAGTGGTTCTGTCGTTAATATTTTACAAGGTTTTATTTAAAAAAATATATTTTTTGAATGTTTATTTATTTTCGAGAGAGAGAGAGAGCATGTGTGCGAATGGGGGAGGGGCAGAGAGAGGGAGGAGGACAAAGGATCCCAAGCAGGCCCTGCGCTGACAGCAGCAAGCCCGATGCGGGGCTCGAACTCACGAACCGCGAGATCAGGACCTGAGCCGAAGTCAGATGCTTAACTGACTGAGCCACCCAGGCACCCATTTTTACATGGTTTCAAAGATCGCTATCACCTTCTCCAGGCTATATTTATGATAGTGAATGTGGCCATTTACTATGGATTCTAAATGTATTTGCAAATACAAAGCTAAATATGTGTATACAGGCATGACTTTCCCAGGCTCCAGACCAAAATTTCCAACTTTGTGCTGGCTGTCCATAGGCACCTGCAACTCATAATGTCTAAAACCAAACTCATTAACTTTCCCCTTAAATCTGCTTTCTCTTATGTTTTCTACCTCGGTGAGTAGCCCCCATAATGTCTGCAACCCTAGTATCCGCCTAGGTGCTCAAAAAAATATTTCGAAATCAGTGATTCTCCTACCTCCATAGGCATTTCTTCTTCTTTTTAATGTTTATTCATTTTTGAGAATGCGCGCGACAGAGACAGAGCACGAGTTGGCGAGGGGTAGAGAGAGAGAGGGAGACACAGAATCGGAAGCAGGCTCCAGGCTCTGAGTCGTAAGCACAGAGCCCGATGCGGGGCTCAAACACACGAACCGTGAGATCATGACCTGAGCCGAAGTCGGACGCTTACCCGACGGAGCCACCCAGGCACCCCCGCCATTTTTTCTGTCTCCTATTCTTCCTGAGCCCTCTGTTGGGAGTGTTCCAGCACTCACTGTTTGGAACCTCATACTCACTCTCTAGGTGATCCCATCAGCCCTGTGGTTTTAATACCATCCATTCGCTGAACATTCCCGAATATTTATGTTTGGCCCAGACAAGCCCCCATGTATCCAGCTGCCCACTTGACACCTCCTGAACTGAACTCCTGACTTGCCCTCACCTCAAACCTGCCCCTCTTGAAGTCTCCCTCATGTCAGCAAAGGGCAACTAAACCTTGGGTATTAATCACAACCAGAATCTCGGATTCATCCTCGACTCTTCTCTTTTTCACAGCCCACATCGAATCAACTAAGAAGTGTTTGCTGGCTCTGCCTTTAAATACGTTCAGAACCAGATCACGTCTTAGCACCTCCACAGTTACCACCCTGCAAGCTTCCTAAATGGCTCCCTGCTTTGCCTTTGACCTACCGTCTATTCTCAACACAATGGCCTGAGTAGTTCTGTTAAAAAAATAAGTTAAATCAAGTCATTGTTTTGTTCAGACTCTCCAGTGGATTCCTTGATCTCTGAAAGTTTAAAAAAAAAGGGGGAGGGGGGAAGGGTTCCTGCGAAGGGGTGGCTATACAGTCCCCACTTGTTCTGGCTTCTACCTGTCTGGCTGCGTGTCGTATTTCCCCCAGTTCTTGCTCACTCCACTCCACCAATAATGCCTCCGTCACTCTACCTCCAACATGTCAGGCACGCTCCCGACTTTGGACTTCCTTTGAACTGTTGCACCTGCCCGGAACACTTTTCCTTTCGACAGCCTCCAGGATGACTCCCTCACTCACAAAGATCAGCTCAAATGTCACCTTCTCAGAGAGGCCGATCTGGACTTACCTTGCCATTCCCTTTCTCATGGATGCATTTCCCCCTTAATCCTGTTTTTTATTTTCCTATAGCACTAATGGCCTTTTATCTGATGTTATAAATTTGTTGGTTTTATTGTCTCTGTCATCACACTAGGCAGCCCCCTGCCATCCAGAAGCTCGAGTGCCAGGACAACAACAACACCGGAACAACAACAACAACAACAACAACAACAACACCAGACAAGGCTGTTCTGCCAGGTCGCAGAATAGTGCCAGGAGCATGAATAACTTCCTGGAACAGCAGCACCAGACAAGGCTGCCCGGCTTTTCTCAGGCTATAGCTGACAATAAAGTAAATAAAAATCCCTGCCCACACAGAGCTTAAATTCTAGTGTGGGGGTAATTTTGTGACTCAGGATTTCGCTATTCTGCGACCACGATGGCTCAAGACAAGAACACGACCTCTCCGTAGTCACACTGAGCACAGAATATGAATATTGTCCAAATGACAAAGTTAACCTCCTGGGTAAGATTTACTGAAATGCTTAGTCACAAAGTTACCCCCACTTAGTGACAGCACCCAATCTAGAGCAAGCCTCCTCACCCACACCCTTCCCCAATGACCTAATTCAAACCTAACCCCCCCCCCCCCTTTTTAAGATTTTAAGTAATCTCTGCAACCGGCATGGGGCTCGAACTCATGACCTCAAGATCAAGAGGCACGTGCTCTACTGAGCCAGCCGGATGCGCCAACCCCAATCTCCTAAGCCTTTTCTAATATTCTCTTCCTGAGAGGCCCCACCATTCTTCACGGTGCACACTCTTCCTTCGGCATGGAGTACTAAACCTAATATGATCAACTACAGGGGTGTTCCTGGTGGTCTTTGGCTGGTGGTCTTGACAATACAGAGCCCCTAGAACAGAACTTGGCATACAGAAAACATTCAATAAATATTAAATGAACGAAGCAGGAGAGATTGGAAGTTATAACACACACATATATAAAGGACTGATCTGACACTGTGGATCTTTTTTTTTAATAGAAAGAAAATTAAGGTATGCTATGACCCTCGCTTTACTATATTGAGTTCCACAGGTTTCTACAAAGTACTAAATGTTGTCATATAACCATTATATGTGGCCCGAATAAGTGAGATCCTATATTCATATGTATGTCCCCACATATAAATGTTTTGTGATTAATAAAATGCATTTAAATGTTAGTGACACAAATGAACAGAATTAGGCATTTTTCAATCAACGGCTACTAAAGATACAATTACTGTCACAATAGGGGCGGCTGATTCAAAAGGGTTGGGAACAACTTGACTAGAACGTTAGTTCGTTTATTAGTTGACTTCAAAAACACTTGCTGAGTGCTTACTAAGTGACAAGTACTGAGGATAGAGAAGAGTCATGCCTTCCCTGCCAAGGAGCTCAAGTTCTAGAGGAGGGGGGCAGAGTGGTGAGTGTGCAAGGAACTAAGGGAGCCCAGGGGAAGGGACCTGAACTCTGGCCCGCAGTAGAGACCAAGCAAGAAAACGCATGCAACGTTCTCAACGACATTACAAATACGGCTCCTACACAGAATACACGAAGGTTTCCACACAGCAAAAATTATCTAACGAATTAAAAAGTACCTCCAAATAGGTGTTTTGTTCCTTTTAATTCTCAAGGGAGAGGATTAGTTTGTTGGGACACAATACCACGTTTTCACCGGAAACCACCCCATTTTCACTAATGAGAAAACTAAAAACAACGATAACAAACAAACAGGAAGATGGCCTGGTATGCAATTTGGTCTTGAATTTCACTCAAACAAAAGAAGCATCAATCTCTTTTTGTTCCACTATGATACTTCCATGTTACCTGAGAGATAACGGTAATTCTTAGATGGATAATTAGGAGACAGAATGCCCTCAAAAAACCCAACAGGTTTAGTTGATAATACTTTCTTATTAAACCTCTTATAAATGTTTTCTTTTCACAAAGGAAAAAGACCAGTATTATCTTTGCTAAAGAAAAGAGCTGCTTGTTGGGGCGCGTGGGTGGCTCGGTCGGTTAAGTGTCGGACTTTGGCTCAGGCCACGATCTTGCGGTTCCTGAGTTGGAGCCCCACATCTGGCTCTCTGCCGTCAGTGCAGAGCCCTGCTTGGGATTCTCTCTCTCCCTCTCCGCCTCTCCTTTGCTTTCATGCACGTGCTTTCTCTCTCTCAAAAATAAACGCTAAGAAAAAAGAAAGGGTTGCTTTTTGCTTGAAGAATCTGAATCCTGGTCCCATTTCTACATTCTCTAGAATCCTGCCCTCCAAGTTCTAGGGTCGTGGAGAACATGGGATGTGGACCCGAGTTGGAAAAGGCTTACTACCTGTAGGCACTCCAAACCTAAGTACGATTAGGGCGCCTGGGCAGGCAGCACAGTTGGTTAAGCTTCTGACTCCTGGTTTTGGCCCAGGTCATGACCTCACAGTGTGTGAGTTCAAGCCCCGCCTCGGGCTCTGTGCTGGCTCTGTGATCCAGAGCTGGCCTTGGATCCTCTGTCCCCCCCACCCTCCCTCTGCCTTCCCTGCTAGTTCTATTTCTCTCTAAACAAACAAACAAAGAAACAAACTTAAAACTAAAAAAACAACAACCACATTTGCAATAATGGTTGCTACATCCAGCACTAGCACAAGGTCAAAGTAAAAAATAAAGATACTGCAAACAGGCCGCCGCCTTGGAGAGATCTTTTGGCCCGATCCACTTTTTCTCTAAAACGTCTGCTAGCTCCCTCCCTCCGCTCCTTCGGCTCTCCACCGAAATGTCACCTCAGAGAGAACTTTCCAGATCATCTTCTCTGAAATAGCAGACTTCTGCAGTCATCCTCTGCCCATTCATAATGCTTTACTTTTTCCTTCAGGGTCTTTATCGGTACCTGACATACTTGGATGACTTTAGTCTCTCCCCTAACGCTATACTGCAGGCTCTGCTGGGGTAAGACTTGGTTTTGATCACTGTTATATTGCCAGCACTCAGCCTGGCACACAGGAGACACTCAAGAGATATTTGTCAAGCGAACGAACCTACCATCTGAGCAACTGAGAAAACCAAACGCCACCTCCCACGGAGAGCTGAAGAGCTAAGGTCACCTAAGCAGACCCCGGACAGACCAGGGTCCGAATCTCAGCTGGCTTTAGAAGGAAGAAGTCCTTCCTTCACACAACTTGTACATGAGATAACAAAGGACGGCAAAGCAACACCCTTTGAGTTTGAAAAATTAACAACAGCGTTTTAACCAGGTTAAGCCAATTTCCCTTTAGGGCTTTGCTACAAAATCTGAAATGTCTTTTTAACACTTGCGTTCATCCAAGGACGCGAGGGATTAGAAACATGTGGTCAGCAGTGATCTGAATGTTCAGACAAAGCAGCTTCATCAGAAATTTAGAAAACTGTAACTAATACTGTTAGTCTTGGATACAAGAAGGCTGATGCAAGAGACAGGTCACCTAACGAAGAGGAGGCAAGTTCTAGGGAAAGAGAGCGGTCACTTCCTATTCAGAAGGATACACTGTTTTAAAAATACTGCCCCGGTGCCTGGGTGGCTCGGTCGGTTAAGCATCCGACTTCGGCTCAGGTCACGGTCCGTGAGTTCGAGCCCCACGTCGGGCTCTGTGCTGACGGCTCGGAGTCCGGAGTCTGTTTCGGATTCTGTGTCTCCCTCTCTCTCTCTGCCCCTCCCCTGCTCACACTCTGTCTCTCTCCCCAAAATAAAATAAGCATTAAAAAAAATTAAAAATACCGCCAAGAAATTAAAAAAAAAAAACAAAACCCAAACCAAAACCACATTGCTTCCTACCAGGAGGAATGAAGCATGCCTTGAAATTTAGAAACTTGGTCCTCTAATACCTGTGGTGATGTCAGGAGCAGCTCAACTTGGCCAAATCATGGGATTGCTTATAGATTAACCACAAAATTTCTCAGTGAGTATTACAGCTCCTGTGTTTGGCTATACTTCCACGAGAAGCAACACAAAATCCATTTTGGTGGTTAAAACTACAAATGTGCATGCCCATCCTGCCACTTACGGGTCAAAATAACACAGAGCATATTCTTTATGTAACAGACGTTCGGCAAAGAACAAAGGGCAAAAAATGTAGAGACGCTCAAGCCATCCAAGGCTTTATCCAGGGATCACAGCTTCTTGGCCAGTTTAAGGATCATTTTTCTAGAAAATCAATCTGAGAGGCTGCAAAGGGGTGAGGTTTTGTTCGATAAAAGTATTAAACTATACTATTTTAGGATTATTGGAAAACACGGTTTATACTGATTAAAAGAAATACTCTCGGGGCGCTTGGCTGGCTCAGTTAGAAAAGCATGTGACTCTTCATCTTGGGGTTGTGAGTTCGAGCCACACATGGGGTATAGAGATGACTTACAAATAAAACCTTAAAAAAAATAAAATAAAAGGAAAACTCTTAAGGTTATCTCAACTCCAACAGGACACACCAAATAACTTTCAAAAAGATAGTTAGTAATAAGAACATCACTAAAGCAAAGATATAAACGTTTGCTATTGTCAAAAGCCAGGCCAAGAAGATCAACTGTTGAATCAAAGAAGAAAAAAAATTAAAAAAATCATTTGACTTTGAACATACCTCTCTACAGTCCAATACATAAAAAGGTAATTTATTAATAGCCAATGTCAACTACATCATAACAAATAACCAGGGAAACAAACCTGTTGTGAGAATCCACAGAAGAACTGGTACAAAAATTGTGGCAAAATGAAACAAAGGTTCTGGAAAGAAATGGAAACAAGGGTTAGTGTTTTCACCTCCCGAACTTTCTAAACTAACACAGGATACTGTACTCCAAATAGTCTAGAGTCAGTCCTAAGTCCTTCTAATATCTAATATTGTAACACAATCAATCTCCATTAGAGGTTTAAGCAAACAAATCAAAGGCAAACGATTTCATTTACATTAATACCAAGGTTAATACCAAGGTTAGCTTTACAAGCAGAAAGAGGATCTCACTTTAGCAGACCCTCTTGCATACAATAAAAACACCGAACGGTACTACCCCCTACACGTGAACTTGATTTGCAAAATCGTAAACAGCCAGGATATTGTTACAGTGGATACTGACACTAACAATATCAACTAATGCTTTACTAATGTGAGCAACGCTCACATGTATGCATCAGTTTGGGTAGAATGCGATATCATACTTTAAAATTAAAAAAAAAAGTGTTCTGAGATTGAAGAAGGGAGTACTGGGTGGGGGGAGGATTAGGGGGCTGCTTTGCGGGAAGGGGACGTCTGACTCTCCCTCTAGAATTTAAGTCCCACGAGAACAGAGACTTTGCCTGCCTTATTCCACTATGAATCCTTAGGTCCTAAAACAGTGCTTGACACGTGGTAACACATCCAAACACATCTGTTGACGCAATGAATAAAGAAATTAGAATTTGAAGGAGGTGTTGAAGATGGATAGGATACACCGACAGCAGGAACCAAGGCAAGGTGTATGTATTTTAAGCACAGAAGATAAGACAGGGTCAGAATGTGGCGTCTCTTAACCCCAGACGAATCCTTAGATAATGCAGAGGGAAATTTCTGGAGGACAAGTTAAAAAGTGGCATTTCCCAAACATTAATTTGGCTGAATTATGCAGGGTGGATTGAACAGAGGAACAGAAGGCAGGAACACCCGTCCCCGAGGCACTCCAGGAGACGGGCAGTTATTTGAAGATGCGAGAGCAAGGTGAGAGGAACGAAGGCTTTTCAGCTCAGCCAAAGAGGGCCGAAGGTATGACAAATCGTCTTGGGACAAAAGGCAGCAGTAAAAAAGAAATCCCGCTAAGTCAGTCACTAAGATAATGGGGGCAGAGATCCGAATGAAGACAGAGGGCATTATCTACACAAATAATCCCCTAAACTGGGAACAGGGATAAGTTAATGACTGACCACAAACAGCCATTTAAATTTTTTTTTTAACGTTTATTTATTATTGAGAGACAGAGAGAGAGCATGAGCAGGGGAGGGGCCGAGAGACAGGAAGACACAGAATGTGAAGCAGGCTCCAGGCTCCGAGCTGTCAGCACAGAGCCTGACGCGGGGCTCGAACTCGCAAACCGTGAGATCATGACCTGAGCCCAAGTCGGACGCTCAACCGACTGAGCCACCCAGGCGCCCCCACAAGCAGCCATTTTAATGCCTGCTCTGTCTTCCTTAACAGAGCATTCCTTCCATCTGGTGGCAGGTGCTCGAATTGCAGGCCAAAATCTTAAAGACGCAAACCAAGTCCCAGGAATGGGAGAAGGCCAGGCAGATGCGAACGGCAAATCTTCATGGGCTCTCCTACTAGGCGAAAGTGACAGAGAATGACCACCCGTCCCGGAGCGTGATGTACAAATAGTCCTGGACTGAGAGTAAATAAACCTATTGTGGAAATCTAGCTCTGTCACTTCTGAGCTGGGGAGCGAAAGGCAAGTTACGTAAACTCTGGGCCCTGCTTTCCATATATTTTATGTTTTAAATGGTTACGTATTTTGAGAGAGCGCGTGTGTGTGTAAGCGCACGAGCAGGCTGGAGGGGCAGAGGGAAAGGGAGAGAAGAATCCCAAGCAGGGCAGAGCCCAGCGTGGGGCTCGAGCTCACGAACTGTGAGATCATGACCTGAGCCGACTGAGGCATCCAGGCGCCCCTGCACGTATTTTAAATAGAAATAATACTAATTGAGGGGCGCCTGGGTGGCTCAGTCGGTTAAGCGTCTGACGTCGGCTCAGGTCCCGATTTCACGGTTCGTGAGTTCGAGTCCCGTGTCAGGCTCTGTGCTGACAGCTCAGAGGCTGGAGCCTGCTTTGGATTCTGTGTCTGCCTCTCTCTCTGCCCCTCCCCCGCTTGTGCTCTGTCTCCCAAAGTAAATAAACGTTAAAAAAAAATTAAAAAAAAAAAAGAAAACAAATAATACTAATTGCTCACAGGAAATTCGTGAGGACTAAGAAAATAAAGGGCTTTTGTCAATCAGCAAAGTACCTTACATGTATTGGTTTAACCATCACTATCACCATCATCTGTTCGGCCTGGACACCTGCTGACACTGGATGGCATGGCCTTAGCAAATCGGTAAACCTGGGTTCACACTGATGTATTTCTTTTACAATTTTTCTTTAAGAAGGCACCGTGCCTTGAACTAACAACCCTGAGATCAAGAGTCACACGCTGTACTAACTGAGCCAGCCAGGCGCCCCTCACAGTTATGTGTATCTTTGAGAAAACACAAAGCTAGTACGACCTGGGATTTCTCACCAAAAACCAACACACGAAAGCAGTTGCTATGCTTTCCCTCCTGCGAAAAAACAGCACATGAAATCCAAACACCGTAATGGTTTGAGTCATTAACTTGCACATGAACTTGGTAATATACCTATAAACCAGAATCTGATTAAGAATTCTGGTGGGGCGCCACACCCCAGTTTGTGGGTTAGAGCCCTGTGTTGGGCTCCGTGCTGTGGTGCGGAGCCTCCCTAGGATTCTCTCTCTCTCCCCCTCCCTCACTCGTGTGCTCTCCCTCTCTCAAAATAAATAAACTTAAAAAAACAAAAGAACTTTGGTAAATTCTTTTCCCTGGTAGACAGAAATGGATGGGCAGGCTCGGTCTAAGATGAACTCTAATGCTTGGTGATAAAAGAAAACCCAGAGTACTGTTGGGGAAATGACGTCAGTGTCCAATCACGGGGGTCTAGGATCCTGCACCATGATCGTATTTTAGGTGAATATTTTAACTGGGTGAGAAAATTGTTCACAACATACGAAGTGAAAAGGGCAAAGCATAAAACAATATGTTTTGGGACTGACTGCTAGCGGGTAGGGGGCTTTTATTGGGGTGATGGAAATGTTCTAGAACTAGGGATGCTTGGCTGGCTCAGTTGGAAAAGCACAAGACTCTTGCTTTCGGGGTTGTGAGTTTGAGCCCCACATTGGCTGTAGAGACAACTAAAATAAATAAATAAGCAAACTTAAGGAAAAAAGGGGCACCTGGGTGGCTCAGAGGGGTAAGCGACCGACTCTGGATTTTGGCTCAGGTCATGATCTCCTGATTGTGAAATCATGACATTGAGCCCCGCCCTGGGCTCTCTACTGTCAGCGTGGAGCCCGCTTAGGATGCTCTGTCCCACCCCCTCTCTGCCCCTCTCCTGCTCGCATGGTCTCTCTCAAAAATAATTAACATTAAAAAAAAAAAAAGATTCTCTCTTCCTGTCTCCCTCTGCCCTTCTCCTCCACTCACATGCTCTCTCTCTCTCTCTAAAATAAAAAAAAATGAATGAATGAATGGCTTAAAAGTGTTCTGGAATTAGAGGCACCTGGGTGGCTCAGTCAGTTAGGCGTCCAACTCTTGGTTTTGGCTCAGGTCATATCTCACAGTTCGGGAGTTCGAGCCCTGCATCAGGCTCTGCACTGACAGCATGGAGCCTGCTTGGGATTCCCTCTCTCTCCCCGCTGCCCCCCCCCCCGCCCCTCCCACATCTCTGTTTCTCTCTCTCTCAAAATAAATAAACTTAAAAAAACAAAACAAAACAAAACAAAACCCAGTAGTGTATAAAAACAATATAGAGGCGCCTGGCTGGCTCAGTTTGTGCAGCATCTGACCCTTGGTCTCAGGGTCCTGAGTTCTCATCCCAGGTTGGGTGTAGAGCTTACTTGAAAAAAAAAAACACAAAAAAAACAAAAAACAACAACAACAACAAAACACCAAAAACAATATAGACACACAATAATTTACACAGACAAGAGAATAAGTCACATAACATGTTACCATTGGTTCTCTCTGTGCCTATGATTATCATTACAGGTGACTTCAAAAGCTTCATTTTGGAAAAAGAGCTACATATGAGGGATTTGAGAAAAGTCACCATTGCGGAATTCTCCTTTTGGTTAGAGAATTAATTCAGTGAGCAACATTCTCAGAGAACCCTGTCCTGAGAATGATACCAATGTTTTACATACTCGAAAAATAATTAAAATCAATCAAGATTAGAGAGGAAGGACCAAAATGGCACGCAAGTAAAAATGTAACATCACGCTATTACAAATAAATAATATAACCACGCTGAAATGGTGGAAAAGGAAAAAAAGGAACTCTGGAAACAGTATTTTGACTATATACTCCAAGGCTAAAGACAAAAAACAAGTACATACAAATATATCACGCAAGTTAGTTAAGTTTGGTTGCTCACGGGGGTAGGACATAGCAATTCTGAAACGACTTTAGAAGTGTCGTAGGACTGAGCAAATCAGTGGACGGACTGAGCATCAGGAGAAGTGGGGTTCTCACCACTGGAGAAAGGAGGCCCTAGACAAGGAAAGGGGAAGGGCAGAAGGAAACCTCGTGGTGTTGGCTGCGATCCAAGGGTTAGGAGAGACTGAGTTCACATTCTGGGTTCCAGCCCGACCTAGTTGTGTGTATGTACACACGCATCTCTACGCAGATACAGACCTGCGGGTACGTGTGCACACACGTCCTAACTCTGGCCACCGAGAAGGTCCAGAACCAACTGCAGCAGCAGCGATGAGCAAAATTAGCACACAGATCTTGATTTCTAAATGCCATCTTTTTTTTTTTTAAAGTTTATTTATCTATTTTGAGAGGGAGAGAGAGCACACGTGTGAGTGGGGGAGGGGCAGAGAGAGAGAGAGGGAGAGAAAGAAGCCCAAGCGGGCTCCATGCTGTGAGCGCAGAGCCCGACGATGCGGGGCTTGATCCTGCGAACTGAGATCATGACCCGAGCCAAAAATTGAGAGTTGGACACCCAGGTGCCCCCTAAATGCCATTTTCGAATAAAAGGAACCAGTGTTCCTTGGAGAATGTCTGAATCCAGGACTGGAGCACGAAAAATGTAAGATGCACCTTAGAGGGGTGCCTGGCTGGCTCAGTTGGTTAAGTGACCAACTTCGGCTCAGGTCACCATCTCGCAGTTTGTGAGTTCGTGCCCTGCGTGGGGCTCTGTGCTGACAGCTCGGAGCCTGGAGCCTGCTTCGGATTCTGTGTCTCCCCCTCTCTCTACCCCTCTCCTGCTCACGCTCTGTGTCTCTCTGTCTCTTAATAATAAATGTTAAAAAAAAATTAAAAGAAAAAAAGATGCGTCTAGAATATCATGCGGACCAGGAAGTAGGTCTTCGAAGAAGGTTGGGGGTGGGGCAGAGAAGGGAATGGGGAGTTGCTCATGCTAAGCATTCTTATCCCAATCAAATACAGATGAAAAACGATGGGGACACGTGGAAAGGACATAGGCTACATCTGTGACAATCTAAGTAACAGAATAAAGAACCATAGTCATGGATTTTTCATTCACAAAATAAAGTATCTGTTTTAGTGGCTGAATGCTCTTTTCCAAGGAAATTACACAGACCGATGTCAAAGGGTCTTTAGACTCCCAAACCGCCATCTGAATTAAGCTGTCAAAGTGAACATGGTCATGAGCGAGACGTACGGACAACATGTGCCTCCATCATGATAAGATGCACTTGAGCAGGTTAGAAACTGCTTCCAGGGGACTGGTGCTAACAAAACGTAACCCGAATCTAATGATAAGCAAACATTAGAGAAACCCAAATTGAGGGGCATTCCACAAAGCAGCCAGGACTCTTTGAGTATGCTGAGATCGTGAAGACAAAGAAGACAGGACATACTCCAGACTAAAGAAGACTACGGAGGTGTGATAACTATGGATCTTCAAAACTATGTCGTGTGTTATCCAAGGCGTTAACGGTCACTCTGCAACTTTCGGAAAGTCTGAAATTATTTCAAGGTGGGAAGTGAAAAAACAAAAACCCTTAAAAGCTATACCGAACAGAACACAGGACAAGAGATCAAGTTCCGGCCCATGTCCGCTGACGAGGATTTTCATACTTTAGACGTTACTTCACCTTCATGCGTGCCAAGTTCAGTACGCATACAACCAGTGGCTTGAGCTATACTCATGCGCTCCAAATTGCACTCCGAGGAAATCTCTGTGCAAGACAAGGAGGTGGCCCGAGGCCGCGGCCCCGGCCCCGGCCCCGGCATTCTTCAGTGAGTGCAATTCGGCTTCTGTCTGCTTTGCCTGTACAATCTCACCTGAAAAGAGGGCTCTGCTACTAACGACAGCAGTTCAGAATACCGTTGAGGATAAAAGGGGAACCAACCATTGATACGGGACACATGGGTGAACCTCAAAAACGCTACGCTAAGCGGAACAGGCATGAACGAGCAGGTGTGACTGTATTCACAGGAAGTTCTTCTAAAACAGGCAAATCTCACGTGCAGAACCGCAGAAGCGATCTCTAAATGTATACAGGTTGTAAGCATCATTATATACCGTACAGTAATGTAAATCAGATTAGTAACTGGTGCACGGTGGAGCAGACTGACCGGGAAGGAGCACAGGGGAACTTGCTGGGGTGGTGGCTACGGGGTTGTAAACATCTGTCAAAACGGAACTGGAAGCTTTTCCTGGGTACATTTTGTGGTAGTTAAACTATACTTCGAGAAGGCGGACTTAAACATTTCATCCCCAAACTCTTGCATGGAAAGGAATGCGTAGTTGCTGGTTCATTAGATCACGTATGTTTTGAAGGCCACAAATCTCAGTGCTAGGGCAGCAGAAGAAATGTGTAAAATGGAGGAAAACCCTAAGACGATGCCGGGCTAGACGGTGATACGCCAAATTGGAAATACTTTAATACATACCTTGTAGAAGAAATACTGTACAAGGTGTGCTATTCTCACGTAATATAGATGTCCGTGAGCCAGTAGCAATTTCTTTAAATGTTTAAACTTCGGAACGGCATAATCGCTATTCCTGGCTGCTTGGCGACCTTCTTTGCCTTTAATACCTAAAAAACAAAACAAAACACACAAGAAAAATCTCCATGGCATGAATATTTTATAAAATAGGCAGCCCCCTAATTTGTTATCTGCACTCTTTTAACTTGTTAACATGACACAGCTCACTTGTATCGTTTAGCTTTGTTTTTTTTTTTTAACCAAACGGAGCTGTAACAGTGAGACTGATCAATACAAAGTAAAATGAAGTTTAATTGGTAAGCACCTAACTATAACACAATATAAAACAACGAACCCGAATCGCTGCTGTAATCGTTACTGGGCAAAAATTATCCTGAGGAGAAAATTAAATCTGAAAATGATTTGAGAGGCACTTAGGAAGTGCTTAAATGGCCATGCCACTAGATAAGGGGCTGTAGCGAACCAACGAGAGCCCTGGGCTTTGTGGTCTAGGAGCTCGAAACTGAAGAGCTCCAGCGGGACGGTGGAGTCCTCTCGCCGAATGAAACTCTCGAGTACGGAGTATGGAGCTCAAGCAGCTTTAGGCCATGTCCACACTGAATAACCAACGAGTAAAACAGAGTGGCTCCGAAAAGGGTGCCTTCCAAATGGGAAGCGTTTGGGAGGGCAAACTGCGGTGACTATAATCGCCAAGATACTTAATTCGATGATTTCTTCTCTTAACCCCCTCCCCCCAAAACCTGCCGGGCTATGAGGATTGCTGCCTATCGGCAGCCTGGCATGGAGAACAACGGTGCGGGCAGGAGAAAAAGCTGCTGCTGCTGCGTGCCAACAACTAAATTCAACGCCATGGCCCAAAGCGCCCGTAAATACTGCCGCGTGGAAAGGCAGCCAACCAATGAGCATCTCTTAGTCCCAACCGGTTAAGAATCTCAGAAGATACAGTGCAGCAACATAAGCAGGCGATGTGGCCAGGGGCGGAGAATCACTAAACTTTCACGCATGCCGTCAAAGGGAGCGCCCGCGGGTTGGGGAAATTCCGCCTACTTGGCTGATATAAAGATGTCCTCGGGGCGCCTGGGTGGCGCAGTCGGTTAAGCGTCCGACTTCAGCCAGGTCACGATCTCGCGGTCCGTGAGTTCGAGCCCCGCGTCAGGCTCTGGGCTGATGGCTCAGAGCCTGGAGCCTGTTTCCGATTCTGTGTCTCCCTCTCTCTCTGCCCCTCCCCCGCTCATGCTCTGTCTCTCTCTGTCCCAAAAATAAATAAACGTTGAAAAAAAAAAAAATTTAAAAAGATGTCCTCTAACTTTACGCTGCTGCGTTCCCACCCGGGGTAGGGCTTTGGGGTGGACATGCTTAGGCGAGGACCTTCATTCAATTGGTGATTATCACTCCCAAGTTAAAATCCAAGACGGGCAACCAAAACGTTCTCTCTAGAATGTGAGACCATCTACCTGCGGGCGCTGCGGATACCTTACGGATGCCATCTCGTTACGGGCTTCTTACCTATTCCCACGTGGGATTCCAAGATCATACTAACATCGTTGGCACCGTCGCCTATCGACAGTGTTATCGGGCTGCCCTTCAAATTCTTCACCATTCTGACAATCTGGACATTAAGTGCGAAAGAGGTAAAGAAAAGGTCAGAGCAGAACGTGAGGCTATACCACACTGGGGGTAGATGCCTTCTTCACACCTGTAAGTGGAGGCCTTGGAAACAAGCAGAAAGGGAGTCGATGCATAGACGTACAATAGGCTTCAATTCTCAGAGGCAAAAGAACACAGCCTCCCCCCCCCCCCCCCCGGTAACACCAGGGTCCACCTGGTTCTAAAGGTTCCGTGCGCGCATTAGGTGTCAGAAAACCTTGCCCCCTACCTACAGGAGAGGCCAACGTGTCCCTGTTTTGTCACTGCTTCACACACATCCTTTCAGATGAGGTGCTGAGTGTGAGAGTCAGAGTTACCCAGAAAGCTGGTTTGGGGTAACACACACAGGGCTACCGGAATAAGAGTGGGTAGTGAGAGAACAACGCTTCTAGAAGCTCTCCATCTGTCCTCCCTGCGGACACAACCACTTCCTTCGGCGCATTCCCATATCCCCGGGGACTTACCTCATGTTAAGTTCTTACACCCATCCAGCGGCCAACTAAACTTCACTAGACCTCCCAGTGCTCGGTATGACTTAATCTCTGCTACAGGCAGCTGCATTTGTAGATGGGGACAGCTTCAAGATGGCTGCGATTTGCAGAAAGTTCCCTGAGATATGTTTATGAAGCCTGTCCCTGTTCCCTGAGTGTCTCTTCAAGATGTGTCAATGACGGGGCGCCTGGGTGGCTCAGTCGGTTAAGCATCCGACTTCAGCTCAGGTCACGATCTCACGGTCCCTGAGTTCGAGCCCCGCGTCGGGCTCTGTGCTGACGGCTCAGCCTGGAGCCTGCTTCCGATTCCGTGTCTCCCCCTCTCTCTGCCCCTCCCCTGCTCATGCTCTGTCTCTCTCTGCCTCAAAAATAAATGAAAACATAAAAAAAAAACTAAAAACAAAAAAGATGTGTCAATGACGCAGGGCCACTCACTGCTGTGTTCGGGGTGGGCAGCAAATAAAAGTCATCTTGCCCCGGTGGAATGACTTGTAGGAGTCTATCGGGTAAGCAGTTACCCTCCCACCCTGGGTTTGAGACAACGACTGCTTTATGTGTCACCCCCCCAAGCCCCCAGAATCTGGCAGCTTTTAAAAAGCTTACATAATGAAGTAGCTAACTAATGCCTTGCAAAAATTCTGTCCTCGGAATTGCTTTTAGCAGTTAACATAAATAAGACCCATTTGTGACATAAGCCATTAAAAATAATTTACACATGGTTAAGCCGCCCCACAGTCTTTTCTTTAAACAAAATTCAGTCAGGTTTCGGTCGTACGAAATGGCGTACAAAAACCCACATCCGATTCCATTTAACACACAAATGTTATCGTGAAATGCCGTCTTTCTCCTATTCCCGCCCATCAGCTCGGTTCTCTTTAAAGTGTTTTAGAAGACTCTGAGAAATAATCTGTAAATAAGTCAAAGACGAAATTAAAGAACCCAAACTAAATTTGTGTTTTTTTCTTAGTAAAGTCCAACGTATTCTTCTTTTAAATGCTTACTTACTGATTTTTGAGAGAGAGAGAGAGAGCACGCACGAGCAGGAGAAGGGCAGAGAGAGAGTGGGAGACAGGACCCGGAGCGGGCTCTCTGCGCTGTCGATGCGAGGCGCGAACTCACAAACCGGGAGGCCGTGACCTGAGCCCAAGTCGGACACTTAACCGACTGAGCCACTCAGGCGCCCCCTAAATTTGATTTCGATGGGCTACAATACTGGTTACCTAACTGCACCGGGGACAGATGTGCGGTAATGATTAGCACCTCAAGGAAGAAAAACTGCAGCCAGGAAAGGTCTAGGGAAAGCAATAACATTATCAAGGGTGACAGCGTCTGCATAAAAATAGGTTAAGAAGATTAAGGGTCGTCCTTGTGGACCGATAAAAAGATATATAGCCACGGACAATCAAATCACGAAAGATTTAGACAGATAAACGTGGTGTTTTTTTTACTGTGCCCCGGGTCACCTGGATTAAGAACTTGCCTTCAATCTCTCGATAGCTTCATGAAAAAGAAATCAATCTACTAAAAACTATTTATCGATCAACTACAACTGTACACAATATATCAGGCTGGGCACACACCTTAAGCAACAGATAATGGAAGTGCAGAGATAAAGAATGAATACAAGAATATCAGATCATCAGATTAACAAGGAATGCTAACAATGTGAAGTATCTGTGCAAGAGAAGACCTAACGCTGTCCTCTAAGTTGGCCACGCGAAAAGGCCTATGATGGCAGAGAAGGGAGAGGACACTACCTGCCAGAGTAATGAGGAATGATTTTACGGAAGGAAGAGTCCTTGTATCGAAATCACGAAAGACGGTTAAAGATTTGTGGGGACAGGGGCGCCTGGGTGGCTCCGTCGGTTGAGTGTCCGACTTCGGCTCAGGTTGATCTCACGGTTCGGGAGTTTGAGCCCGGGGTCGGGCTCCGTACTGACAGCTCAGAGCCTGGAGCCTGCTTCGGATTCTGTGTCTCCCTCTCTCTCTGCTCCTCCCCGGCTCACACTCTTGTCTCTCTCTCAGAAATAAACAAAGATTAAAAAAAATTTGTGGGGATGGGGAAAAGGGGCTTGGAGGAGTATTCCAGAGAGTGGGAATGAGCTAAGGCGCATGGCCAGGTGTATATAATATATGCTCAGAAAACCGACTGGCTCGACCACATCAGTGAGTTTTCACATGGGGGGTGGGGCGGGGCACGGACAGGTACATCGGGGTCCAGATCAACAGGGGGCAATATTCTGAAAGTAGGAGTAGGGTGCAGGAGGAATGGGAAGAAAAAGCAAGACTGCAGGCCCAGAGCGAAGCTAGGTGGCTAGTGACGAGAGCAGTTCAGGAAGCTGTTACCAGGCCTGGACCTGGCAGGAAAGCAAAGAATAGATGAATAGGACAAGGTCCCAGAAAATGGAAGAATTTGGTGACTGAGACCACACGGAAGGGTAAAGCATGGGGGAGGGCAACAGAGATTTCAAGGTTTTGAATCCAGAAACCTGGAAGCACAGGGAGGTCGGTCACTGATGCGGAAGACCAGGAAGATGGCCCGCTCTAAAGCTGGGATGAGCCGGTAAGGACACACCCAAGAAGACGAGTTCCGGAAGCAGCTGGAGAAATCAAGTGGAAACCGAGTATCTGGACTGGGGAAGTGACTGGAAGTCACCTATATGGACATGACAGACGAGAAGGTGATATCCTGGAAGACGTGACTCTACCGAAGTATCACTTCCTGGGCAGTGGAGTAGGCAGGATCCTAGTGAGTGATTTGAACAAAAGGCAGTAAATGTAGGGGAAAAAAAGAGATATTGCCTCTGACCAAAGGGACAGATTTCTATGGATATGGTTCTGGTAGGATCCGCTTCCTCACCTGGGGTGACTGAGGCTCTGAAGGTGGAAGACAAAAAGAAAAGCATCTGATGGTGGTGGGGACTGAGAGCGAGAAGAAAGTAGATGGAGACAATGCCCTCAATTAGGATGGGCCGTGTGTGTGTGTGTGTGTGTGTGTGCGCGCGCGCAAAGTAGGGTGGAGGGCTTGTGTAAAGGGTGAGCAAAAGACACTGCCATCCCTTGGGTCTAGAGCAAGCGGCAGCATAAAGTGAGGAAGCAAAGTTAACACACATGAAAGAATACAGTGTATACAGAAGCGGCAAAGTGTGTAACTGAGACTCTAAGGTTCTTCGGACCCAGTAAGTACAAAAAAGCAAGGGCAAACAGATCAACGTGGGCTTGGAGGGGCTGGAGAAACCACCATTCGGGGAATGGCCCTTGAACTGGGTTGAATTAGGAGTAAGATTTCTGTTAGGGCCGAGAGGAATTCAGAGAAAATCCCAGATGAGGAAAGCTTTCGAGGCTGGCATGAGCACGGCATGGGGAAGGGACACAACGGGAGGAACCAACAGGAGCAGAGGGTTCGGGCTGGACACGGAAGTGACAGTGGACACAGAGCACGGACAGACATAATAAGGGCCAACAGGGGGGAAGCCGAGTGCCCCTCATCCCTACTGAAAGTGCTGGAGTCAGAGCAGACGAGACGGGAGAAGCGGTTCGTTTTAACAAGATGGTACCCAAATGAGAGCTATGGCCAAAGGTGGGATCAAGGTGACCATATATAGAGTGAGGGAGGGAGGGAAGGAGAACAGAAGGGCCACAGGTGTTTGGTGACTTAGGGCGCGAGAGAAGGGGAGCAGTGGCAACGAGAATAACGAAGACAAGGGAGAAAACAAACCGGCCTGCAGGAGGAAATCAGAAGACCTGTGTTGGACACTAGCATTTAATAGGACAGCGTGGGTTCCACATGGAGCTGTGAAGCAGGCAGCTAGAAATAGGAGATTTGACGTGAAGGAAAACTCAGGGCCAGAGCCTATCCACGAGAGTCATGCCAACTAGTGTGTTTGGAGAGACAGGCTGGAAGTAGAAAGCAGAAGGAAGACTTAGCCCCAGAGAAAAATGATAATTAGAGAGAAGTGAGAAGATGGAACAAAATAAAAAGACACTAGGTTGCCAAGTAGGGGAAAAAAAAAAAGTCAAGATTGTGGACCACAGACAGAAACCAGGGGAGGGAAGTCGTAAGGGGGATACGGCGGAGGGTGCGAACCGCGGCAGGGAAACGAGGAGGCGCACAGAAGACCGCGGGCCGGATCTGGCAAGGAGGTCACCGCTCTCCCCTAGGCCATCCCGTGGAATAGGACGAGAAGAGAACACACGGGGCTAACGTGACAGGGGAGCCGGGAGCGGCGGGACGGAGGCGGCAGGCGGCAGGCGCCAAGCGCTCATTAGAGAAGGTTCGAAGGCAAGGAACTGGACAGCCGGCTTGAGGGGACCAGAAGCCCGGGTTCATTCAAATTGGCGGGCGGACTCCCGCATTTGACCGCAAAGAAGCAGCCGGCGCAGGTGTGATAAAGGAAAGGGGGCTCTGCGAAGGAAGAAGTTAGAAGTTAAGCGAACATCTGTTTGCCCGTACGTGTACAGAAACCCCCAGAATGGAACATGAACTAGTGTCCAGGTACCTGGGCTTTCTGCAGCGGGGCCATCCGGCAACAGAGCACTGCGGTACACTTCATACAGATCTGTAAGAAGATGCTTTTGTAGTTGTTAGAGCTGGAGTCCTGGCTGGAATTGAGTATGAGCGACAATGTGGAGCCATCGATGATTAATCCGTATTCCTGATGTTCTGTCCATGCTCTGGAAAAGAAAAAACCAGGCTGTAAGTGAATCTTTTATGCATTTCTATTCAGGAACCGGAGTTTTTAAAGAACCACAAAGGGGATGGGGCGCCTGGGTGGCGCAGTCGGTTAAGCGTCCGACTTCAGCCAGGTCACGATCTCGCGGTCCGTGAGTTCGAGCCCCGCGTCCGGCTCTGGGCTGACGGCTCGGAGCCTGGAGCCTGTTTCCGATTCTGTGTCTCCCTCTCTCTCTGCCCCTGCCCCGTTCATGCTCTGTCTGTCTCTGTCCCCAAAATAAATAAACATTGGAAAAAAAAAACAAACCCACAAAGGGGAGGGCCCCACATAAGAGTCCCCACCGATCAGGTTCCTGGACCTGTAAAGAGGCAAATGTCTCTCATAATGGCACAACAGAGGTTCTCCGTGACATCTTTGGAGACTCAAGATGCCCATATAGATATTAAGTTCTAAAAGGTATAAAAATAATGGACATTTAGCGGGCGGGCTCTGTGTTAGAAACTCATGGTGAATTTTGGAAATTACACATCAGTCAGTCAAGCTCTGACAGGAAGACAAATCGTCAATCTGAAAACTTGTTAGTAATACAGGGAAAAGACAAAATGGCTTTGGGCACAGAAACCACAGAAGACCTCTCTTCCTGAGTGACAAAGCCTTGTCGACGGACCTGGCTTCTCAAAAATGACGGAGAACCTAAAAGACACAGTGTTCATAAAAAAATACCATGATAATGTATTGATGTAATGACAGACGTTCCTTAAATAAGTATCATTTTATACTGGATTAGTGGTTCTTAACCATAGCCTTCCCGTTGGAATCATCTGGTCAGCTTTAAAAAATTGCCCATGCCTGAGGTCTATTCCCAGACAAATGAAGTCTTGGGCAGTGCTTGGTTATTCAAAGGTAGATGTTCCAGAAAGCTCTGTAGGTGATTCTCACGCACAGCCGGGACGACTAAGAGATATCAGGTGCCAGGAAAGACAAATGGAACAGGTGCCAAGTACTTAAGAAAACCATATGGGGGGACACTTACAACTGCGAAAATTCTCCCAATTAACATTTCATTTTTTTGTAATCAAGAAAAAAAACCAGTGATGAATCAAGGGAACCTTGGATGCCATTTGGGAAGTACTGCAGGATCTCATCGCTATGGATTCGTTTGTCGAATTGTACGCGTCCGGAAGGTTCCCGTTGAAGGGACTCTTGGTAAAATTCCTGGGAGTTTTCTTAAAGGCTACGTTCTGACTCACTAGGGTAGGGGTGGGCCAGGAGATTCTGTATTTCTCGCAATACTACAGTGTCTTTTGTACTTGTCCACGTTCTGCTTCGTAATTTTAGAAGTGTGTTTTATTCCCTAATTAAAGAGATATCAATCAGGTGTTCGCCTTCGCTTCCCTACTCACAGAGCTGACTTAATGTGCAAGAAACAGTGGCTCGGTAATCCATCAAGCAATATTTGTAAACATCAACTGCAAGCAGGACATATAAGAAGAATGGAGAGAATTATTAACCCATCTTTCCTTGGAGAAGAGAAAAACCTCCTTAAGGGGACAGAAGTCTACGTGACGGAACAGACGCAAACGACACTGAAAGGCCACTGATCCAGAGGCTGGGACAATAAATGACAGGAAAGAACAGCGTCGTAGAAAGACGGGGCAGAATGAGGTGAGGGGAGAAAATGCGTGCTGGGGTGCATTAGGAAAGCGAGTTGAAAAGGTCACTTGAGGCCTCTGCTGCGACCTCATTCTGCGGGTAACGGAGAACCACTCGTCTGGCAGAGGGACTTAAGGGCTTCCAGGCATGGGTTGCTAGGAATTTGATGTGCAGCACTCACAGTGAGAACGGAAACCTGAATGAGGCTTGGTGGCTGATCTGAAGCGGAAGGGGACAACGACAGAGGCAGAAGCTGGCGAAAGTGATCCTGGGTCCGATGCTTCTGTAACTCGAGGGAGGTCTGTGCCCAGCTCCGAGAACATGAACCGCAAGTGGGAATGTTCTGAGATGTTTCATAAGCCCTGGCTTTGCCAAAAGTGCCCCAGAGCCGCGGAATGGTGCTACGGACTGAATTACGCCCCATGCCCCCAACCGCCACACGTAAGTCCTATGTTGAAGCTCTAACCCCCGATGTGACGGCATTTGGAACTGGGACCTTTGGGAGGAGACTAGCTTTGATGAAGTCATGACGGTGGAGCCCTTATGAGGAGATCGGTGCCCTCGTAAGAAGAGACATCAGCACTTCTTCCTTTTGTGGCGTGTTAAGGATACCGCGGAAGGTAGCCAGAGAGGGACCTCACCAGAACTCGGCCATGCCGGCACCCTGACCTCACGCTTCTAGACCCCAGAAATAGGAGGAATCAGTTTCTACTGTTTAAGCTACCTGGTCTATGCTATTCTGTTACGTTAGCCGGAGCAGACTAAGACAAATGGACAAGAAAAATGTAATTTGGACTGCCTTTATAAGTACCACTTGGCTAAAGGAAGGAAACATTTATGACAGGCAATTAATAAAAACACGTTTACTCTCACTGATGCCCAAGTACCAGAAGAACAACAGCTGGCTTAGAAATGGCCACAGACTCATGAATACGGGGAGATCATTTTGAAAGCTTGTTTAAACGCTAGAGATGGGGATCCAGACACAGCACAGTTGTTAAAACAGCCTAGGCTCTTTGGCTAGACTTGCTCCACCCCGTGTTGGCTATGTGATCTTGAGTAAGTTACCGCATGTCTCTGAGCCTCTCTCTGTAAATGTTTTATTTATTTTGAGAGAGAGAGAGAGAGAGAGAGAGAGAGAGAGAAGGAGAAAGGGCAAGCGAGGAGGGGCAAAGAGAGAGAGGGAGACACAGAATCCGAAGCAGGATCCAGCCTCTGGGCTGTCAGCAAAAGAGCCTGACGCAGGGCTCGAACTCACGGACCAGGAGATCATGACCTGAGCTGAAGTCGGATGCTTAACTGACTGAGCCACCCAGGCACCTCACGAATTATTACCTTTGTAAAAGTTTATTTATTTATTTTGAAAGAGAGACAGAGAGAGGCAGAGACAGACAGGAAGAGAGAACGAATCCCAAGCAGGTTCCACACCGTCAGCGCAGAGCCCAATGCGGGGCTCGAACTCACAAATCGTAAAATCATGATCTGAGCCAAATCAAGAGTCGGACGCTTACCCGACTGAGTCACCCAGGCGTCCCTCTGGGCACTGAATTACTATGCATCAGTGGCTTTCCTGGAGACCCTTAAGTTCTACAAGTTCTTCCTAAGCAGCTAGTTGAAAGCAGAGGTGAAGTGGCCATGTTATTAGCAGGTACCTGGCTTCCTTCGGAGTTCTGGGGCATGAAAATCCACACAGAAAATGGCTCTAGGACCTCAAATTGCATAGAAAATGTTCTAGAGGCTGGTTTCATTGCATCTAATTTAAGAGACCATGAGAAGGAGTATTTTTTCTTATGAGTGCTGAGGGCTAACTACCCAGACCCTAAACATTAAGAAACGGAACCACTTTCCTAAAGCTTGAGAAATACAGGATTTTCTATTAAATTAAAAGAGAGGCAGAAGGCGCCATGATCTCAAATGGGCCATTAGCCAAGTCCTCAGGGAAGGTTTTAACATATAAGGATAAAACACCTGCAAACAAAGAATGATAAATCATAGAAAATGGAGCCTTCTGCACAAACGGCTGTGCCTTACACTTACGCTAACGCCTAAATGTAAGAAACTGACGCAGTTCCTTACTTTTTAAGGCTTCTAGTACTTTTAGGAAAATCATGCAGCAACTTCTTCCGATATTCTATCAACAATTCATGTAATCGATCCTCCTTCCTTTCACTTTCTTCGATGGTTTTTGTAGTCAGTTCCAAGAGCTCAGTGCTGGTTTGGAAAAGGCGGCACGCATAGCAGGTGGATTTGGCCGTCTCCATCTTGTCCCCGGTAAGCACCCAGACTTTCAGACCTGCTGCATGCAGAGCTTCAATGGTCTCGGCTGCTTGATCTTGTAGCCTGGGAATACAAAGGCAACCTTGTTATCCTCAAAAATACTGGACACAGATTCTGCAAGAAGCCTTGCTAAAGAGAATCTCTTTACAATTCACAGCAATTCTGGAGTCCTGACATGTTGTCGGTTGGTTTTCTTATATAGCTTCTACTCTTTCTGGTATATCTGGCACAGTTTTACTTACTAAAACGAATTTCCAACAGTGAGGTTTGAAAGAGTTCACGACATCTCTTTAGGGAGCTGGTATCCGATGGCAGAATTGAGAATCATCACTCTTAGCTAAAATGTTCATAAACTCACCAAACATTCTTATTCACTGCCACTTTCACGTATTCCATTATATTTCATGTCTCACCAAAACAAATAGTTAACATGGTTTAAAACAGAAAAGGCCAAACACATTCTAACGAGAGACTGAAGCAAGTTAACCAATCCCCATTGCTGAGGAGCTCTAAGAATAGCAAAGCCGACCATCCAGAAAGACAATTTAAGCATAAATCTGGAAGGTAAGGACAGAAGAATACTTTGAGTTGCCTTTGGCCAGAGAATAACAAAGAAATTAGACTAAATGAATCCCATTAAAATTTCAGTATCTTCCAATGTGGCTGAAACATACATATGCATGTGTAAATTTTTGTTTGCTTCAGTCTCATAATTTGCATTTATAATTTCTGAAGAACTCCTAAAATATTAAGAGTCTAAAACCTATTCTTTCAGACAGATCAATGCTGGAGCCCTACAATCATGTCTAGTGGAGCTCAGCCTGTAGAGTTAAAGCAAATTATTTGAAAGTATGCAAAAACACGCTCTAGCCTATTAAACCAGGTTCGACTGAGCTCCTATGTTGTTTGCTCTAACTTGAATTTCCTTTCTGCTCATTTCTGTCTGTCAGGGTCTTACCAATTCTATCAGGCACGAGTTCAAATGATGCCTCGAGCACAAAGCTCTCTAGACATCTCAAGACTATTTCATAAATATTTGCATAAATAAATGGATGGCTTTGCAAACATTCAAAAGATCTCAGAGATGACGGATTCATTCTTCTAAGCCATAAATACTTAACAAAAATCATCACCAGCATGCCTGGGTGGCTCAGCCAGTTTAGCGTCGACTTCGGCTCAGGCCATGATCTCACGGTTCGTGAGTTCGAGCCCCGTGTCTGGATCAAGCTCTCTGCTGTCCGTGCAGGGTCTGCTTCGCTTCGTATCCTCTGCCGTCCCGCCCCCCACCGGCCGCGCATCCCCCACTCATGTTCTCTGTCTCTCTTTCTCTCTCTCTTTCTGCCCCCCTTCTTCCCTCCCTCTCCAAACAAACCTGTTCCCACAAACAATTCAAAATCTGGTATATCAACAGACCTGAATAAAACATTTCAAAATTTGAGAATAAATTACCAATGTGGACAGATACCACCCTAAATGACCGGTCATTAAAATAACAGGAATATCACTGTGTAGTTACTTGTCTTCCACTGCAGTGGCTCCAATTAAATTCATATTTGTCTCAATATCATCAAAAACCTTTTCCATTTTTTCTTCTCTGTCTTGTAAGGCCATCTTCGCCTCAATGAGCTGTCTGTTAATTCTTTCATAATCATCTGGAGCGATTTCTTTGAAGGCTACACAAAGTGTCCGATACCCGTCCTAGAAGCGAAGTTATTTCCCAAATTATTTCCAAATAATTGGAAAACCCCCCACACCCTCTTTAAATACTCTTGCCTCACTGTACAGAAGAGAAATTTTGATATATTTTTAGCAAAACGCATACACTAACAGATTGCAACTAAAATGGTAACGTTCAAATTAGGTTCAGAACAACAAAACAATAGCTCTCGGGGTTAAAAAAAAGGGGGGGGGGGCGCAGAACACAAACCAAAAATTCTCGAGAAGACTTCAAGTCTACATATTCTGAACGGATACTTGCTCCAGGATAATGTTTTCCATTAAAATAAGGAATATAGTATTACTAAATCCCCAAATGTAAAAATAGACCATAAACATGCTAAAATTCATTTAAACATGTAAGCAGCAATCCCACAAAATAGCCATCTCTAGCACTTGTGGGGGAGTGTAGGCTCACCATAGCATTACGTTCCACATGGGCTTTAGTTAACTCAATTTCATGATTTTGCACCCTGGGGAAAACCGCAGAGTCTGCTCCTTTACAAAAGAGAAGTATGTCTCCTAAAATAAAACACCAAAATACTCAACTTAGAATGGTCAGACTGGTTGGTACTGGGATTTGAAGAACAGATACCTTCATGGCGGCCCCTCCCACCCAGCTACGGTGGACCCCGGGTCTGCCCAGCAAGGCTCACCCCAATGGAATGAGACATCTTGACCTCTAACCTCTCAGGACAGTGCCCACTACCTCTTAAGACTAATATGTACACAAATAATAACTCCGAGTACGCAAGTAGCTCTGTTAAAATATACTTCCTTTCAGTGAATCATGGAAGAGCATGCTCGTGTCAAGAAGCTGCTTCTGAATTCTCTTTGACAACGTGGTCAAGCCTGGTCTAAAGTGCACACACGGACGGCCTCTACAGGTGTCAAGGGCTAAATCCAAGTGCAAATAAGATAAAATCACTTTGAATACACTAGAGGTTGATTTAAAAACGGTGGCTGGGGGCGCCTGGGTGGCTCAGTCGGTTGACCGTCCGACTTCGGCTCAGGTCATGATCTCGCGGTTCGTGGGTTTCAGCCCCACGTCGGGCTCTGTGCTGACAGCTCGGAGCCTGGATCCGGTTTCGGATTCTGTCTCTCTCTCTCTCTCTCTCTGCCCACCCCCACTTCTCTCTCTCAAAAATAAATAAACGTTAAAAAAAATTAAAAACGGTGGCTTGACCTTTTTTAATGGAAACTGGAAAACAGCCCTGTAGAGTGCAAGTACAAGTGCGGCTTGAGATCACCCATGCATCCGGCAAGGTAGGCAAGGGTGAGCATTAAGAAAGACACTTCACTTGGGCGCCTGGGTGATGCAGTCGGTTAAGCGTCCGACTTCAGCCAGGTCACGATCTCGCGGTCCGTGAGTTCGAGCCCCGCGTCGGGCTCTGGGCTGATGGCTCGGAGCCTGGAGCCTGTTTCCGATTCTGTGTCTCCCTCTCTCTCTGCCCCTCCCCCGTTCATGCTCTGTCTCTCTCTGTCCCCAAAATAAATAAACGTTGAAGAAAAAAAAAAAAAAAAAAAAGAAAGACACTTCACCCTTATAAGGCAAAGTGCTGAGTTCAACAAGTTCAAAAGAAGTGCAGCTCTGAGGTCTAGACCCTTGGCAGACCACTCTCCCCGGCCACCACGCCATCTGCGGTAGAACGCGTGCGTGCACGTATATATTACCGGTAAGGATACCGAGCATTTCAAACGTTCAGCGGCTTTTAAAAACATTTCCCCTCGCACATCCACAGTGGGTTTAAAAGTCACAGAGCAGATCCTGCACTCGCATAATGAAATCGATTTCATGACCTGGCAGTCACACCACAAAGTATGAATAAAGTGGGAAATGTTCCCCCAAGGGTCTGTCTCTATCTTCCCATTCTCCCACCAAGGGATGTGGGGCAGATTTAACACCGAAAAGTAAATTACTAGGATAGAATCAAGGGAAATTTGAAAAACTACCCAGAGACAGACAGACACAGTCTCTCTCTCTCTCGCACGCACGCACGCACGCACGCACGCATCTGAGGGCCCGCAAATGAGGCAGGAGTGCTCCTCCATGGCTCTCGTTCAACCGGAGCAGAAGGGATCTCGGCCACCATGGCTCCTGCAGAAGACATGGGGACTCCTGGGACGATGGTACCGGTTCCAAAGCAAAAAGGGCAAGCCTCCGCACTCTGTCAGAGAGCCCAGCGAGCTACAGTGAAGCCACAAGACCCTTTCCCAGCAGTCTGGACCTGGGTCATCCCTAGCCTGCCTGTTCCCAGGAAGTATGAAGCAGTGGGAAATGAGGAAGATCAGGCAGGGAGCGCCAACAACTCTCTACACTCAAGAATTCTACTGCTAATGGGGCGTCTGGATGGCTCAGTCAGTTAAGCGTCCGACTTTGGCTCAGGTCATGATCTCGCGGTTCACGGGTTCGAGCCCCGGGTCTGGCCCTGTGCTGCCAGCTCAGAGCCTGGAGCCTGCTTCGGATTCTGGGTCTCCCTCCCTCCCTCTCTCTGCCTCCCCCTCCCCCCCCCCCCCACTCGAGCTCTGTCTCTCTCCCAAAAATAAACGTTATAAAAATAAATACATTAAGGCATATACAGAAACTCCTGCTTTGCAGGAGTTTAGGCAATCACATACTATGTAAAATGTTTTCCTTTCTTAAAACACCTCATTCAACATACAACGCTACAAACGGCCAAAGAGAAAAAGCCAAGTCTTTAAAATGTGTACCTGCTTGAGTTTTCACAATTACACTCATACGACGGCGGACAGAATCGAAGTTTAAGGTGTGAAGGAGTTCGTACCTTTATGAGAAGACAAATGAGAAAAAGAAAACACCTAGATCACATGGGGAAAATAAAACACAACAGGAACGTCTTGAATAGACTTTCCCCTTTTGGTAAGGGCTGCTGGTTGGGTGCGCAGCTGGTGTTTTCCATTTTGTCTTTGAAATTTTTCTGCGCTTAGAACATGGGGTCAGAGGCTACAGGTGTTCGTTAAGGGATATCTGTATCCTCTCGTTACGTGACTTACAATGGTAAGGAGCGAGCGACCATGTGGGAATGGGGCGCAAAGAGTTGCCCGACCAGGCCATTTCTGGAGGGGTCTAGGAACAGTCCCGCTCTGCCAATTATCTTAATCATCTATGGGTGCCTCCTGTGTGTCGAGCACAATGTGAGGGACTGGAAAACAGACAAGAATCTGCCTGAGTCTCTTCCCTCGAGAGGCTCACCGTATGAGAAAGGAAGCAGAGGGTCATGAGATGATTACCTGTCCACCTGCCATATGATGTAGTGAAGGGAGTCACAGGGGAGATGGGAAAGCACAGAAGGAAGACATCTGCAGGAAGGCTTCCTGGAAGAGGCAGTGCCTGGGCTGTGTTCTGCAGGAGTGACATGATGAAGGTAGGGTGTCATGGCATTCGGAGTAGAGGAAAGGGCATGTGCAAAGGGGTAGGGGGACATGAAGGAGTTCACTAAAGCTTGAAATCTAGTTGATAGGGGAACAGAAAGAGGGGTGAGCAAGGGCTGGGAAATGAGAACACTGTGGGCCATTTCGGAGATTTGGAATTTGATCCTAAGAGTGCCAGGAATCCACTGAAGGGTTTAAAACAGTAGAATGACACGATCAGATCTGTGCTATTAATGAGATGAGAGAATGCAGAGAAGTAAAAATAAGACTTACCTGCAAAAACATGGGGAAATATTTTTTGAAGAGAAACAACTTGGATGCAAGTATTTCACCTACCAATAGTTACTACGAAGGCTGTTTCCTGATGGGAGCGAGCGGGTCACTGGTTCTGGGATGGGGTGTATGAACGGGATACCTACACGTAGCGTATTATTCGGTGTGGACCAGATAGGGGCACTGCTCTGAACTGGCTCCCTCTCTGACTCTAATAATGACTGGACTCCAATAGAATCTGGACTCTAATAATGACTCCGGGCTCCTGGCAGTCAGGCCAAAGCACCTTCCTCCGGCTTCTACGCATCACTTCCCCACGGGGCACATTCCCCAAACACATCCGTACATACTACAGGTTTCCGAGATGGGTCTCACGAGATGCTAGGGGCCAGAATGGAAATCACGTAAGCTAATTACATTTCAAATTCAGAAGAAGGAATTCAGATTAATCACAGAGCCTAATTAAAATCTGCTATTAAGCCAAGGTGGTTTTGTTCACTGGGATCTCTGTAGAGAAGAAGAAACAAAGCAACACTGTTGCCTCGGGGTACCCGCCCCGGGGCTCACACTTGAGCGCCTAGAAGGAGACAAAGTTTTTGACATCAAAGCTGCCATGATTGGCTGGCCTGCCACCCCGGAGTGGCTGGGTTCCGGAAAGCAGGTTTCCTACATGTTCATGGATTTTTCTTACAGCATGTGTTGGAGGCCTAAAATTGGCATCTAAATTTCAGAAACAAAGTCCAGGCAGACTCTCATTCAGGCTACTGGACCCATATGTGAGCCAAATGGGGATAATTTCCACCTCAAGTCCCAGTTTCTAGCATCCTATGAGAAATGTCTTCTTTCCAACTACACTTACATAAAACTCCGAGCTGGGACAGCGGCATCTTATGCCTTCATCGAGAAAGATTCCTTTGTCGCACGGGGGACCGTGGGGTTAAGAAGTGATAAACATCGAACACGCAGGGCTACTTACACTTCTATTTCTTTTCTTTGGTTCTCTACTCTCATATGGCCATTCCGAATTCCTACAAACGTGAACCCGTACCTGTCAAAACACACAAAGAGACCTCTGTGTACCTCTAGAGAGCGATTAATTGTCCCTTGCGCTGTCCCTTGCGCTAGTACTTTAAACAAGTACTAAACTCATACTTGTTTAGTATTTTCTTCTCTTTCATGTGAAAAATCTCAGTCCATAACCATACCTCTCTGTACCAGCTGAGATGAAAACACCGAGGAAGTCAAAGCCCAGTCATGAATGATAACCAAAGGAAGAGGCAATTTGTAATTCCAATCCTGTAGCTAACACATCGGGTGACCTTTTAACCACTTAATGATCTCAGGCCTCAAGGGTCAAACGGGGCTGTCAGTTACAGAGTGACGTCAAAATTGCTGCGAACACTTCAGAAATAACATGTGTGGTACAGAAAGTGGCCACTGTTATGTAATTCGCAGAATATAATATGAACATTTGGACTTCTGGCCGGCATGCATAAATAGTCATGGAAGTTACAGCTAGGCATCGCTATTTCCTTTCTGGTCTTAATTGGCTAGGTTTGGGGAATTTTTCACACACGTTCAGATAAAGCAGTTCGGGTTTTTGGTAAAGAATATTTATAAGATAAGGTGATTGAAGCAAACAGGAAAAACCACTCCGGCCCTCCTGTGATTTCGCTTTCTCCAGAGCAGTACAAGAAGTGCTTACTCTTTTTTTTTGGTCTTCAAAAATGCTAATGTATCTCTCTACAACTTATCTCGGGGTTTTTAAACCAGCTTTATGGAGGTCTGACCGATACGCAAAGCACAATACACACTTAAGGCGTGCAACCTGAGAAGTCCGAACGCACGAAAATAGCCACAGTATCATCGCCACAAGCAGGCTAAGAGGCATATCCGACACGTCTCAAAATCGCCTTGTGACCCACTGGTGTTGTGTTGTCTGTGGTCCACGACACTTAGCGGGCCTCCCCTCTTAACAGATTCTGAAGTGCGGAGTACTGTGTCGTCAGCCACACGTACAGTGCTGGGCAGCAGATCTCTCGATCTCTAGAACTTACTGGTCTAGGTAGGTCTAGCGTAACAGAAACGCTTACTTTTTCGCTCCTTTCACCAAAGCGATTTCATCTGGCGAAGAGGACATATACGTCAATTCCGCTGATTCGGGAGGCCCATCCACAGCATCGCTTGTTTTAACTTCTACAGTATGACATAAACACAAGGCACGCAGAAAGAGCTCTTCTCGGTTCTGTGGATCAGGAACAGAAAAACGACTCTATGATCTTCCCTTGGATCACTTGGTAGTCGGTGAACAGAGAAAAGGTACCGATGTGAGAAAATGTTACCACCTCCAGCAAACTGAAAGCTCTAAATCTCTAATACTCAAATGAGCTGGCTGTCCTCCCTTGTACCTGACAGCATCCCCGGTTCTCAAGGAAAATACCCCAGGGGCTGCGTTAACTCCTTCAGGCTACCACCGTGCCACCTAATGCTAAATCGGCGGATTCTTTATGGCCTCAAAGAGCTCATTCGCCATCGAATTCACAATCTGGCAACAGCTCAGGTGCAGGGAGACTTGGGTTCATTTAATGTCTCGACGCTCCTGGGACTTGAACGATTTGACAAGACATTAGCCTTGGAGCAGCTCATATTTTTAAAGACAAAGCACAAAGGATTCTGCCCGGACAGACGGACAAGGGAAACTTCTCCCCAACTGCCATTTTCCACAATTCTGTTTATAAATGCTCCTGGCTTGCAACTTCCGGGGGCGTTAGTGAAACAAGAAAGTTGCAGTCAAAACAACAAAACAGCACTTAGATTGACTTTGCACGCTAAAGTGACAATGCAGAGAACGCCACCTTATCCGCTTTGTCAAAATACGTTAAGGGCCCGTCAGTTTGAGAGAGTCCATCAGTCTCCGGAGCTACGCCTTTATACTTGTGGCCGTCTATGCAGCACTCGATGAATTCCATGCTGTTTTCCGTGAGCGTTCCAGTCTTGTCTGTAAATATATAATCCACCTAAAGACAAGGACACACACATAGGCAGTTTTACCTTCTTCAGTGGGATTAGTTTTGAGTGAAGCTCTCAGGCAGGCCTGTTTTCATATCCATAGCAAAGCACATTTTGTAAGACTTCTGGTCAAATGTCAGGTATTTACAAAAGCGGCAGTACGGAAAGAGTGGGAAATGAACAAGTACTTTTAAAGACACTGAAACAGTATCACATGTCCAAGGTAGAAATAAGAATATACTGACCACTTATTACACACACACACACACACACACACACACACACACACACGTGCGCGCACACACAATACTTGGGAGGAACCTAAATTAATAGGGATGTAACAAAACTTTTCCTTAAAAAGGAAAATTTACTATGAATATACTGGATTGAAGTAAAATGCACTGTTATACAATGCATATTGAGTCAGACAATATAGACGGTCAGGGAAAATAATAATGTTAAGAGTTAATGAGGAGACATAGTAAGTCTATAATGTTCAAAAGCATAAATGAAATTTCTTTCCACACACCGTGAATATTTTTAGATACTACTGAACACATTTTCTAAGTTAAAAAAAACAACAGTGGAGTTTATAATACTAGGTTAAAGTAGAATATAAGCAAAAAAAGTATTAGCATACTTTCATAAATAATGGGGAAAAAAATAAGCCAGGAAATAAACTTTCCGGGCAAAATAAACCGTTTTGAGCACTTGCATTTTATCTCAATTTTTATCTCTTCTATTTATAACATCTGGCTTTTTGGAAACCCACAATTTTATCCTCCTTTTTGGCAATTGATGCTTAAATAGTTAAAATGATGGGCTGACAGGACCAAGCGTAAGCACAAGATTAAGGTTTTCATTATGTAAGGGAGAAAGAGACGAACTTCAGCAGTAGTTGCTTTCTAATTATTTTTCAAAGCCTTTCACGGCAGCAGCACTGGCACAAATATAGCATTCCAATCTTCCTTTTTTTTTTTTGCTCTGTTAGCCAGCCAAGTTTGAATTCTCTCTTTAAATTAATCCAAGTGGTATTATTCCTGTATCATCTAGATTTTTCCAGTTAAAAGAAAATTCCTTGGGGCTTTTTTCCTGATCCGAATTATTTACCTTCGTATTCCCCTGAAGGTTGTCCTGGGTGATTGCACGTGGATGGGCATTAACCCATTTAGAAATCTTTTAAGAGTGTCAGAGGTGGTGGTTTTAAAAATATATAGTGCAGGGGTGCCTGGGTGGCTCAGGCAGTTAAGCGTCAGACTTTGGCTCGGGTTGTGGTCTCACCGCTCCTGGGTTCGAACCCCACATCGGGCTCTGTGCTGATGGCTTGGAGCCTGCCTGGGATTCTCTGTCTCCCTCTCTTTTTGCCCCTGTCCTGCTCTCTCTCTCGCTCTCTCTCAGAATGAATAAATAAACTTAAAAAAAAAAACAAAAAAACCTTTAGAAAAATCTATAGTGCAGAAAATGTTAAAAAAAAAAACAAACAAACTACAGCGCAGGGGAACCTGGGTGGCTCAGTTGGTTAAGTGTCTGACTTTGGCTCAGGTCATCTCACTGTTCATGGGTTTGAGACCCACAACAGGTTCTGGGCTGACAGCGCAGAGCCTGCTTGGGATTCTCTCTCTCTGCCCCTTCCTTGTTCGTATGCTCTGTTTCCCCCTCTCTCAAAATCAATAAATAAACTTAAAAGAATATATAGAGAGAGAATGTAATTGTTTCCCTACAATATAACATTTTGTGCAGCACGGATCTGTATCACACTCACTTACAGGGCTTGTTAAAACTCGGAGTGTTGGTCTCTATTCCCCGGTTTCTGATTCAGCAGTTCTGAGGCAAGGCTAGGTAATATGAATTCTTTTTTTTTTTTTTTAAGTTTATTTCTTTATTTTGAGAGAAAGGGAGAGAGAGGGAGGGAGGGAGGGAGAGAAAATCCCAAGTAGGTTCGGTATCGCCAGCACAAAGCCCTATGCGGGGCTTGAGCTCACAAACCGTGAGATCGTCGCCTGAGCCAAAATCAAGTCTGGATGCTTAACACACTGAGTCACCCAGGTGCCCCCAGTACTGCGCATTTCTAGTAAGTTCCTAGGTGATGCTGATGCTGCTGGTCCAGGGATTCTGCTTTGAGAACCACTGCTCTACTTATTACGTACCTTATACTCAGGAAAGGGGGGGGGGGGGAGGACAGGATCAGTTGTTACTAATATTCTCACATTTCATTATCTAGTTTTTTTAATGTTTATGTATTTATTTTTGAGAGAGAGAGAACAAGTTGGGGAGGGGCAGAGAGAGAGGGAGCCACAGAATCCGAAGCAGACTCCAGGCTCCGAGCTGTCAGCTCAGAGCCCGACGCGGGGCTCGAACCCGCGAACCGCAAGATCATGACCTGAGCCGAAGTCGGACGCTCAACCGATTGAGCCACCCGGGCGCCCCAAAAGTATTATCACGTTTCATGAGCCAGAGAGCCTACTGCTCGCCCGACTTCAACAGTCTCCTCCTTTCTAGTCCAACCCACCACTTTATGGATGCGAAGCCTGAAGTGAGACAGCTGTTCTGGGGTAGAAAAGGCCCTGAGCTAAAGGTTCGTGAACACGTTGAAACATCTATTTTGTAGGTAAACAAATTTTCATTATCGTTCAACCTAATGGCTCCACCACCTACGAACCTCGTGACCCTGGAAAAAACCCTTCATCCCTGTGAGGTTTAAATATTAACCTTAAATAACCCAGCCTGCTGCACAAGCCTGTAAACTTAAGAAAATAGGGGCGGCTGGGTGGCTTAGTTGGTCAAGTGTCCCACTGTTGATTCCAGCTCAGGTCACGATCTCCTGCTTTGTGGGATCGAGCCCCACGTCGGGCTCTGCGCCCACAGCGCAAAGCCTGCTTGGGATTCGCTCCCCTCTCTCTCTCTGTCCCTCCTGTGCTCGGGCTCGCTCTCTCGAAATAAATGAACTTAAAAAAAAAAAAAAAAAGACTGGAAAATAAAGTACGATAATAAATGCTTATAAACTGTAAGGTGTCATGAAGATGCTGATCGTCGCTGCTGCTGACCTGACCCAAATCGCACAGCACCTGACTCTTTCCATCATCCCGGAGGCCTTGTTGTTCTGATCACTTATCACATCGCTGTAGTTAAGTACGATACGGGTGTTTCCCTAACTAGATGGTGAACAACTTGAGGGTTCCTTGTTTACTCTGTGATAGCAACCTCAGTACCAGCAACATATTCTTGATATGCAGTGGACGTTCAATAGCTAACGACTGGGCGGAATTTCCGGAATCAGAGTGTCTACTCAGACACGCCATTCGGCACAGCTGGAAGACCTGAAGGGGCTATTTGTAAAACATCAACGTGGGTCATTTTTAAAGAGTGTGAAGCAAGGGTCTGCAATGGTATCGATGGGAACTAACGGGCACTGCTTTTTTGTAACATGAAGTCCTACGGATCTGAAATTATGACTCACCAAAGAGGAAACGGGTTACACTTAATTTTGTGCGTACTGGTCCACTGAATGCTAAATGGCCTGGGAAACGATTTCAAGACTTCTTTGCATTTTCATTCAGGTCGTTTCCACACAGCTAGGCTGGTAATGAAGGCAAGTTGTTGTTACACCGTATAAATGGAAGTAGTGATCTGGCTATTAACTTAGTGATTTGACTCAAGGACCATCACACCGGGAAAGGCAGGTTTGGGTGGGGGAACAACATGGTGGCCGAAATGAAAACTGTGGTTTCTTTTCACTGATCAAATTTACCAGATCGTTACCCAAAGCTCTACTTGACTCTCTGCAGCGTGACTACGGCCTGAATGATACAAGATTACATTCCCATAGGCAATGTGGATCTGCTGAGGTGGAGATCTGAAAGAAAGAGGAAGAGTCCCATTTGGCGGACCTGGCCTGGACACCCTGCCTGTCCCTGGCGCGCTCGGGGAGTCACACGCAGAACGGTGGCTGTTCTGTTTGCAGTACCCTGGGGCTGTCGCCACGTTCATCCTTAGGGAGGTTAATCCCCAGGTCCAGGTCCTGGATCTGGAATAGGCAGATCTGCTCAACTAAAGCACCTGTCCAGGCAAGTTCACCAGAGGTGGCTTATCACTCAATTTTTTTTTTTTTTTGCATGCAATGCTGCCATAGAGTGATGCTTTTTATTGGGACGAAAGTAGTTCTATTCAGACAGCTCTGTTCCCGGGATGAAAACTTCTGGTTTAAAAAGGTTAAGTAAGGTCAGCCGTGGCAGCTGAAGTCACCTTCAAAAGAGTCTTTCGGGAACAATATCTAAGGGAAAAGCATTTGTTCATTCGTTTCTGGTTCTCTCCTTGGTGACTCAGTATCTCTGTGGGATGCACGTCCCACAGTCGGGGGTTCTGGAGCCGTGCAGTCAGGTCTCAACAAGATGTTATCTGGAGTGTCCTTTCACCCTTGGGACTGTAGCTGTTGAGACCGTCCTGGGGTTTAGGCAGAGGCTGGATAAAGAACAGAAAGGGCAGAGGCAGAGGGGAGACTAAATTCAGGAAGAGAGTTTTGAGGTGCAGATGTAAGTCGGCACCATTTAAAACCAGAGTGAGGCCCTGTTCCAGCCGCGTGGCTCCACGCACTGAATTTGCATCACGCAGTCATAGAAATGACATTTCCGCAGCCTTGACATTCTAAATATCATGAGAATGAAATGAAAGCCAAAAAAAAATTCCCACAGCTTGTGAAGATCATTACACGGCACACGGTAAATTCAGACAAAGGGAAAAACTTTCTCAATATTGATAAGAGAAGCGCCTAAGAAGTCATCCTTTGAAGAATGACAGCTAGCCTGCACCGGCTTGGAGAACGAATGAGGCCACGGCCTGGGCTGCACTGGTATATGAAGCAAAAAGCATTTTGAGGAGTGCGTGCCCTCACATTTTGCCTCCATTTAAATTCTTGCACTGGAATAAACAAGCCTGCTTGCTAGGAATGTATTCGTCTGATCAGAAACACATCGAGCAAATGTCAGCAGGCCAACACTGGTCAATTCTGTTTACGGAACGAAATGCATTTGCAAAATAGCTTTGTTTACTACCCTAGAGTCCATCCCCAAATGACAACAGCCGGGGACTACTGTCTGTTCCAAAGCAATAACCCATACTCTAACCACATCACCAGGAGAAGTGATAGGCAAATTTCTCTAACATTCAAATTTAACATATAAACCGGGATACTCCTCAAAAATGCCAACAAAATAACGTTATAGCCACGAAAACAGTGCTTGCCTTCATGATATGCCCGTATAAAGGAATATTTGAATCACATTTCTAAATGTGAAAGGGTCACGTACATTGGTGATTGGCGATCGAGGGTCTAAGAAAAGATATTTTCAGTATGTTAACTTCTTGTAAGTACAAACACGTTCTAACCTGCCCAAGTTCTTCATTAAGGTCTGATGTGTTGACCAGGGCTCCTTCATTAATTTCTTCATCATAGAAATCCTTATCCCATGAAATGAAGAAAGAGCCCAAGAATTTCTGCATTTCTACTGTGACATACATGGAGACAGGAATGATGAAGTTGAATAGAACCATGAATGACAGGAAGTCAGTGAACATTTTCAAAACCTAAAACAAAAGAAATAGTTCATGCTGATTAGACACACGGTTCCATCAGACAAGTACGAGACAACCAGCTTTCTTTTTATTTCAATGCTGAAAGCACTGCTCTTGCTATAAAAAAAAAAAAAAAAACCTTCCTACCAATACTAGGTCAGTGGCCAAAATTCTTATCACAGCATGTAAAATCAACATTTAAGAATACCCCCAATTTTGGGGCGCCTGGGTGGCTCACTCGGTTAAGCGTCTGACTCTTGGTTTCGGCTCAGGTCATGGTCTCATGGTTCGGGAGTTCGAGCCCCACGTTGGGCTCTCTGTGCTGACAGTGTGGAGCCTGCTCGGGATCCTCTCTCTCCCATTCTCTCTGCCCCTCCCATGCTCGTTCTCTCTCTCAAAATAAATCAATCAACTTAAATAAAAATTTGAAAACACCCTCAATTTTATCATTATTTTTCAGTAAATGTACCTTTTGACTTCATGTTTTTTCACTTCCTTAAATTCTCTGCCCTCCCCCCAGTAAGAATGTAGGATCAAAGTTTCTATGTATGTGTCGATTATGTTCCTACCATTATCACAAGCCAGGGATTTCTTGTTCAGCTGTTTAAAACTCTTGGGGCGCCTGGGTGGCTCAGTCAGTTAAGCATCTGACTTTAGCTCAGGTCACGATCTCACGGTCCGCGAGTTTGAGCCCCGCGTTGGGCTCTGTGCTGACCGCTCGGAGCCTGGAGCCTGTTTCAGATTCTTTGTCTCCCTCTCTCTCTGCCCCTCCCCCATTCATGCTCTATCTCAAAAATAAATAAACGTTAAAAACAAAAAAAATTAAAAAAAAAAAACAACAACTCTAAACTAAAGGGCCAGAAACAAGCACAGATGTCTAAAGTTAAAAAAAAACTATAAAACTTCTTCAATATCTAATAGCTTAGGGCTGCCAGACGACGAGGAGAAAACTCAGAAGCTAACAAAAGGTATCATTATCTGAGCAACATTTCAGTAAACGGCGGCCTGGTCAGAAAGTGCTAGGGTTAAAATGTCTAGCAAGAGTTAAAAGTTGCGGCATAACACAGGTTACCTTCAAAGTCTCCCGCTCTTTCTGAGTCTTTTGGTTATACCAAGGTTCGTCGTTATATGGGGTACTTTGCCAGACATACTTTAGAGTCGTGCACACTGCAGCTTTGGCCAGTAAGATGAATAAATACACAATCAGGAAGGCGTTAATGGATCTGAAAAAAATAAGATATGATGGATTTAGAAACCACAGCGTTCTTGACGGTATCAACCACACGTACGTGTAACTGTTCCGTTTCCTAAAGCTCCTCCCGTGTGCAGTGTGTAACCATAGCACAAGCCGGTATGTACAAACCTCGGTTATCACCGTGGAAGCGTTATTCCCAGGTGGTCACGTGGAAAGGCCAGCCCCGACCTGTTCGTTGGTCAGCACTGCTCCCCCAAAATACAGTGGCTAACTAGCTTAACACACCTATGATCAGGATCCACCAGCGATAGGAGACACACACGCATGCACATCACCTGCTCGACCCTTATAGAAAGACTAGGTCGTTTCCGTTTCCCTAAATCCTAAGGGTTGGCAGTAGAGAGCGGGGGAGCAAATGTGAAATCCTCAAACCGAGGACGGATTCTTTTAATCTGGAAGTAGAGCTATGGAGAGGGTGCCACTGATGTACTGGGTATCCATGGCAACGACACAGTGAGGTCCAATGCTGTAGCAACTGGCTTGAAGATCTAGCAAGTACCACGTCAGTAGTCGCCAGGACACCGTTCTCTATGTTGCTGAACTTCCCCATGTACAGCCAGTAGAGGAACCCAAGCCAATTGTCTAGCAGCAAAACGGAATACATCTATATTTCAACTCAACGTTGCCCTTGAATAGCTACACGAGCTTAGGTAAGTCACTTATCATCTCGGAGACCATTTCTTCATCCGCAAAGCAGACAGGCTGATAGGAATTGCTCCGTAGAGCTGCTCAGAGGATTAGACTCAATCAGACATACAAATCACTGAGCACAAGTCAGCACGCTCGGTATGGTAGCTGCTATTATAATTGATGTTGTTTTTTTGTTATGGTTGGTGTTTGGAATTACTGAGAAGTATCTCTTTCACAGTTCAGTCACTACAAAGAAATTGCGGTGTGCACTAACTTTTCAACAGCAGAACGTTTCTGAGATTTCCCTTGGTAGTTCAAAGCCATTTTGGTTTCCATCCCAGTGTAAACAGCAACTCCTAAGGAATAAAAGAATATAATGAAAACTAGGTTGCCAGTGCGACTGCCAACCAACTCCCCACCGAGTGGGAGCTATCAATTTTTTTCCATCTATAAAAGGAAGGATTCTAAGCCTTAGTCTAGTCACCAGCTGACAGAGCGTTTATAATATAATTTTAACTCTACACGCTTTATTTCTCATACTTCAAGTTAGTTTACCATCTTATAAGTTCCCAACCCCTAAAAACAGGCGTAGGTTGAGTGGCAGTTATCTGCAACGTTTCATTTTTAACAGGCACCATTTAGGCATGGGCTTGACAAAGCATATTTCGGAGAAGCAGATCTTAAAAAATTGCTCACCATATATCTTCTTGGTGTTTTTTAGGGTAGCTCCTTTCAACAAGAGATTTTCTGGTCCCAAAGACCTAAATGAAAAATGAACACAGCTTATCCAAACAGCCCGATACACCCATCAGCATCAACCCTGGGGACGTGATCGGCCCTAACACACATCTATCTCCAAGGGGTTGAGAGTGTGTCTTTGCGCTTATGTCTTATGCTTCCTCCCCGGGATGAGCTGCAAGATCCTTCCGTGTGAAGCTTGTCGAGGGGACGGCCCCCCGCAGACGGAAGCACGGCACAGATGTAGCCAGCAACACACAGAGGTGGAGAGACGCAGAGAGAGAGAAAGGGATGAGGAGGCAGACACAGCAAGAGGGAGAAGGAAAAGGTGACAAATGAAAAGACCGGGAAAGTAGCTGGCAAGGTGGGAAAGACACACGGACATATTTATAAAAGAGCCAACCCGCCTCTGGGGCCATCGCGGGGCACCTGGGGTGGAAATTCCCTGTGGGCGTGGCTATAAAGACCAAGCGGGAGCGTTGCGGTGTGGAGGACAGAAGGGGGAAGAAAACCTCCCTTTTTATATAGATTGCTTCATTATAAATGATTAGCCTTCCGTTTTATTTCAGTCCGGGTAATTCTCTCAGCTTTTGAACCGTCCCCCTCATCCCTCAATTACTCTCCCTTAAGCACGGTTCTGCACAGCCAAGAACAAAACGTACAGAGCCCCGAACAGATTTGGGGAGCTGAGTCCAAGTGCCTGGAGCTCTGAGATTTTGGACGCCCTCAGGGTCACTTCCAACACCACCCCTTCCACACACACTGGGAGAGCTCCCGCCACCACAACCCTACCAATCCCGTTACTTTAAGACCTACTACCGGGACACTGGCTAGTTGATCCAGCTTTAGTCACCTTTACGTCCCTTTCTATAAAGAAAAGGATTTGGCTATTTTAATGGGCTTTCAAGAGAAATATACCCACCACCACCCAAAAAGGACCGATCAAAGGAACGACAAACTAACCTGGCGACCGCCTCAAGACTATTACTATAGATATTGATCCGCCCAACAAACCTGCGAAAAGAACATAATGGCAAATGTATCTTCTATGTCAACATGAAAATCTATACGTCACAAAAACGGGAAGGGATCGAGATACAAATAATACAAACGAGGTAAGACTGCATGAACTACAAAAACCCATTATATAACCATAAAAAAGTTATGTGGAACCAACAAGGTGTATAACACTGTCATCTAATTTTAAAAATAGTATTACGGATTAGAAGAATGCAAACCAAGATTCTAAATCGATTTTCACAATCTACTTGGCATTGTGCATGCACATGACACCTCTGCTCATTTACACGTTATATAAATAATTGATCTCTATTTTAGATTTATGTGAAGCAAGATTTCCGGTGCTAAAATGCAACTTTGAAAACCTTCAGTTCGGGAGCTGTTTCCTTGCGCACACATCACAACCACTGAAATGCTTACTAAACCGTAGATTTCTGGGCCCCATCCCCAAGCTTATGATTCAGGTGAGAATCTGCACTTCCCACAAGTTCCCAGGTGCGGCCGCTGCTGGCCCAAGATCACCCTTTGAGAAGCACTTGCGTTAGTCTCAGACGGCAAACATCTGGTTACCGTCTTGGAAATTTCCAACCTGTGTCTCTCGGCTGACCAATCCCGAGCCCGATCTGATCACTTAATACGGCTGCCTGGTAATCTGCGTTTCTCAACAATGGGGTAAAAAGGCCGAACTCTCCTTCACGAGAGAGTTAGGAGTATTTGGTAACTGGCGTTATAATTTTTTTCAGAAACACTGAACTATTATTCTATATATGTAAAGTACGATGGTCTGCTCATTCATTCGCCACATGTTACTTGTGCCAGTGCCGTGGCGGGTGCTGCAGAGACACTAATAAGAAGGACGTGTTCCTTGCACAAAAGAGAAACAAGTAAACAGGCAATTACGATGGAAATGGTGACCGCTAGGGTGGTACCAGGGCAGGCATTCTGAAGTCACACAGCAAAGGAATTCGATCTGGCCTAGAGAAATCTTCCCTGCCCTAAAACTCTCCTTTCTATTTAGGGTAAGTGAAAAATTTAGGAGTTGCCATATACACACGCAAAAATGCGTATTATTCTCTAACACAGGCAGAAGTCGTCACTTCATCTCCCGTGATTCCATGGACCTTCTCCTCCCTTCTATTACGTCACTGTACTGTACGCTTAGCTTCGATATTTTCTCTGCCTTGCAAACTGTGAGCTCCTTGAAGGCAGGGAACAGCTGGTTTGTTCTGTGGTCCCGGTTCCTACTATCAAGGTGGATACAGAAGAAGGGAAAGAGGAGACAAGGAGAGATGGGAAGGAGGGAAGACACTGTTCTTGTAGTAGGATGAATACTTTGTTTTTCCACTACTGTGCATTGGTGTTAAGCCACATCCAACCATTTGGTCCCCCCATTAGGACAATGACTGTTAATCAGCAACTCTGCTCCAGAAGGCCTAAGCAGAGTAAAAGAGAGGAAACGATGCAACTTAGCTGTTTACTGAGGACAAGAAACGGCCCTGTCTGCAACACTCAGTTCATCGTGATCGTCACGAAAATGGATAGAGCGCATGGCTCCACGTCCCCTTCCTCTCTGTGATGTTGAATGACACATAACGGGGGTCTGTTTTTGTTTTACTTAACTCTGATTAATGCACGAACCTGACAGATCAGCTTTCTGGGATAACATAATCTTAAAATGTGATAGATGGTCATGTTTACAAGTACCAGAAATAAAAGAAAAATCCCAAGGAAGGTCTCTGGGCCCACAGTGATGTATCTTAGGCCGGTAGCGTTTGATTCATTTCCCTGCCAGAAGGAAAGAAAGGCTCATAAAAACATAAATGAAGGAAGGCTGGTTACGGGGCGGGTGTTTTCTTTGCAACACCGGCAGCAAAGGGAAGCAGCGTCGGCCGACAGCTGTAAAGTGAAACCAGGTGATCCTTACTTGTAGAGGTCAGGTTGAGGCTGTTCACATTCAATTGCTGCTCGGAGGGTATCAATGGATTCGGCTGTACATAGCGCAATGGTATCACGCACTGCATAATGTGTCTAGATGAAAGCAGAAGAAAAAGCACAAACAAACAAGTGCTTCTTTTCAGAACCGTATACCCACCTTAGTCCAGGAACACGGGATGTTTTCGTAAGAGGCTTTGCCAGGATAATACAAAGACTGATGCACCTTTCCCACTAACTAAATTTGATGGTATTATTCTCCAAATACGTTACAAACAATTAGAAAGATAACCCTGCTGCAAAGGGATTTAAAAGATAATAAAGACGAAAAGCTTTTCCTGATAGTGACAGCAGGGAGAATTCCATGGGTAGCACGTATATCCTTAACTGAAAACCCAATGAAGAAAAGCAATCCGTTTGTTTTTTTTCTCCTAGTTATAGACCTGAGATCTATTACTTTGCTCACCATAGAGTACAGTGATATAAATATATACATATGAGTTGAACATCAATAACCCTTTTGGTCATAAGAAGGCTGACATTTTGCCAATGGAAAGAAAAAATTCATTAATAGATACATGACACAAATAGCATAATTAATGATCTTGAAAACGTTCAGGGGTGCCTGCGTGGCTCAGTCGGTGAAGCGTCCGACTTTAGCTCAGGTCATGACCTCACGGTTCGTGAGTTCGAGCCCCGCCATCGGGCTGTGTGCCGACAGCTCAGAGCCTGGAGCCTGTTTCGGATTCTGTGCCCCCGCCCCGCTCTCTGCCCCTCCCTGGCTCTCACTGTCTCTCTCTCTCTCTCTCAAAAATAAATAAACATTAAAAAAAAAAAAAAAAAAAAAAAAAAGAAAGAAAATGTTCAAAGAAGCTACATTTTATACGAGGAGCAGGGATATGATGCGTCTTGCTTTAGCCAGACAGAATATTCTACTAGTGTATACTATGCACTTGATTTACCCAGAACTCCAGGCAGGCTCCAATAAGCCCATCTATAAATCATCAAAGGAGGGCTAACACAGACCGAAAGACTGCAACCACTTATGCACAAGGGAAAGCTGTCTGTCGCACAGTCTTCTGGGAATACGACAGAAGTGCTAGAGCTCTATTTAAAACTGTCACCTGATTTTGAAACCCGTGTACTTTGAGCTGATTTGATCAGATCAACTTAACGGAAAAAAGAAAGCCCTAGAAAGTTTTCTGTCTCGAGGCAACTTTTTGCCCTATTAGGGAATCTTTAGGTACATTTCTTGATCTTTATCTGGACATTCCCTCCCTCAAATTCAACTCTGTTTTTGAACGGTTTCAACGGACGAGTTCATCACCGTGCCCTTGAAGTACGGAATTCATCATCTAACAGGCGTTTCAGTTCCTGTTTCACATCCTGAGCCCTGGTTCTTGACTCCAGATGGAATAAGCAAGCAGAGAGAGGCCTCAAGGGTACACACAGAGGTGAGCCCATCAGTGCCCTTCCGTAAAGGCAGCATATAGAGGATGCATCTTCGTGCCCTGTGGAGCTCTGGACAGCGGCCAAGAACTGACTGCCAGAAAGTACCACGGAAGTAAGTGATCTTCCAGTTTGAGCAAACTTATTTTAACACATTTATAATCCTTCCTAGTTGCAATAAAACAGACATTCGCCAAACAAAACCCTAAGGTATTTTTTTAAAGAAAGCAATCAAATTACTGCAAGGTAGAGTTTCTATAAGCCATGAGGAAGCATTGTTTAAAGGAAATATTCATTCCTTTTAAAAATAAAAATAGATCCAAGGTTAGAGTATATGAAGCTATTTTTGTAGTTACATAGTTTAAGCCTCTGAAGACATTCATTTTAAAAAGCCCAAATAAAACACTGAATGGGAGATGTCAATATCAAATGCAAGCAGTGCTACAAAAAAGGTAGTGGCTTTTATCTGGGGCGTGTATTTTCCTCAGTGAACTCCGCCCTTTTCCCTCAAGCTGTGTATCTGCTTAGAAATTCAAAGACGATTCCACAAAAGCGGTCTTTGAATACAAAACTTACACAAACAGGAAAAAAGAAAAGATGGGGGGGGGGGGGGGCAGTGGGAAGGAATGCTAGATGACGAACTGTCCCGAGCTCCGCTCAGGCAAGGTTTCCTTTCCATTACCTTGCAATTGGATTCCCCGTCAAGACTGGCCGTAGTAACGTAGCAGGTCCCATCACTGGTACAGGACGACAGAAGAATAAGATCACAGGGGAAGGTTTCATCCGCCTGTACTTCTACTACATCACCGACCTAGTACACGGAGAAAAAGAAATGTTCTTAATCCCGAACAAAGCATTCATTAGATCTCAAACTAAAGCCAAAACAGTAGCAAGAGACCTGTCCCGCTCTTAGAAGAGTGTCTGTGTCCTATGCCACGTGAAAGGTAACGAGAGAGTATCACTGTTCAACATTCAGAATCCCCCTTCAGGTCACAAGGACTTAAGGATGCAGTCAGATGTCCTTACTGTTGAACTTGAATGTCAAAGAAACAATTTTGGTACCCAGGGACCCATTTGCCCTCTGATGTTTTGGGCACTGCCGTTCAATAAGACGCCGAGTATCATCACTTCATGAAGGAATCTAGAAAATCTAAATGTCTCAACTTGAGCACTTCCCGGACACTGGGCATCGTGCATATTTCAACACGCTTTTGCCTTCCGTGCGCTCACAGCTGTTACCGTAGGGCACCAGTTCCCTCTTCAGTGCTCGGAAAAACTTAATCAGAGAGGCATCTATTTTTCCCATGAAAAAACGTTGGGACAAAAACATAATTTTCAAATAGGTCGCTTTCCAATAATTCATCTGCTACCAGAACAATCCATTAATACAGCCACGAGAAACCATTTCCTATCAGCAAGTCCCCAAAGCTCAAGTGTAGGAAAAACAGGAGAGAAGAAATCATGAACTATTTCTATTGCAGAGAATTTAATAATGTAGGGAATAAATCATAATGGCTAAAAGGTAGGACTGTTTTTTTTTTACAGTTTATTTATTTTGAGAGAGAGAAAGAGCACGAGCAGGGGAGGGGCAGAGAAAGAGGGAGGGGGGGGGAGAGAGAGAGGGAGAGAGAGAGAGAGAGAGAGAGACAGACAGACAGACAGACAGAATCCCAAGCAGGTCCCACACTGTTAGTGCTGAACCCGATGCGGGGCTCAAACTCGCAAACTGAGACATCATGACCTGAGCCGAAACCAAGAGTCGGACGCTTGACTGACTGAGCCCCCCGGGCGCCCCTAAAAGGTAGGACTTTTGAACCTGACTTTACAGCTTGGCTCTGCCACTTCCCTATGAGCTTGGGCAAGGGCCTTAGATGATTGCAACCACGTCACAGGATCGGTCTGAGCGTGACGTGAGGACACAGGTAAAGCAGTTAGCGAAGTACCTGGCACATATTCACCATCCGATGATTCTTGCGAACACCCTGCAACTACTTTACCTCCAGCCTATGGACAGTCGTAAGATGTTGGGGAAGGATGGAAGGAATGGAAAGTTCGGTGCTTCCCAACCTTTTCCGTACCGTGGCACAGAGAGAAAATGTTAGGCGTCAGTTTGGTACAGCCCCTCAGGTAAATGGAGGAAGCTGCTTGTGGCAGAACACAACCCACTTTGGCGCGTGTGTGTGTCAATAGCTAGAGCACCAACCCGGACGCACTGGTTGTGAAATGCCGAATAAATGACACACCTGTCGTCTATTTGCTACACGATTTGGCAGACAGAGATGAGGATTCCGAGACCTATTCAGGAACCATTTTATTTTCTTGCCAATCTTAATCAGTAGCCAAGAGAAACAGCATCAATAACTGAACTAATTTGTAAATAATATTTTGTTGGCTCTTTCCTTCCTCCCTTACATAAACACTTATGTTGCTTACATAAAACTACAATCTATGATTAAATACACAGATGAGAAACAACAAATAAAATCCTCAATCATCTGAGAAGAAGGAAACACGTATTAAAGGATGGAAGAGGATTCTTAGGCACCGATAAAGACGCGCCACAAATACACAATTTCTTCTACGCCATTTATGATTAAAAAAAAAAATTTTTTTAACGTTTATTCATTTTTGAAACACAGAGACAGAGCACAAGCAGGGGTGGAGCGGTGAGAGAGGAGGACACAGTATCCGAAGCAGGCTCCAGGCTCCGAGCTGTCAGCCCAGAGCCCGATGCGGGGCTCGAACTCTCGAACCGAAGATCATGACCTGAGCGGAAGTCGGACGCTTAACCGACTGAGCCACCCAGGCGCCCCTACGCCATTTACGATTTGCTTAGATGTGAACTATAAAGGTCCCTGTACCTGGAGTGCAAGCTGAGGCTGGTGAGGTGGTCAGAGGCCAGATCTCAGAAGGCTGGGCAGAGGCTAGGCCTTACCCTGAAGGCGAGCGGGAAGGAGGAAGGGGCTTTTAAGGAAAAGGAACAACACGGTCCCCTGAAGCATTCAACTCAGGTTTTACTTCCATTTAGCGTTAGTTAAAAGCATGAAGAGAACATCACTATCCCTTCTGATAAATATCGGAAAAAGCCAGATCATCTGCAAAAGTATGATTTTTTTTTTTTTTTTTAGTTCATCAGAGAGCTGAGGTTGCGAGGCAACCACGTAAACTGAATTTCAAAGGGTGAAAAGTCCTGGTGAGGAGAGACAGGAGAAACGAACTGTTTCACAATTCACAAGGCACAGGAGCACGAGATGACAGCCATAAAAGGGCAGCAGAAGAAAACAACCAGATTCTGTAGCAATTCTTCAGGGCTTGATGGGAGCTAACGTGACAGTTTCAAATCTCTGCGAACCTGACAGAGAAGACGGGATCATAACCACCCATCATTTCTTCTTTACAGGCATCCATCGGGTGCCCCTGAGAAAACACCAGGGCAGGAGGCCGAAAAGAGCCTTCCCTCACTGGTACAGGCATACAGGGTGTGACTGATGGCTGTGCGGAGACAGGTACAAAATATGCCAGCATCCAGAATCGTGGACCCTGCTCTCACGGGAGGCAGAAGCCATCTAGGTCTAGGGGACAGGCAAGAAGCCTTCCCTGGTACAGTCTCAGGAAACGTGACCGCTGCTAGAGGAGAGGCAGAAGCGGACACCACTTGCTGCTGGGGATGGGGCAGAAAAGCTGCTGATACCGGGGTCCTAGCGCTAATAAAAGGCAGAGTTCAACCGCCGTTGGGAGAAGGGTGGAAACCGAGGCGAAGGCGCCCAAGGCCTGCTGAATACGGGAGCAGGAGAACCAAGAAGAAATCGTTCTGTTCTCACCAGGAGCCGCAACGAATAACAGTAAGAAACAGCAATCTACCGCGGGGGGAGGAGAAAAGGCCCAGACGGGCACTCGGGGTGTCAGGGCCATAAGGACCTGCCGCAAGCGGAGGGTGGAACAGGAACACTGACGAAGGCCCTCTGGTACCCTGGGCCCCACACAAAGCACAGGGCAATGGCAATCCAGCACTCCCGGAGCTGGAATTTCCAGCGAGGTACTGAATGAAAGTAGCGAGAGCTATACAGCAAAAACCAAAGCCGGCTCAAGTCCCGACTGGACTCGCTTACCCTTCACACCGATGGGCAGACGGAAGAGGTGTGCCCACTTCAGAACACAAATACGACTGACCTGGGTCTCTAGCTTTGGTTTACATACGAGGTCCAAAATTCAATACAAAAATACAAGACACATAAAACACAAGACAAAGATGACCTGCCACGAAGAGAGAAAGGAATCAACAGGACCAGTTCCCGAAACGTTGAGACGTTGGATTATAAGACAGGCATGTAAAAATAAAAATAACTATGATTAAGGGGCGCCTGGGTGGCTCAGTCAGCAGACTGGATACAAAAAGGGAAATAATCAGGGAACCTGAAGAAACGCTTCTGTATTTCCAACACCAACACCCATACTCTTCCTTACAGAGAACCGTGAGCTCCTTTCACCTTGGGAATCCTCAAGTCCTGTCTGTAGGCTCTCATCTGTCTTCTAAGATTCCATCTAGGCCCATGGCTTCATGTACCATCTACACGTTGATGAAATCCAAATTTCAACTGACAGCTCAAATAGGTCTCGGTTCTAGCCTTGACAATTCCATCTGGATGTCTAATAGGTATCTCAAAATTAACACGGCTAAAATGGAATTCTTGATTTCCCCTTTACTCCCACATCTGTCACAAAACCCATTCTTCTCCCCGGATCTCCATCTGATTTAATGGCACTGGCATTTGGTTTAAATAGCTCAATTTAATTCACCCATCTCCTCAAGCCAAAACCAAGAAGGCTACCTTTATTCTTTTTTGCTCTTTTTCTCCCTCCCTGCATCCAATACATCACTGAATCCTGATGATTCTACCTCCAAAATATATTCCAAATAGATCCATTTATCTTAATCACAAGGCGGGTGGTACAAAGTTGTGGTTATAAGCAGGGACTCTACAGCCAAACTCGTTTCAAATCCCAGGCTTTCCACTGACTAATCATGGACAAGTTTCTTAACCTCCCTGAGCCTCAGTTTTAATCATTTGTAAAAGGGAACAGTACAAGCACCTACTTCGTAGGACTGTTATAAAGCTAAGGATTTTTTTTAAATGTTTATTTATCTCTAAATAGAGAGCAAGCAAGAGCATGCGAGCAGGGGAGGGGCAGAGAGGGAGAGAGAATCGCAAGCAGGCTCCATTCTGTCAGCGCAGAGCCTAACGCGGGGCTTGATCCCACGAATCGTGAGATCGTTGGCCTGGGCTGAAATCAAGAGCTGGACACTCAACTGACTAAGCCTCCCAGGCGCCCCTAAAGTAAGCATTAAATCAGTTAATATAACGTGACAGGGAATACCTGGCATATTTACGTTATATATAAATGTTAACTACTATTTTTATTATCGTTATCTCTACTAGCATCATCCTGATATAGGCTCTTATCCTCTTTTGCAAGTGACTCCTGGCTTTAAAACCCTTCAAAAAATTCCCACTGCGCTGAGGGTACACACCAAGTTACTCTCTTACTCAACAATAGTCTACCCACTCCCAGGCAAGCAATCAAACATTTAGATACTTTTGGTTTATAAGCATTTCTTGCCACACACAAATATTCCAGAAAGGGCCGAATCAAATAGCATTTCACACAATAGCATAAACTGATTTAATTAAGATTATACCTGGCTGAGATCGGCCTCCAGGCAAAGAAAGAAGCCCGAGGAACAAAAGGAGGAAGATGGGGGGCCTTTCTATGTCACACACTGAAACAAGTAATAAAAATAATTCTTCTCAAATTCTTCTGAAGAATCAAAGAGGGAACACTCCCAAACTTATTCTATAAGGCCAGAATTACTGATACCGTTTTATCAGGAAAAGACAGAGAAGAGAAAAAAACCACACACCAATATCCTCAATGAATACTGATGACCAAATCCTGAACAAAATTCTACCAAACCAAATCCAACAGCACGTTTAAAATGATCGTACACCATGACCAAATGGGGTTTATCCTTGGGAATGAAAGGATACATACAAAAGTCAATCAGTGTAATGTAACATACAAGAGCAACAACAGACGAAAGCTATATGGTCATTTCAATCAATGCAGAAAAAGTATTTGGCACAATTCAACACTCTTTCATGATAAAAGCACTCAATAAACAGAAGAGAAAAAAATGACCTCGACATAATAAAATCCATGTATGAAAAGCCCACAGCTAACATCATAGTCAGTGAGGAAAGAGTGAAAGCTTTTCCTCTAATATCAGGAACAAAGCAAGGATGTCCACTCTCAGTATGACAATTCTACATTGTACTGGAAGTTCCAGCCAGAGCAATTAGACGGAAAAAAAAAAGGGGGGGGGGGGAGGGAAGAGAGAGAGAAATAAAAGGCATAAAAATTGGAAAAGCAGTAAAATTATCCTGATTTGCAGATGGCATAATATTATACGTAAAAAACCCTAGATTCCACACACAAAAACCTGTTAGAATTAGTAAGTGAATTCAGCAAAGTTCCAGGATATAAAACCAACACTCACAATCAGTTGTACTTCTATACACTAACAATGACCAATCCAAAAAGGAAATTAAGAAAGCAATCTCATTTTCAATAGCATCAAAAAAGATAAAATAGTCACTGTATGTTAACTAACTGGAATTTAAATAAAAATTTAAGAAAAAAAGATAAGATATTTAGAAATAAATTTAACCAAAGAGTTAAAGGCTTGCACAAGGAAAGCTACAAAGCATTGCTAAAAGAAATCAGAGATAATAAAAATAAGTGGAAAGACATTTCGTGTTCATGAATTAGAAGATTTAAGCTTGTTCAAATGCTTGCATTATTCAAGCAATGACAGGCTCAATGGAATTCCTATCAATATGCCAAGACATTTTTTTGCAGACATGGAAAAAAAATCCTAAAATCATATGGAATCTCAAAGGACCCCAAGTAGGCAAAACACTGTTGAAAAGGAAAAACAAACTTGGGGAGTCCTCACAATCCCAGATTTCCAAACATACTACAAAGCAACAATAATTAAGACAGTATGGTACTGGTGTAAAGAAATATATGGACCAATGAAGAGAGAGCCCACAAATAAACCTTTGCACATACGGCCGGCCAAGTGATTTTCAACGAGGGTGCCAAGACTATGCGAGGGAAGGACAGTCTCTCCAATAAATGCTGTTCCTGCATGCAAAACAATGAGGTTCGACTCTTACCTTACACCATATACAACAATTATTCAAAATGAATCACAGACCTAAATGTAAGACCTAAACTTCTTTGACTCCTACAAGAACATCAGGAAAAAGCTTCAGGACACTGGGTTTGGCAATGATTTCTTGGACCTACGACGTTAGAAATGGGAATACATCAAACTTAAAAACGGCACCAAAGGAAACAATCACACAAGGAAAAGGTAACCTATGGAATGGGAGAAAACACTTGCCAATCACATATCTGATAAAGAGATAATATCCAGAAAATATAAGGGACTTCTACAAGTGAACAACAAATATGCAAATATCCTGGTTAAAAAATGGGCAAAGGATTTGAATAGACTTTCTCCAAAAAAGATACACAAGTGGCCAAAAAGCACATGAAGAGTGTTCCACATCTCTAATCATTTGGGAAGTACAAATGGAAACCACAATGAGAGATTTCACACACGTTAGGATGGCCACTATCAAAAGAACAGAAATTAACAAGTGCCGGAGAGGCAGAGACGCTGAAACCCTTGTAAGCTCTAAGTGCAAAGGTCAAATGATACATCCGTTACGGAAAACAGAACGCAGGTTCCTCAAAAAATTAAAACTAGAATTACCCCATGATTAAGACATTTTGCTTCTGGGTATTTTGCTCCGGGTATATATCGAACATAATTCAAAGCAGGATCTCAAGTGTATTTGTACACTTGTGTTTGTCCTAGCATTATTCACATAGCTAAGAGGTGGAAGAAAATGCAGGGGCGCCTGGGTGGCTCAGTTGGTTAAGGGTCTGGCTCTTGATTTCAGCTCAGGTCATGATCTCACAGTTCATGGGACGGAGCCCCATGATGGGCTCCGTGCTTGGGATTCTTTCTCTCTCTCTGGCCACTTCCCCACACTCTCTGTCTCTCTCTGTCTCTCTCAAAAACAAATAAATATTTTTAAAAAAAGAAGAAAATATAATATATGCACAAAATGGAATATTATGTAGTCTTAGTATTGAACCAGGAGTTGAGGTACATGCAAGTCACCATTGCAGATGCTTAAATCAACCTGTTTAATAAATTGATTATCAGTTATTTTAAAAAAGCGGGGGGGGGGGGGGGGTCTCTGTCATATGCTCCAACATGGATGAACCTTGAAGACATAATGCCAGTCAAATAAGCCAGTCCCAAAAGGACAAATACTGTATGAACTCAGTCATGGGAAGTCTTTCTCTAAAGTAGTCGAAGTCATAGAAACAAAGTAGAAAGGTGTTTAGCAAGGGGTGGAGGCAGGGGGTAGTGTTTGGTGGTTATAAAGTTTTAGTGTTACAAGGTGAAAAGATTCTAGAGATTTGTTGTACAACAACGTGAATATACTTAACACTATTGCAAGTGTGCACTTAAAAATGGTTAAGACGGCGTGGGTGCCCGGCTGGCTCAGTCAAGGGAACACGTGATTCTTGATCTTGGAGCTGTGAGTTCAAGCCCCACGCTGGGTGTAGAGATTATTTAAAAAAATAAAATCTTAAAAAAGAAAATGGTTAGGATGGCTCTCTTGGGTCCTTGCTTCCAAGATGACCAAGAAAGGAAGGAATTACGGTAATGCCGCAAAGGGCCACAAGCCACTGCACTCATTGCGTGCCCAAGGACAAGGCCATTACGAAGTTCGTTATGTGTAACACAGTAGAGGCCGCTGCCGTCAGGGACATTTCTGAAGCAAGGGTCTTTAGGGCCTATGTGCTTCTCAAGCTTTACGTCCAACTACATTACTGTGTGAGCTCTGCCATTCACGGCAAGGTAGTCCGGGATCGCTCTCGTGAGGCTCCGAAGGCCCAAACACCCCCACCCCGATCTAGACCCGTGGGTGCTGCCCCACGACCTCCACCAAAGCCCATGTAAGGAGCTGAGTCTTTGAGGACGGAAGAAAAACTGTTCTCTGGAAAAAAAATAAAATGGAGATTACACTTTAAAAAAATGCTTAAGAAGGTCAACTTAATGTTATGTGCTTTTTAAATCACAATAACAGAATGAAATAAAAAATAAATAATACTTTGAGATTGGGATAAAATATTTGTAAAAGACATATCTGATAAAAGACTATTATCCAGGGTATTTTATTTTATTTACTTTTCTATAGAGTATTCTTTTTCTTTTTTGAAGTTTATTTATGGAGAGAGAGAGAGAGAGAGAGAGCACGAGCATGAGCAGGGGAGGGGCAGAGAGAGAGGGAGAGAGGGAGAATCCCAAGCAGGCTCTACACTGTCAGCGTGGAGCCCAACACGAGGCTTGAACTCACAAACCATGACCTGAGCCGAAACCAAGAGTCAGCACTTAACCACCTGGGCCACCGAGACAGCTCCAAAATATTTTTCTAAAAACCTTAAAACTCAACAATAAGAAAATGATCACTCCATAAAACAGTGGACAAAAGACCTGCGTAGACAACCTCACGAAAGAAGATATCGAGAGGGCGTGGACACATTAAGACATGTTGAACACTATACATCATTCGGGAAATGCAAATTCAAACAAAAATGAGATGCCACTAAACACCTATTAGAACTGCCAAAATCCAAAACACTGACGACAAACGTTGGCCAGGATGTGGACAAGCAGGACCTCTCGTTCACTGCCGATGGGAACGCAACATGCACAGCGTCTTTGGGGACAGCTTGGCAGTTTCTTACAAAACATGCTTGTACCATAAAATCCAGTAGGCGCGCTCCTTGATATTTACCCAAATAAATGAACATCTCAGGTCCATGCAAAAACCTGCACATAAATGTTTACAGCAGCCTGATTCTTAATTGCCATGACTCGGAAGCAACGAAGGCGTCGTTCAGAAGGTGAATGGTTGGGAAACTGGTACCTCCAGACAATGGGGTATCATTCAGTGCTAACAAGGAAGGACGTATCAAGACACGAAAAGACAGGGCATGAACTTAAACGCGTCTGGTTAAGTAAAGGAAGCCAATCTGACAAGGCTACACATACTGTGTGTGATTCTAACAGTGTTAATATTATGGAAAAGGCAAAACTACGGAGAGAGTAAAAAGGCTAGTGGAGACCTGGCGTGGGAGGGATGAAAGGATAAAGAGGCAAAGCACAAAGGATGTTGAGGGCAGTGAAACGATTCTGTATGGCATCACGACGGTGGGTACTTGTCATCGGGCATTCGTCTGAGGTCACACAATGTCGAACAAGAGCGGACTCTAACATAAACTGTGGGCTTCGGGTGATAATGACGTGCCGGTGTAAGTTCATGGATTGCAACACGTATGCCGCTATGGAGTACTGATGGCGAGGGACGTGGCGCATGTGTGGGAAAACGGCGTGTACGTGAACTCTGTGCTTCCCGCCCGATTTTGCTGTGAACCTAAAACTCTCAAAAGTAATGTTTATTATTAACTGAAATAAAATCTGCTGGGAACAAAAAATACTCTTCGATGTGGGGGAGTCTAAAATCTTCCTGACAGGGGTCTCATTAGGTGATAAAAATAATCCCATGGAACGCTCGTACATCGCTGGCGGGATGTAAAACGGTACAGCTGCTGTGGAAAACAGCTTGGTGCTTCATGAAAAAGTTGAACACGGACCTACCCTGTCACCTAGCAATTCTACTCCTAGGTATATACCCCAGAGAATTGACAACAGGTGTTCAGACAAAAACTTGTCCGCGAATGCTCACACCGGCCATGTTCAGAATGGCGAACAGGTGGGAAGAACCCCAAATGTCCATCAACTGGCGAACGGGTAAAGAAAAAATGGTAAAGCCGTGTGATGGAATATTAGCCATAAAAATGAGAATTACTAATATATGCTACAACAAGAATAGAGCTCGAGAACATTACATGAAGCGAGAGAAGCCAGACACAAAAGGCCACACGGCGTATGATTCCATTTATAGGAAATGTAAATACATCCATATCCATCCATCCATCCATCCATGGATACAGATACATCCATAGAGACAGAAAGAAGATTAGTGGCGGCCAGGGCCTGGGAGAGGGAGGACATGTGGCATAACTACGCATTGCCGATGGGGGCGACCTTTTAGGGAGATGGAAACGTTGTGGAACTAGATAGTGTGGACGGCTGCACAACGGTGTGAATGTACTACATGCTGCTAAATTGTACATTTTAAAATGCTGTGTTTTTACCATGATTAAAAAAAAAAAAAAAAGAATTAACTACAAACGTACCTTGATTTTTTCACTCTCTTTTCTCACTCGCTTTGCATTTTCAATAATGTAAACAGTGCTTTTGTTGACTTCATTGTCAGCTCTGTGTCTCAGCCAATCCTCATATCCCTAAGGGGATAAAAATAACTATAGTCAAGCTCACATAGAAATTTCTTTTTTTAATTTTTTTTAATGTTTATTTATTTTTGACACAGAGAGAGACAGAGCATGAACGGGGGAGGGTCAGAGAGAGGGAGACACAGAATCTGAAATGGGCTCCAGGCTCTGAGCTGTCAGCACAGAGCCCGACGCAGGGCTCAAACTCACGGAGTGTGTGATCATGACCTGAGCCGAAGTCAGATGCTTAACGTCAGCACAGAGCCCGACGCGGGGCTCGAACTCACGGAGTGTGTGATCATGACCTGAGCCGAAGTCAGATGCTTAACTGACTGAGCCACCCAGGCGCCCCTCATAGAAATTCTTAATAAAGTTCTATAACCCCCCTCCCTGAGTCACCAGTTGAGATTATAATATTAATCTCAACTGAGATCTCTGCTAATCTCTGCTAAAGAGACAACACTGTATATTTTTACAGCAAAACTAAGATACGCTTTCAAAACACCCCTTCGGTAAATAGCTTTACTGTGTTAAAAGGTTTCGCCATTCCACAGATGAGTATCAATGAAAACACAGGCATCAGAACCGTAATATGTGAAGGACTATGACTTATTCTTCTGATTCTACTCTTATTCAAGTTAGTGCTAATTTCTCTACCTTTTCTAAAAAATGTTTATTTTATTTGGTTGGGGGGGGGGGGGGCGCGGACAGAGAGGGAGGGAGAGAGAGAATCCCAAGCCAGCTCCATGCTCATAATGGAGCCTGACACGGGGCTCGATCTCACGACTGTGAGATCATGACCTGAGCCAAAACCGGACACTTGACCGACTGAGCCACCCGGGTGCCCCAATTTCCTTACTTTTTAATTTGACAATTTTTTTCCCCCTGGGTTTTATTTTCTTACAGACCTAATCACTTAAATATATTCCTCTACAGTAGACTGTTGGGAGCGACCATCTCTGAGGAAATAGAATTCTTTCCAAGGGATAGAGAATAGAAAAGGCAAGATTGGATTATTTTGGCAGAGAATCTATGATAAGGTTAGGACTTCAACAGTTAAACTTCTCCACTGACTTGGTGGTAAAGGAAACTATAAATTGGTGTTCATCTTTTAGAGTTAAAGGTAATCAGGGAAAGGTCTAATGGCTCATTTTTCGTTGGGTTTTTGTATGAAGTAAATTTAAGCTAAAGGAACTAAGGAAAGAGGATGTGCATTTGTTTGAGCATGACCTCTTCTCCTTTTTTTCTTTATAATAATGTCTGTACCTTTTCAAATATAACTGCTTGAAAAAAAAAAAAATCTCTTGATCGCCTTCCCTTTTTTTCCCAGCGCTATATTCATTCCTGTTCTGTCCCTCTTTATGACAATGCTCGGCTATCACTTCCGATGGTACCTTCTGTGATGTCAGTGAGGAAAGAAAGGCCCTAACATGAACTAGTATAGGGAGTAAAATGAATCAGTAAGAGCTTTTGTAAACCATGCAAGCTATTCTTGGAACTGGCAATTCTGTGATGTTAAAGAAAATAATCCTAACAGCCTAAGGGAAAGAACATTCCAAATGTCTTTATTTAGCAACCAAACACTTGATAAAATATTCTTGCAGTTCCTGGTAGGGAAGATAGAAGACCAGATAACCCCTAAGAGGACCGGTAACCTTGTTCCAAATACCATTAAGCAGACCTTCATTTCTGAAGTTCTTTAGGGTAAGTTTTAGAGCTCTTTGATAAGTACTATCTAAAAGTATGTTTGCAATTAGCCAGGTCCTACGGACTGTCCCAGGGCCTGATAAACACTGCCACCCACTCTTCACCTCCAGTTTCCCATTTCCACTTTCAATTTCATGTGGAAGTTTTCAAAGGGACAATCGTACAAAATGCTCAAAATACTTCAAAGACATCAGCATCAGAAACCATGGCAATCGTCGGCTTTGATGACAAACAAGAATAAAAGTCTCCTCTCCCACCACCCACTTCGGCAGCATCGGGGAACATAACACATATAAAACATTTGTGTTATCGAGTTCTCTGCTTTAGGCGACGACAGCAAAAAATTCACTAGAATGGGAATTTTTCGGATAAAGATATACCACACTGGAAAAATTCGCCTCTCATTTCCTGACTGAGCTGTACCTTCTCCCGACTTTCTTTTCGGGTTACAACCCCCCACACGAATACTCAGGAGCAAATGGGCAAACGAAATTAAAGATGTACCTTCCAGTCATTTTCATGGTTTCGACAGGGGCCGAATATAAACTGAATCCATCAAGGATACTGCCCACTCCATATAAATATGAAAAAGGAACTTTGACAAGAAAATGCACACCAGACAGGAGTGAAATGCACGCGTAATTGTGAATGAGAAATTTACCTGCTTGATGGCTGTAACAGTTATAACAAAGAAAAGCGGAAGTCCACTGGTAACGGGGCTCGTTGGCGTGTCTACCGTGACCTAGGGAAAGAAATTCAGTTGGACGTGAAATGAAAACAGGCCATTTGCGTGCACGCGGGACATACCTGCTGCATCCATTTCAGGCAAAAAGTACAGACAAGACACATTCCGGCAGCAGGGTGAGTATTAACGCTCATCAAAACAAAAGCAATCCGCACAGCAGTTAGTTGAAGATAACAGTTCTAAATTCAGGCTTCGCTTTCAGTCCAGCTTGGATTAACTCCTCCAATGAAATACAACCAATCATTCACCATCCATTTGCTGAGCACCCTTCTTTCAGCCCCTGGGCTCTAAGGGGCTACGCTCTACAGATGTCGCTTTTAATAAGATAGAGAACAGTCCCTGCCCTCCTAAAGGTGGCAGCTGACAGGAAAACCAGACGTTGAAACAAGCGAGACGCTGAGACCTAAAGAGTAAGCGGAAATGAACTAGATGAAGGACGGGCTTTCAGGCACAGTGAACAGCATATGCAAAGTCTCCGTGGTTGGAGGGAGTGTAAGGAAGCCAGCGGCAAGAGTGTGGTGTGAGATGGCCGCTGCAGAGGGAGACAGAGGCAAGACCAAGCGGGGCCCTCTAGGCTAGAGTTCATGCTTTAGCCCACACTGGGAAATAACGGAAGCTTTTAGGCAAGGAGAGGTCCCATGAACAGAACTACAGTTTGGAGAGATCATTCTCCCTCATTTGAGGCAAGCGGAATGGAAGGGAACAGGAGAGAAGGCAGGGAATGCACTTTAGCAGGCTGCTGCCATAATCCAAGTAAAAGATGTTGGCCTGGATAAGGGTGGCCGAAGGTACACGTGGAACGAACCTCCAGAGATATTTAGGGG